>NC_041387.1:475699352-475705678 GCF_002162155.2 Triticum dicoccoides
ATGGTTCCTCCCTACTCTCTCTTCTTCCAACCAGATTAATTTGTGTTTTGCATGGGCAGCATGGCTCACTCCGGCATCATGTCCGCGGACCACGCCCGTACATAAAAATAGCCTTTCTTCAGTCAAGCACAGACTCAGTTTTTATTTTATTTTTAGGTTTTTTTTTTTTTTTGCCGGGGAGCACGAACTCAGTTCGATCCTCTTAGCATCATGCGTATATACGGTTATCAGTAACCGGGAGGAAAAGGCTAGAACTGTTTGCAGCATGTTGTAACAAACAAAACATTACCTGATTTGGAAACTTAATTAAGAACCCATGCCAATATGCTTGATTTAGTTCGCTTGGAGGAATCTTTATGCTCTTGGATGAAAAGCATGCCCCGGTCAGCATCAAGACAGTGATAGGACATATACATCTACAGGGTTCTCTTTCACTTCTTCAAGAAAGGGATCTCCGAGATGTCTGTTTCGATCAGTTATGCGTCCCCTAATGCAGTGTAGACGTGGACTCCGTGCGCTTTAAGACGTGGACTCAACTATGAGATTAATAGACATCGACGGGATGCAGAAGACGGAAGTTTTTTTTTTTTTGTGTCCCGTGCAAGTCATACCATAAAATGAGCGTTCAAATGGAACAGACTTCATCCAGCTGACAAATATCATTTGGTAATTGGAAATGAAAATTCGCAGGGCTAGATTAGACGAACTCTGGAGAATTTATTTATGTTCGGAGGAGGCCCATGCTTGCAGTACCGCAGCAGCTGTATCCACTGCTTTTCAGCGGATTATATCGCAACCCAAACGCCCACATCAGCCGGGGCATAATTCTGCATTCAGGAGGCAGCTACATATATATCCTAAGTCGAAGTGAAAGCTAAGAATCTGGAGTATATCGCGGATGTTCCTTCCAATATTTTACCCTTCGAATTTCCCAATGGCAAATGCTTCAGGGAGCCAAGCCATGCCACACTGACACTGCCACGTAAAAAGTGCAGCAGAATTCCGTCGAAAGCAAGAAGCGAGGAGAGGCCTACAACATGTCGTCGACCCTTGCTCCACAGCACGGCAGTGCACGGCCGCCAGCGTAGCTCAGCCCAGCGCCGGCGACTGCTTGAACGCGACGGTGGGCGCGATCCGGGAGCCCCTGCCGCGGTGCTCGGCGACGAGCTCGGCGGCGAACCACTCCAGCTTCTCCGCGTTGGTCTGCTCCCCGATCCGCCTCCCCTCGAACAGCACCGACTCCACGTTGCGCTGCTTCATCGTCTCGTCCGCCACCGCGAGCAGCGCCTGCACGTTCGCCTGCGTCGGGTCGTACTCCCCGTCCGGCCCGCACGGCGGCATGCTCTCCCTCTTCGCCTGATCACGCCAGAGTTAATAATATCCAAGGAAACAGCCGTGCAGGCGGAACATGCCATAAATGGCGGGCGGGCCGAGAATTTGCTTGCTCACCTGAATGCGCAGGTAATTGGACGAGTGGCATTGCCCGAAGGCGCGTGCAACGGCGTGGTCCACGAGGTCGGCGGCGCCATCGGCCGCGATGCGGGCGATGGGGCGGGCCCACTCCTTGGGGCCCCACCGGCGCATGCGCATGATGTCGGCGTCCGCGGTGGCTCCGGAGCCGCCCGCGCCGGAGCAGCCGCCGATGGAGAGAACGAGGAGGTCCTCGACGCCGCGCACGAACGGGAACTCGTGCTTGTTGTGCAGCACGTGCGTGATGGCAGCGGCGGCCGGGCTGCCCATGGTCGGCCCGCCGTCCACCGCGGCGCAGGATGTCACGCCATCCACCGACGCCACCTCGGCCGGCTCGAAGCGGCCGGGCTCCGACCAGGCCGCGCGGCCGACATCGGAGAGGCGGAAGTCGTAGCTCCCGCTCTCCAGGGCGTCGGCGCGCGAGAACAGGAGCGGCGCGGACGACTTGAGGTCATAGCAGGAGATTAGCACGGGCTTGATGGTGTCCCGCAGGGTGAGCTCCTCGCCGAACGCGGCCTTCATGGCCACGCTGAGCGCCGCCGTGGGCGCAGCAAGCGGGCGCTTCTTGGCGCGGCAGAAGAGGGAGGTGGAGCCAGCGGGCCTGCGGAAGAGCCTGGGCGCGTGGTCCGCCACCAGGCGCCAGGTGTCCTCGGCGCGGAACAGCGGGGCGCCGCGCGAGTGGGTCGAGAAGAGCATCGCGGCGAAGACGCCGCCCGCGCCCGTGCCGGCCGCGAGGTCGAAGTAGTCGGCGACGCGCGCGTCGGGGCTCCCGGACGCGCGCTGGAGCGCGGCCTCGAGGTGCGCGAGCGCGCGGCCGGCGAGCAGCGCCCTCAGCCCGCCGCCGCCACCATCAACGCAGAGCACGCACACCTTCCCGCGCTGAGCCGCCTTCACCGGGACCGCCATGGCCGCCTGCGACGCCTGCGCCGGCGGCGGCGGCTTGGGCAGCCAGAGCTGGTGCGGGTCCGTGTAGCCGAAGAGGAACTTGCTCTCGAGGATGGAGAAAATCTCGTAGTTGAGCTTGTCGGCGTCGGCGCCCCCGTGCTCCGCGTCCTCGTGCACCCTCTCCACCTGCATCTCCTCGGCCTCCTCCATGCCTGCCCTACCCTCCCAGCTAGTCTAGGCTAGCAGACCCCTCCCGGTCAACAAATTCTCGGCGGAATCCCTCCCCTACGCAGAACGGAAAAGCAACGAGAGGGGAAACAAAAACAGGATCTCGCGAGGATTCGCAAGGATAGCGCGAAGACCAGCCCGGCTGCTCGCTTTAGTTCTTGTCTCTCGCTCTCTCTTTTGGTGTAGCCGCGGTCTGTTTACGGCGCCACGCTCGCCAGTGGCGCCTTTTGATTCTTGCGCGCTGCAGAGCACGCGAAGAAAGGAAGGAGCCCAAAGAGAAAGGTGCGCGAGTTATAGAGAGAGCCACGGCCAAGGAAGCTAACGGAGGCGAGAAGAGGAGGCAGAGGTCGTCGTCTTGTCTCTCTTCACCCTCTGCTGCACCGGTAACCGATGGACAGAACACTCCTGCCTGGCCGTCGGCTGGACGCGCCTCACCTGGTCCACCGGCGTGGGCCTGTCTGCACCGTCCATTCCTGCTCGAGATTGGCGATACGGGGTGGGGCATGTGGGCGGAGTGCACCGATGCTGGCGTGGTGGCGCGGTCGTCAAACTGGCTGTGGCTGGGTTCCAGGGTTGAATAAACAAACGGACAAATATGTACAGACGTGCTACTGCTAGTCCTACTCATTAATTAATTAACCAGCGAACGAGGGGCGGGAAAAGCGAAGGAGGAAATGATTAGTAGTACATTATAAATAAAAACACTCATAAAAAAGGGTTTCGAGGGCAGCGTAATGGGGAACAAATCATGATTGCGGCCGTTCCAGGGGCTGGGACTGGGTTAACCCCGCGCCACTGACGCTGCACCAGGTCCATGGCTGCGTGACATGCAACGGGAGTGGAGCGCGACCCAGACAAGGGCACAGCACTCGACCGCGCCCGCACTTTGCTGTGTCGTGCGGGCAGCGGTACGTACGTACGCACGCATTTCTTTTCCCTTTTCCTTTTATTTCTTTGCCGAGAACTGTCGGAGGCGGCAACAGCAGCAGTACTTCTGCAAAGACATGTCAGTCAGTCAGTGTGTATGCTTTGCTCCAGTGCAATACTCCTACTGCCAGCTGTAGTTTTTTCTTTTTCCTTTTTACTGCCTCCTTGAAAGGCTGGTGGGAGCCGAGGAATAGACCTGCATGCCTACTACATGTCGGGCATTGTTGTTAATTTGCATGCAAGTTGAGGTGCTTCCTGCGTACGGTTCAATTCATAGGAGGTGGAGAAAACGAACTGCATGCACGTGACGGTGTACAAGACTGGGTCTACCCGGCGCCGTGCAGTACAGACAAATAAGAAAAGGTGGTAGGATGGCGTCGTCGAACTACAGGGCCGAGTTGAGGGGCGCACGGCCCGTGACCGTGAGCTCGAAAACCTTTGATTAGGGCAAGCAACGGCCTTCTATCCTATGCGCCGGGTCCACTGGGCGGCGGTCAAAGGCAAGAGAGCACTAGTGGTAGGAGTATAAGCCTAGGCAGGAGGAGAATGGCGTGGCCGGTGGCCTCGACCACACGGACATTCTAGCCCGAGCGCAGCAGGTGGATGAACAGAACAGAACAGGACAGGAGCAGAGCAGAGGTAAGGCCAACTCCACCGCGCGACCCCAAACGGAAGTCCGTTCTGTCCGGATTATGTCCGTTTGGGTAGCGATTTGGGGTCGTGTCCGGCCCTGTCCTGGAATGCGGTGGACGTGCGCCCAGCGCACGGCCGCATCCATTTGTCCCATCCTGTCCGTCAGGGCCAAAAATGCCCAAATTGCATCAAAACTAGTTTCCAACCCAAATATTTGTCTGAAAATTAAAAAAGTTTTACAACTCAACTGAAATTGTCTTTAATAAAATAGTTTTACAACCAAATCGAAATTGTCTTGACTGAACCTAAATTGGACCAATACATCTATTGGTTGCCAATGTGATCCCAGACGTGCTCAATCAAGTCATTTTGAAGATTCAAATGAGTGTGCCAATCACGCATCTCACGGTGGAATTGGACAAACTGTTCAAATGTGGTCGAGTCTTGGTGCAGGGGCTCAACATTTTCACCTTGATAATCAAATCCTTGGTCGAAGATACTCTCATCACGCTCGTCCTCGACGATCATGTTGTGCATAATCACACAAGCAGTCATCACCTCCCAAAGCTTCCTTTCATCCCATGACAGTGCAGGGTTTCGAACGATACCCCACCGGGATTGAAGCACACCAAAAGCACGTTCCACATCCTTTCTAACACTCTCTTGCATTTGGGCAAATCTCTTTCTCTTCTCACCTTGGGATTTCGAGATTGTCTTCACAAAAGTTGACCATTGAGGATATATACCATCTGCTAGATAGTATCCCTTGTTGTACTGGTGGCCGTTGATCTCAAAGTTGACAGGTGGGGAGTGGCCTTCTGCAAGCCTTGCGAAGACTGGAGAGCGTTGCAGCACGTTGATATCATTGTGAAAACCTGCCATGCCGAAAAAAGAATGCCATATCCAAAGATCTTGCGATGCCACCGCTTCTAATATGACAGTGCACCCGTTAACATGCCCCTTGTACTGGCCCTGCCAAGCAAATGGACAGTTCTTCCACTCCCAATGCATACAATCTATGCTGCCAAGCATGCCTGGAAAGCCTCTAGCTGCATTGGTCGCCAACAATCTCTCTGTATCAGCGGCAGTTGGCTGTCTCAAGTACTCTGGGCCAAACACCTCGATCACGGCCTGGCAAAACTTGTACATTGACATCAGACATGTTGTCTCACTCATCCGCACATACTCGTCCACCAGATCGCCTGGAATACCATATGCGAGCATGCGGATGACCGCGGTGCATTTCTGATAAGAGGAGAACCCAAGCTTGCCAAGGACATCCGTCTTGCACTCGAAGTATGGGTCATGAGCAACCACTCCCTCTCGGATACGATTGAACACATGCCTTGCATACGAAAACGGCGACGAAATTTATCCTGCTTGAAGAGCGGGGTGTTGGCAAAGTAATCGGCATAAAGCAGGGCGTGGCCTCTCTCCCTGTTGCGGTTCAGGTTGGGAGCACGGCCAGGGAGTGACCCCCTGTACCGAGGAAGCTGCCGTTGAATATGGTCGTGAACGACCAGTGCAGCCACCACAAGATCTTCATCATCCGACGACGAATCGCCCGACGAACAAAGGAAGTGATGAAAGAAAAACTCGTCTCCACTGTCCATACCTTTGATGGAAAAAAGTCGAACACCTTCCGGTCGTGGTGGCGAAGAGGCCGCGATGATCACTCGACGCAGCAGGGATGGTTGCCGGCCGGCTACTGGCCGCTCTAAAGATCTCGTTGGAATCCGCCTTGAAGAGCGGTCGCCGGCGGTCGTGTCCCCTCCGCCACCGGCAAGGACGGCAACGGCCAAACCTCCCCCGATAGACGACCAAAACTACGGCGAAAGCGCGGGCGTGGTGGCGGCCATGTCGAGACGTAGTTTGGTATGGACGGGGCGGGGCTGCGCGGTGAGGAGGCGGACAGAGAATAGAGGCGGCGCCGGCGGCGGGGTGGGGCGGGGAGAGAGGGTGAAGCGTTGGGAGCAGAGGGACTGCTAGTGTCCCCGACAGGCGGGCCACGGGGGGGACAAGGGCGTGCGTCGCGGCCGTCCGCGCGCGTCCGTTTCACCCCAAACCGAGCGCAAGTTTGGGTCGGGGATGGGTCAAAAACGCACCGAATCCGGACATTTATCCGTTTGAGGCCGCGCGCTGGGCCGTCTCGTTTGTCCTTTTTACCCCAAACGGACGGGGCC
>NC_041387.1:475706177-475719383 GCF_002162155.2 Triticum dicoccoides
GGACGGGGCCGGCCAACTCCACCGCGCGACCCTATCCTGTCCGGCCCCGTCCGTTTGGGGTAAAAAGGACAAACGAGACGGCCCAGCGCGCGTGCGCAAACGAACTTTTGTCCGCTTTGTGTCCGCTTTCGATCCATCCGCGGCCCAAGTTTGCGCCACTTTTTGGGTGAAACGGACACCACGCGGACGCGTGGGTCGTCTGCGCGTGTCCTTCCCTGGCCCGCCCGTCGATGGCACAGGACGGGCCTTTTTCTATCCGCCCCCCTCCCTCCCTCCGGCCGCATCCACTCCACTCTTCCCCTCGCCGCCGGCGGCCGCCCGCTACCGTTGCAGCCGTGCAACTCGGGCGCTCGCTTGCCCAACCCCTTCCTCTCGTCGCCGCCGAGCTACCCAAGCACGGCCACCTTGTTTGCGCGCCCGCCGGCCGGATTTGGGGCGGATCCGGTCGGTCTTGAGCTCGCCCGGCTGTGGGAGGCCGGGCCGCGCCATGGACTGGCCGGGAACCTCGCCGGAAGGCCCTGGCAGGGCCGCAAGGCCACATGCAGGCAGTGGCTCGTCCTCTAG
Organism: Triticum dicoccoides; assembly: GCF_002162155.2. Classification (NCBI taxonomy): domain Eukaryota; kingdom Viridiplantae; phylum Streptophyta; class Magnoliopsida; order Poales; family Poaceae; genus Triticum; species Triticum dicoccoides. The sequence goes on from NC_041387.1 coordinate 475,706,742, forward strand.
CCGCTCGGATTTGCACCGTCGGTGGCCCGCCGGCAGATACGCGAATGGCGGTCGGCCGGGCTCGGTGCTTGCCCAAAAGCTCGTCGGCGCACCGTTGCCCCTCATCAAGTGCGACCACTGCCCAAGGGTGGTCGTGCGCCGCGTGTCTACAACGCCGGAGCATCCCGGATGGGTGTTCATCAAGTGCTTAAACGATGGGGTATGTGCTCTTTTAGCTTCGGTCTGTGCTTTCGATTAGACTAGTGGTGCTAACTTTAAGTCTTATTGTGTAGAACGGATGCAAATTTTGGTATTGAAGAAGAGTACATCGATATGTTGATAGAGCGAAATGTATTGCATGTTCGTGCACTTTTAGCTAGCCTAGAGGCTTTAGATGAGACAAGTGCACTTGTTGCTAGATTAGAGGCTCGGCACGATACTAGGCACGATACTACGTGTGAGGAAGCAACGTCAACTTCTGGCTTGAAGAAGAAAGGAGGAGGCAACGTCGTGCCTCCTTCACAGATCAACAATGAATGCATCGAGAGGGCGCTAACCCAACTCAAGGGAGCAGTTATGGAAGTTGGGTATCTTCTCAAATGTATTCTTGTGGTTCTGTTTTTCTTTTGCCTTGCTTTACTAATCAAAATGTGATGATGTATTGTCATGTACCAAAAATGAATGATAAAAAAAGTTTAAAGACTTGCAAAGAAATATACGCGGACAAGATGGGACTAATGGATGCGGCCGCGCGCTGGGCGCACGACCACCGCATCCCAAGACACGCCCGGACACAAACCCAAATTCTTCTTCAAACGGACAAAATCCGAACAAAGCGAACGTTCGTTTTGGGTCGCGCGGTGGAGTTGGCCTAACCATTGTTTTCCTACGCTGTTCGAGGACGAGAGAATCGGTCGTGTGAGCCGTCTCGGCCACGCCTCTTTCGGTCGTCAGCCAGCGCTGTGCTGGTGGCGTGCGTGTCTCCTGTCTGCACCGGTTCGGCTCACGTGTACCACGACCGACCATTGGGAACGGGAGACTCCACACGCTCCCAGTGCCGTTGGTCGTTGGTCATCTTCATTGCCGCCGCCTCCTTGGCTCCTCTCCACCTGGTCAATGGGCTATGGACAAAATCATGGCTGGAAAACATCAGTTATTATTACCACTTGGCTGGGTTTAGGGGACGTGCCGGACGCCACGATAGTCACGATCAGTATAATGATTTGTTGATTTCAGTTAGACTGAAAAGCATTTCCGCTATCCTAAAAAAAGGCGTTTCCGCTAGCTGACTTTTTTTTGTGTGATCTCAGGTGATTTCTTTTTTCCTCTACAGATAACTGTTGTTTTTGAAGAAATCAGTTGTTTGTGTTTTTTCTTTGTAGTCACATTTTTTTTTAAAAAGGATTTCCTCCGCTCTATGCTATTATGTAACCAACACCGATCACATAGCAACTCCTGGGGTGAGCAGCATATCAAGCCCAAAAGAATAAGAGAAAGAAAGAAGAAACAAATGCCAACAATGGCAGCTCAACAAAGCGCGGATGGCCCGCCCCTCTGCGTCCTCCAGAGTCGTCCCACCACAATCCAAGGCTCTGAATCGCCGCATACCAAGCAGCACCTTCAAGAAGAAATGCGGTGCCGATGATGCTGCTGCCCGAACGTGTCCTCCCCCGGCACGCGGAGGGGGGTGGCGGTGGATACCTCCGACACCCTTCAGAAAGGAAGGCGGCACCCGCAGGCATCACGACATTGGAGCCGAAAGAACTGGCAGGAATTTCTTCGTACCCCAAACACCACTACCTGACCGATCCGGAGCCAACCAACAAGATTGCCACCCACCAACATGCGCCACCACGATCTTGATGCCGCCCACGCAGCCTTGCTGAGATCACCATCACGAGGCCAAGAGGATGGAGAGAGGGAGCGCCAGGAAGCGGGGGCGAGAGCACCAGAGCCGCGCGGAAGGGAACCACTTGCAACGCCGTCGAACGGGAGGCCAGTGTCTCCAACACCTTCGCGGAAGCCGCCCAGACATGGTAGCAGGGGCATACCAGGCCATCCCCGGCCTGGCCAGGCCCAGATCGGGCCCGCAAAGCCCCGCCCGCCATGTTGCAGCACACCGACGCCAATACCGCCACCACCCACCAGCTCAACCCAGCTCAGCCGCCTCCCGGGAGACACGTCGACTACACGCGTCACCTTCGGCCCACCCAGACCCAGATGGAGCCCAAGGGGCCAGATCTGGGTCGAGCGGGCACTGCCAGCCTGTGCCACCGTGCCTCCAACGGCAATGTCGCCGCCCAGCAGATCTCCCGCACCCGCTGCAGGTCACCCCACTGTTGCGTCGGACCGTCTCCGCCTAGGTGCACCCCACGGATCTGCTTCGCCCCACGCTGGAGCGTCACCAAGAGGGTAAAGGCCAGGGGCCGCCGCCGTCAGCACCGCTCGGGCCAGGCCCGACGACGGATGCCAGTGACGACAACGGGGAGCGAGGATTGAGGGAGGGGTGCGGGGGCACGGTCGGTCGCCCGCGGGGGCTACGCGGTCGCGAGAGTGAGGGAGTTCAGACCCGTCACTAAACGCGTTAAAACAAGTGTTTCAGTCACATTTTTCCCAAGTTGCTTGGATTTGTACCCCGTGTGTATTAAAAATAGAAATTGCAACCATTCGTAATGTGCAACTATTTCCTGTTACACTTGAAATATACTCCATCCATTCTCAAATATAAGAAGTTTCGGATATTTTAATATGAACTAAATATAGATGAAATGAGTATACAAACACACTTAAACTTGTCCATATACATTAATTCACAAAAAAGTTAGAACATGTCGTATTTATTAATGGAAGGAGTACCGCACTAGTTGCACATTTTTACACTTGATCCATAAGATAGGAACTTTTTCGTTGGGTCTAGGCAAATAAATTTTACCTTCCATATGTGAAGGATTGGTTCCTATCGTACATAGAAAGAATCCACTTCTACAAATCAAATTGCTCCGAATAAATTTTTCATACAAAACTGCAATAATTATTGCCTACAAAATACACCTCACAAAAATAATAATTCCTACAAAATACCTCTAAACCGAAGGAGGCCTTAGAATGTACAACTTTGTGTTTTTCCTAATGTCCAAACTAGCCATGCCCGCGAGGCGGCACGCCGCGCCCCGTTGATACATTATTTCTATATATGATGTGTTTTTATTGTTTACAGTAAGACACAATTTAAAGCAAGAGTATTATATGCGTGAGATTACGGCCATAAAAAGAGAAGCTAGAAAAAACACATTTATTATCATCATACATGGTGCATGCATGTGATGCCGCGCAGGTGTATTTTTGGTTTTTTTTCATTATGATTTGCTTGGACGGTTTGTAGGGCATAGGTGGTTGTGGATATATTGGTTTGGATGTGAGTTGGCTTATAGACACATTGGCATGTTATGTGTTGCTTAAAATTACGTGTGATGGGTCGAAAAGAGATGTGAAAAGCAATGCTTTCTTCCTAATGATTATCAACCAATACAAAACAAAATTGTATTAAATATTAGTTATATACATGACAACCATAGAATATATGTCCCCAGTTTGGAACCCCTTGTCCACTGTCTCTGTAACACACGGTGGCTCCAATTCTCTTGCCATGACTTTCGACTTCGGGGCCACATTTTAGTAGAATCACATTGTGAATTGTAGCTAACGGCTTTGTGTTGGGGATCGTTGCAGAAAATAAAAAAAATTCTACGCATCACCAAGATCAATCTATGGAGTCATCTAGCAACGAGAAAGAGAGATGCATCTACATACCCTTGTAGATCGCGAGCGGAAGCGTTCAAGAGAACGGGGTTGATGGAGTCGTACTCGTCGTGATCCAAATCACCGAAGATCCTAGTGTCGAACGGACGTCACCTCCGCGTTCAACACACGTACGGAGCGGAGACGTCTCCGCACCTTGATACATCAAGGAGGAGGGAGAGGTTGAGGAAGAGAGCTCCAGCAGCAGCACGATGGCGTGGTGGTGGTGGAGAGGTAGTACTCCGACAGGGCTTCGCCAAGCTCTTAACGGAGGAGGAGAGGTGTTGGGGAGGGGAGGGGTTGCGCCTTGGATGTGGTGTGCAGCCTTCCCCTCGCCCCTCTATTTATAGGGGAAGGGGGAAGGGGGCCGGCCCCCTCTAGATGAGATCTAGAGGGGGGGGGGGCGGCGACCAAGGGGAGGGGGCTTGCCCCCCAAGCAAGGGGGGCGCCCCCTCTAGGGCCCCCCCCCCAACCCTAGGCGCATGGGCCCAAGGGGGGTGCGCCCAGCCCTCCAGGGGCTGGTTCCCTGCCCACTACGGGCCATGAGGCCCTCCGAGAGAGGTGGCCCCTCCCAGTGGACCCCCGGAACCCCTCCGATGGCCCTAGTACAATACCGATAAGCCCCCGAACTTTTCCGGTGATCGTATGACAACTTTCCATATATAAATCTTCACCTCCATACCATTCCGGAACTCCTTGTGACATCCGGGATCTTATCCGGGACTCCGAACAACATTCGGTAATCACTTACAAGTCTTCCTAATAACCCTAGCGTCACCGAACCTTAAGTGTGTAGAACCTACGGGTTCGGGAATCATGCAGACATGACCGAGATAGCTCTCCAGCTAATAACCAACAGCGGGATCTGGATACCCATGTTGGCTCCCACATGTTCCACGATGATCTCATCGGATGAACCAAGATGTCAAGGATTCAAGCAATCCCGTATACAATTCCCTTTGTCAACCGGTACGTTACTTGCCCGAGATTCGATCGTCGGTATCCCAATACCTCGTTCAACCTCGTTACCGGCAAGTCAATTTACTCGTACCGTAATGCATGATCCCGTGACCAACCACTTGGTCACATTGAGCTCATTATGATGATGCATTACCGAGTGGGCCCAGAGATACCTCTCCGTCATACGGAGTGACAAATCCCAGTCTCGATCCGTGTCAACCCAATAGACACTTTCGGAAATACCTGTAGTATACCTTTATAGTCATCCAGTTACGTTGTGATGTTTGGTACACCCAAAGCACTCCTACGGTATCCGGGAGTTACACGATCTCATGGTCTAAGGAAAATTATAAAAGCTCTAGCAAACGAACTACACGATCTTGTGCCATGCTTAGGATTGGGTCTTGTCCATCACATCATTCTCCCAATGATGTGATCCCATTATCAATGACATCCAATGTCCATGGTCAGGAAACCATAACCATCCATTAATCAACGAGCTAGTCAACTAGAGGCTAACTAGGGACATGTTGTGGTCTACGTATTCACACATGTATTATGATTTCCGGATAACACAATTATAGCATGAACAATAGACAATTATCATGAACAAGGAAATATAATAATAACCATTTTATTATTGCCTCTTGGGCATATTTCCAACAGTCTCCCACTTGCACTAGAGTCAATAATCTAGTTACATTGTGATGAATCGAACACCCATAGAGTTCTGGTGTTGATCATGTTTTGCTCGCGGAAGAGGTTTAATCAACGGATCTGCGACATTTAGATCTGTATGCACTTTGCAAATATCTATGTCTCCATCTTGAACATTTTCACAATGGAGTTGAAGCGACGCTTGATGTGCATGGTTTTCTTGTGAAACCTGGGCTCCTTGGCAAGGGCAAGGGCTCCAGTGTTGTCACAAAAGAGAGTCATCAGCCCCGACGCATTGGGAATAACTCCTAGGTCGGTAATGAACTCCTTCATCCAGATTGCTTCATGTGCTGCCTCCGAGGTTGCCATGTACTCCGCTTCACATGTAGATCCCGCCACGACGCTTTGCTTGCAACTGCACCAGCTTACTGTCCCACCATTCAAAATATACACATACCCGTTTATGACTTAGAGTCATGCAGACCTGTGTCGAAGCTAGCGTCGACGTACCCCTTTACGACGAGCTCTTCGTCACCTCCATAAATGAGAAACATATCCTTAGTCCTTTTCAGGTACTTTAGGATATTCTTGACCGCTGTCCAGTGTTCCATGCCGGGATTACTTTGGTACCTTCCTACCAAACTTACGGCAAGGTTTACATCAGGTCTGGTACACAACATGGCATACATAATAGACCCTATAGCCGAGGCATAGGGGATGACACTCATCTTTTCTCTATCTTCTGCCGTGGTCGGGCATTGACCCGAGATCAATTTCACACCTTGCAACACAGGCAAGAACCCCTTCTTGGACTGATCCATATTGAACTTCTTCAATATCTTATCAAGGTATGTGCTTTGTGAAAGACCTATGAGGCGTCTCGATCTATCTCTATAGATCTTGATGCCTAATATGTAAGCAGCTTCTCCAAGGTCCTTCATTGAAAAACACTTATTCAAGTAGGCCTAATGTTGTCCAAAAGTTCTATATCATTTCCCATCAATAGTATGTCATCTACATATAATATGAGAAATGCTACAGAGCTCCCACTCACTTTCTTGTAAACACAGGCTTCTCCATAAGTCTGCATAAACCCAAACGCTTTGATCATTTCATCAAAGCGAATGTTCCAACTCCGAGATGCTTGCACCAGCCCATAGATGGAGTGCTGGAGCTTGCATACCTTGTTAGCATTCTTAGGACCGACAAAACCTTCCGGCTGCATCATATATAATTCTTCCTTAAGATAGCCGTTAAGGAATGCCGTTTTGACGTCCATTTGCCATATCTCATAATCATAGTATGCGGCAATTGCTAACATGATTCGGATGGACTTCAGCTTCTCTACGGGAGAGAAAGTCTCATCATAGTCAACCCCTTGAACTTGTCGATAACCCTTAGCGACAAGTCGAGCCTTATAGATGGTAACATTACCATCCGCGTCCGTCTTCTTCTTAAAGATCCATTTATTTTCTATCGCTCGCCGATCATCGGGCAAGTCTGTCAAAGCCCATACTTTGTTTTCATACATGGATCCTATCTCGAATTGCATGGCTTCAAGCCATTTGTTGGAATCTGGGCCCGACATCGCTTCTTCATAGTTCGAAGGTTCACCGTTGTCTAACAACATGATTTCCAGGATAGGGTTGCCATACCATTCTGGTGTGGAACGTGTCCTTGCGGACCTACGAAGTTCAGTATCAACTTGATCCAAAGTACCTTGATCATCATCATTAACTTCCTCTCTAGTCGGTGCAGGCACTGTCGTGGTTCTAAGTCTGACAGTAGTGTAGGGGGGTAGGTATGGAGAGGGAAGATCCTAGCTATGGAGTAGTTGTATACGCAAGGGATTCACGAGTTCAGGCCCTTCTCGGAGGAAGTAACATCCCTACATCTCGGAGCCCGGAGGCGGTCGACTGGATTATATGCGTATGAGTTACAGGGGTGCGAACCCTTTACACTGAGGAGGGGGGTGGCTTATATAGAGTCCGCCAGACCCTTCCGGCCCTCAGTTATGCAGGGTTTAAGATACATTAAGATCGGGCGTTACTGGTAACGCTACAAATAAAGTGCTATGATGACCATAAAAGCTACTTAATGACCGACCGTTGGCGTGCAGAGTGACTTTAGGTCTCCTAGCTGTCGAGTGGATGGCTTCATGGTCGAGTGTCTTTGAGTCCGTTGAGTGGAACATTTCCGGGTCGATTGAAAGGTGATTTCTTCTAGAGATGTCCTTGGGGAGGGTATCTTGGACAGGTCCATGACCCTACCCTGGGTACATAGCTTCATCATTAGCCCCTGAATGGATCGAGGTCTGAGTGGAGAAGGAGTTGAACACACTTCCGACCCATTTTCGTGTTATGCGTATGTCTTGTTCTGGATCAATGAACTTCAGGAGACGGCACCAGCTTCTTTTTCAGTCGCCTTGATCCATTCTTTGTATCCGTCGAGTGAAGTTTTTTACTTGGAGAACTCCGAGTGACAGAACGGAGGAGATCTTTCATCTGACGAGTTGTTCTGCAGCTCGCGGATTTAGCGGGATTCGCATTTCGGAAAGCGCGCGGGGCGGAGGAGGCCGCAGTAATCAGATGGGATAAGGCAGGGACGCCTCGGTCTCTGCGCCACCTTTTTCGCCACGTATCGCGCGCACGACTGTTGCGGGATTTGACAGGATCGCCCGGGCCTACAAGTCAGTCACTCATAAGTAACCTCATATAAGGCACCGGACGGGGGTGTTTGAATAGTGCGTTCTCATTTCCTCCTCTCTTCCCCAGACTTATTCGCCACGTTCGCTTCCGTCTCAGTGCCGCTGCCCCGTGCGTGTCTCGCCGGCGACGATGGTGAAAGAGAAGACGACGGCCCTGGAGCGGGCGAAGAAAGCGACGACGAAGGCGAAGGGAAGGGCGACCAGTCGAGGCGGATCTTCATCGAGGGTCGGCCTGCCGTAGGGCTGGATCCAGGGCGACTGGATCCGCTCGACGATTTGTCAAGCAGATCTTGACGACCTGGCCGATGGAGGACTAATCCCCCATGGATCGGCGCGGCTCCCGGGGAAGGAGTCTGAGCCGCAACCTTAGGAGGGTGAGTGCATTCTCTTGGACACCCATGTCGACCGTGGGTTTTCTTTGCCGCCTTATCCTTTCTTTCGGGGATTTCTGAATTTCTTTGGGGCGCAACTCCACCACTTCACACCCAGCACCATCGTGTATCTCGCTGCTTTCGTGTCTTTGTGCAAGAATTTCTTGGGTTGTCGGCCTCATTGGGGTCTTTTCAAGCACATCTTCACCTGTCGCTCCCAGACGGTGAAAAAGGCCAATCCGAGTGATGAGAGAACACAAGTGATTCAGATGTGTGGGGGTCATGGGGTTCAAATGAGGGGGGAAAGTGCTTTTCCAGCCATGATCCTACCCGACTCAGTCCATGGATGGCAGTCGACCTAGTTCTACTGCAAAGACCAGCCAACGCCAGGGCAGTCGACCGGACTCCCTCCTTTTTCCATGGACCAAGTGAGGAAGCCTTCCTCTTTGAAGGTGATCCCGGAAGAGAAGGTGCAGGTTAAGGCACTGGTCGAATGTGTTGTCCAGCTTATCCGTGACGGGGTGACCGGCATGGACCTCTTGGAGGTCTTCCTCCGACGACGCATCCAGCCGCTTCAAGCTCGAGACCATTCAATGTGGTTGTATTCTGGCACTGAGGACACCACTCGGATCCACTCGGAGGAGATTGACGATGCCACGCTGGAGAGGTGGCTGGCGAGCATCACAGGGAACAAAGACAACCCCCAAGGAGCCAGGAGGATTCCTCCACTCGACCAATCATACGATGTAGACAAGGTCCAATTCTGCATCTCTGGCTGTGATCCTGATTTCTTCATTCTGTTCGCTTAAAATCAGTCGACTGACTTTTGTCTTGTTTGTTTTCTTCTAGGCCACTACTGAGATGTACTTGATGCCCAACAGGGCGCAAGAACAGGCCGAGGAGGAAGAGGCGAGCGGAGGTGAAAGTGAGGAGGAGTGGCAATCTGATGATGAGGGGGAAGAGGATGATGATGGCTCTAGTGAAGAGGAAGAGGAGGAGGAAGTCGATCCTCCTCACACGGAAAGGCGATCCAAGCTCACCCATGATCCCGCGAGCGAGCGTGGAAAAGCGACTGCGCCCGTTGGGCAATTGTCGAAGCGCCCTCGAGCGGCTTCTCCGACGCCGACTGAAAAAGCGCCGAAGCATCCACGAGCGGCACCATCAAAGCCGCTGAAGGCCTTGCCCAAGATGAGAATGGCCATTCCCACCATTTCTGGGTAACAGCAGAACTTGTGTTTTCTCGTTTAGCATGGACGAACTCTGGGTCGACTCATTGACTATCCGACTGGTTTCTGAAATCTGCAGTGCTGTTACTTCTGAGACCTCCGCCAAGAACGAAGACCAGGAAATGGAAGACGCTGCCACCTCCAACCTTGGTACGCTCTCTGTAGTTTCACTTTTGGTCGATTGGATTTCGATTTCAACTTTGGATTTTTCCTGTAGTTCCTCCTCATGTCATCGATCTCCCTAATGATGACGACGAGGCGCCACTGAGGTTGAGGAGGAATAGAAAGGCGCCGGCTGGCAAGACTGCTCAGACTGCATCAGTGCCTGAGACATTGGTTCCAGAGGGTGGAAATATCCCTCGGAACTCCGTGTCCTTCGCTGTGCCGCTGACGAGTGCCCGGCCTTCGTCGTCGACTGCTAACCCGCCCTCCCTTTTCGCCACACACCACGTCCCAGAGGACCAAGTGGGTGCTGCTAAGGAGGCTATACGCCAGGCGGGGATCATGATGGAGCAGGTGAAGGCGATCCGGGAAGCCAGCCAAGCGGCCTATGATGCTAGCTCAGCCCTTTAGAGCAACGTCCAGGTTAGTTGGTCACCGCTTGTTCTATTAGGATATGCTATCTGAAGACTTTCTTTCCATAGATCCTTGTATCTGTACACCCACTGGGTGTGTCGATTAAATATTTGGATTGGTGGGGGCACGCTGAGTGCACCCACTGGGTGTAGTCCCCAAGACTATGGTGGACTGCTGGCAGTCGACTGTAGTCTTTGTATTTTGAATTTCTTCACTCTAACTTCTTCACTCGGTCTGGTCGGACCATGTCGAATGGAATCTTGGAACCGGTGGGGGCACGCTGAGTGCACCCACTGGGTGTAGTCCCCGAGACTATGGTGGACCGCTGGCAGTCGACTGTAGTCTGAAGAACATGTTTTTTTATATCATGATGAGACTGTGCCTGACTGCTGGCAGTGAGCTATGGTTTAGGATCATAACCTTTTTGTCTCTTTCGGTCGACTGATCCGACCAAGTCGGTAGAACCAGTGGGGGCACGCTGAGTGCACCCACTGGGTGTAGTCCCCGAGACTACTGTTGAATATTTTGATTTGGCTGTAGTCTTAGAAATGCTATATTTTTCCTCTTAGTCACTCGGAAGCAACCTATCTTTGATGTCCGTCGATTGACCCTTCGCAGAAATCCTGCGAGCTTGTGGCTCGCTATACTGAATTGGAAAACAAACATACCCAGCTCGACCTTGACTTGAAGCTTGTTCGGGAGAACTTTAAGAAGGCAAAGGATGAGGCAAAAGGTATGATTGGTGAGAACTTGACAACTGTCTTTATCTTTCTGCCCATTCCTGATTCTGATCTCATTGTCATTTTGCAGATAAGATGAAGGAGGCTCTGAAGAAGAAGGACCATGACCTTGCCGAGGCACAGAAGGCGGCTTTGGACAAAACGAAGCTTGCGGAAGAAAAACTGGCTTCAGTCGGTAAACTTAAAGAGGAGAACGCCAATCTGAAAGCTGCTCTCGACGCGGCCAACAAGGAAGTCAGCCGCCTGAAGAATGATAAGATAGCTCTGAATGACAAGGCTGGTGAACTGGTGGGGAAGAAGAATGATCTGGAGGCTTATCTGGGAGGGCTCGCCAAGGGGTTATTCATCATGCTTGAGGGTAATCTCTCTTACCCGACTGACTTGTAATCATCGACTTATCGTAGAACTGCTGGTTTACCTTTGGATTGTGTTTACAGAATTCTGCCAAAACTTCGAGGAGGAGACCAGTCGAGTGGAGACAGGCTTGGACCCCATTAACTCTCTTGTGAAGGACGAAGCTGCTATGAACGTGCTCCAACTAGAGTCTCGTGTTGCTGGTGTGGTTGACTACATTGCTCGACTGAAGGTTGCGGCATCGCGAATCGACACGACACTCTGGCCAGGAGCGACGCTTCAAAATGCCCTCGAGTCTCTAATGACTCGACTAAATGAAGTTCCAGGTCGAGTGCAAGAATGGAAAAAATCTTCTGCCAGGTGCGGCGCCGACGTTGCTCTGTCTCTGGTCCGTGTTCATTGCAAGGATGTGCGAGAGGAAAAGCTGGCGTCCATCAAGGTTGCCAATACCAAGAAGCACGACTTCCAATCTTTCATGGAGACCTTCATTGCTGCTGCCACTCGGATTGCTGACGGAATTGACTTGGACTAGTTTGTTGGGCCCTCCAGTCCTCCACCTGAGGAGTAAAAAACTTCTACGCTTCGTCTTAAATTTGCCTCGGAATGCCGAGTGGTTTTGTAACCGATAAACTTTTTACAGGCTTGACGCCTGAGCACTTTCGAACCCGTAGGATATTATCTGAACTTGGCTTATCGTTGAATATGCTTGCACTTGCCTTCGAGCAAACTTTGTTCTTCACTCGGAGTATACTTTAGCGCTTGAGACGCGGCTCTGAGGTGGAAAATCCAGTCGACCCGCACCTCATCGCTCTTGCAGGTAGGGATGAAGCACAAATTGCAGTCGACCTACGTCCTTGCGGATCGGGATGGAGCGCACATTGTATTTGTGGCGTAGCTCCGAAGGAGAAGGCGGCAGTCGACCTGCACCTCGTCGTCCTTGCGGATCGGAATGGATTTCGTACTTAGGCGGGTACTGGACTGCAGCTAAGCCTCCGAGTGGGAGGGTTGCTCTCCACTCGGTAGGATTTTCAAATACTTAGGCGAGTACTGGACTGGAGCTAATCCCCCGAGTGGGAGGTTTTCTCTCCACTCGGTAGGATTTTCAAATACTTAGCGAGTACTGGACTGCAGCTAAGCCCCCGAGTGGAAGGTTTGCTCTCCACTCGGTAGGATTTTCAAATACTTAGGCGAGTACTGGACTGCAGCTAAGCCCCCGAGTGGAAGGTTTGCTCTCCACTCCGTAGGATTTTCAAATACTTAGGCGAGTACTGGAC
>NC_041387.1:475719423-475753761 GCF_002162155.2 Triticum dicoccoides
CACTCGGTAGGATTTTCAAATACTTAGGCGAGTACTGGACTGCAGCTAAGCCCCCGAGTGGAAGGTTTGCTCTCCACTCGGTAGGATTTTCAAATACTTAGGCGAGTACTGGACTGCAGCTAAGCCCCCGAGTGGAAGGTTTGCTCTCCACTCGGTTGGATTTTCAAATACTTAGGTGAGTACTGGACTGCAGCTAAGCCCCCGAGTGGAAGGTTTGCTCTCCACTCGGTAGGATTTTCAAATACTTAGGCGAGTACTGGACTGCAGCTAAGCCCCCGAGTGGGAGGTTTGCTCTCCACTCAGTAAGATTTTCATATACTTAGGCGAGTACTGGACTGCAGCTAAGCCCCCGAGTGGGAGGTTTGCTCTCCACTCGGTAGGATTTCCAAATACTTAGGCGAGTACTGGACTGCAGCTAAGCCCCCGAGTGGAAGGTTTGCTCTTCACTCGGTAGGATTTTCAAATACTTAGGCGAGTACTGGACTGCAGCTAAGCCCTCGAGTGGAAGGTTTTCTCTTCACTCGGTAGGATTTTCAAATACTTATGCGAAACGGATTCGCAGCTAAGCCCCTGAGTGAGAGGCTTGCTCGTCACTAGGTAGGGATTTTTTTTGCAAACTTAGGCGAAACGGATTCATAGCTAAGCCACCCACTGGGGGATTTCTCACGTAAACAAAAGCAACAACAATCACTGGGAAAATTATAATACTCTTGTCTTCGATAAACAAACTACACAGGTACTTTTTATTACATCTCATCCAAGTGAGTACTTAAGTATAAAAGGGGCGGAGCAGCTCCGCATTCCAAGCTCGTGCTCATCAATCTGGCGATCGACATTGTAAAGACGGTATGCTCCATTGTGGAGAACTTTGGTGACGATGAAGGGGCCTTCCCAAGTAGGAGCAAGTTTGTGTGGCTTTTGTTGATCCACTCGGAGGACCAAGTCTCCTTCTTGGAAGGCTCGGCTCTTCACATTTCTGGCATGGAATCGACGCAAGTCCCGCTGATAGATAGTCGATCGGATCATGGCCATCTCTCTTTCTTCTTCTAGAAGGTCGACTGCGTCCTGCCGGGCTTGTTCTGCTTCATCTTCAGAGTAGAGCTCGACTCGTGGTGCATTGTGAAGCAGGTCACTCGGCAGAACTGCTTCAGCTCCATAAACCAGAAAAAATGGAGTTCGCCCAGTCGATCGATTAGGAGTGGTCCTCAATCCCCAAAGAACTGAAGGAAGTTCGTCGACCCACGCACCTGCTACGTGCTTGAGATCAGCATCAACCGGGGTTTCAGTCCTTTGACAATTAGGCCGTTTGCTCTTTCTGCTTGTCCATTCGACTGGGGGTGGGCGACGGAAGCGTAGTCGACTCGCGTGCCTTGAGAAGCACAAAAAGCTCTGAATTGGTCGGAATCGAAGTTTGACCCATTATCAGTGATGATGTTGTGAGGAACTCCATATCTGAATATCAACTCTCTAATGAAGCTGATAGCAGTGCCGGCATCAAGATTCTTGATAGGCTTGGCTTCGATCCACTTAGTGAACTTGTCGACTGCCACCAGTACATGGGTGAAGCCGCTTCTGCCAGTTCTCAGTGGTCCAACCATATCCAATCCCCAAACAGCAAAGGGCCAGACGAGTGGAATGGTCTTCAAGGCTGAGGTGGGTTTATGTGACATATTGGAGTAGAACTGACATCCTTCACACTTGTCGACTATCTCCTTCGCCATTTCATTTGCTCTTGGCCAGTAAAACCCCGCTCGGTATGCTTTAGCCACAATGGTCCGAGAGGACGCATGATGACCACAGGTCCCCGAGTGGATATCGTCAAGAATTATCTGACCTTCTTCTGGTGTTATACATTTCTGACCGACACCAGTTGCGCTTTCTCTGTACAATTGTCCCTTTATCACAGTAAAGGCCTTGGATCGATGGACGATCTGTCGAGCCTCTTCTTCATTCTCTGGGAGCTCTTTCCTTAGGATATACGCGATGTACGGCACTGTCCAGTCGGGAGTGATGACCAACACTTCCATGATCAGGTCGACCATAGCTGGAACATCAACTTCAGTCGGATCCGTGGCACTTTTTGGCTGCAGGGCTTCTTCGATGAAAGGATCCTCCTGAACTGATGGTGTGTGGATGTGTTCCAAAAACACATTACTAGGAACGGCTTCTCTCTTGGAACCTATTTTTGCCAAATCATCAGCCACTTGATTTTTTAGTCGGGGTATATGATGAAGCTCTAACCCCTCGAATTTCTTCTCTAGCTTTCTCACTGCATTGCAGTAACCGGTCATGGCTGGACTTCTGACATCCCACTCCTTCATCACTTGGTTAAACACCAAATCTGAGTCGCCATAGACCATGAGGCGACGGATGCCGAGTGAAATGGCCATACGCAACCCATACAAAAGTGCTTCATATTCTGCTTCGTTATTGGAGGAATCAAAGTGAATCTGGAGCACATATCTGAGCTTATCTCCTCGGGGGGAAACCAACACTACCCCAACACCGGAACCATTCAGCATCTTAGAACCATCAAAGAACATGGTCCAGTGCTCCGAGTGAACTTGATTCGGCAGTTGCTGTTCAGTCCACTCGGCAACGAAATCTGCTATTGCTTGGGACTTGATGGCTTTCTTTGCCTCAAACTTGATATCTAGGGGAAGAAGTCCAATCGCCCATTTTGCCACTCGACCAGTTGCGTCTCTGTTATGTAGAATCTCTGACAATGGAGCGTCACTGACGACTGTAATGGAATGGTCAGAGAAGTAATGAGCAACCTTCTTCGTGGTCATATAAATCCCATATACAAGCTTCTGATAATGAGGGTATCTTTGCTTTGATGGGGTCAAAACTTCAGAAACATAATATACTGGGCGCTGAACTTTAAAGGCTTTTCCTTCTTCTTCCCGCTCGACCGTAAGTACTGTACTGATGACTTGTCCCGTGGCTACAATGTAAAGCAGCAAAGGCTCTTCGCTGATTGGGGCAGCAAGCACCGGCTGGGTGGAGAGCAGGGCTTTTAGCTCTGCAAATGCTGCATCAGCTTCAGGAGTCCACTCGAACTTGTCTGACTTCTTCATCGGTCGGTAAAGAGGCAATGCCTTCTCACCGAGACGAGAGATGAATCGACTTAAAGCAACCAAGCAACCAGTAAGCTTCTGGACATCGTGCACACGCACAGGACGTTTCATTCGGAGTATAGTACCAACTTTCTCTGGATTGGCGTCGATTCCTCGTTCAGAAACAAGAAAACCGAGTAACTTTCCGCCAGGAACTCTGAACGTGCACTTTGATGGATTAAGCTTGATATCATACCTCCTGAGGTTGGCAAATGTTTCAGCAAGGTCAGTCAGCAGGTCGGAACCTTTCCGTGACTTGACCACAATATCATCCATGTATGCTTCCACATTCCGACTGATTTGAGTGAGCAAACACTTTTGAATCATCCTCATGAACGTGGCTCCGGCATTCTTGAGGCCGAATGGCATGGTGACATAATAGAAGCATCCGAATGGAGTGATGAAAGCTGTTTTGATCTCGTCGGGTCCATACAGACGGATCTGATGGTAACCGGAATAGGCGTCTAAAAAAGACAGGCGCTCACATCCCGCGGTCGAGTCGACTATTTGGTCGATGCGGGGGAGAGGAAAATGATCTTTCGGGCAGGCCCGATTGATATGTTTGAAGTTGATGCACATGCGAAGTGACTTGTCCTTCTTGGGGACCATGACAACATTGGCGAGCCACTCGGAGTGATAAATCTCTCGGATAAACTCCGCTGCTAAGAGCCGAGCCACCTCCTCGCCAATGGCCTTTCTTTTCTGGACGACGGACTGTCGAAGATGTTCTTTGACAGGTTTCACTTTTGAGTCGACCCGTAGGCGGTGCTTAGCCAGCCCCCTGGGAACACCCGGCATGTCAGAAGGCTTCCATGCGAAGATGTCCTAGTTCTCACGGAGGAACTAGATGAGCGCTTCTTCCTATTTGGATTCGAGTGTTGTAGAGATATGAGTCGGAGCAGCACTGGGGTCGGTCGGTTGAATGTGAATCGGTTTTGTCTCACCGGACGACTGAAACGTTGATTCTGTAGCGGGCCTCTTGGCTCGCAACAAATCACTCGGGTCTGCGGTTTTCTGGTGTTCTTGCAGCTCTACCACTGCCATCTGAGCATCGGTGATCTTTGAGCCTTTCTTAAAGCACTCTTCCGCCTTCTTCCGATTGCCAGTAACAGTGATCACACCTTTGGGGCCAGGCATCTTCAATTTGAGGTACACATAACATGGTCGAGCCATAAAACGTGCATAAGCTGGCCTGCCCAGAATAGCGTGATAAGCACTCTGGAAATCCACAACTTCAAACGTCAACTTTTCTTTGCGGTAATTTTTGGAATCACCAAAAACCACATCAAGAGCTATTTGGCCGAGCGACCCAGCCTTCTTTCCAGGAATGACTCCATGGAAGCTCATGTTGCCGGTACTGAGTCTGGACATCGGAATACCCATCCCTTTCAACGTCTCTGCGTATAGTATATTCAGGCCACTGCCACCATCCATCAAAACTTTAGTCAGTCGAGTGCCTTCGATGACTAGGTCGACCACCAAAGCTTGCCTCCCAGGGGTGGCTATGTGTGTCGGATGATCGGACTGATCGAATGTGATGGCAGTCTGAGACCATTTCAGATAACCGGGTGTCGCCGGAGCAACCATATTCACTTCTCGGTTTATAACTTTCAATCAACTTTTGCTTTCAATGTCAGCAAAAATCATCAGGGTGGAATTGACTTGGGGATATCCATCATCACTATATTCTTTGTCCTCAACTTTGTCCGACTCCTTTTCCTTATCTTTGGGTTGTTTCCCCTGGAATTGCTGGATCAAGAGTCGACACTGTCGAGTGGTATGTTTCGGGTAAATGAGTTTACCCTCCTCATCTTTCTTCGTGTGGATGTGGCACGTCAAATCCAACACGTCATTCCCTTCCTTGTCCTTCACCTTCTTAGGGTTCCAAGACCCTTTGGGCTTCCCTTTAAACTTTCCTTGAGTCATGGCCAAGGCTTCTCCAGGAGCAGCTCGCTCGGCTTTCCGCTTCTACTTCCGACTGGGGTTCCCTCCTCCGGTTTCGTGGGCGACTGACTTGTGTTTGCCACTCCGGAGCCGATCCTCTTCCTCACCATTGGCATACTTGGTGGCCATTTCCATCATTCGACTCAGAGACATGTCTCCGGTTCGACCGAATTTCAGGTTTAGCTCTCTGTACTTAACGCCTTCCTTGAAGGCACAGACTGCCTGGTGATCAGATACATTCTCTACCGTGTGATGCAATGTGATCCATCTCTGGATGTAATCTCTCGAAGTTTCATTCGACTTCTGCACACAAGATTGCAGCTCTGTCAGTCCTGCTGGTCGCTTGCAAGTTCCTTCAAACGTTCTGACAAACACTCGGGCAAGATCTTCCCAAGTGTAAATGCTGCTGGGTGCTAGCTGATTCAACCATGCTCTGGCCAAGCCCTCCAACATAAGAGCGGGTGTTTCATGGCCACTTCATCATTGTCGCCGCCGATCTGAACAGCCACTCGGTAGTCCTCAAGCCAAGTATCGGGCTTGGACTCACCAGTGAACTTACTGACTCCAGTCGCCAACCTGAAGTTGGGAGGAATCACCGCGGCCCTGATGGCTCTACTGAAACACTCTGGTCCTGAGACGTGTACTCTGCTGCTGGTGGGTACATCTCTGTCATGACCTTCTCAGTGAGCTCTGTTCCTGTCGACCAAACCTTGAACGATAATGGATCTCGCATCAAAGCCTGGTTCCCTGGGGTCGACTGGAATCCTTCGCCCAACACTGTGATGGCGTCTATCATCCTGTTGTCGAGGCACGTACGATCCACCCCTTGGGGGAGGCGTGGGCACTCGACGTCGATCATCGCGATTGATTCGGTGATCATACTGCTCACGGTTCTTGTACTGATCACGCCGGTCACCACGCTCCTCACGCCCCGGGGGCGATCTGGGGCTATGGGCCGACTGGACTATATTTGCAGCTACGGATCTGCTGTGAATCCTATTCCATGACTGCAATACAGCTGAATTTTAATCTCCTGCTGCCCGGAGTAAATCTCTGATCTGTAATAAGCCTCTGCCAGCCTCTGATTGGGAAGGCTGAATTGACTCTGCTATACGGGCTGCAGCTGCTAAATTCTGAATCAGAGTTTGATATACCTGAGTCGGTGGTGGAAAGAGTTGACGTCGATTGGGTTCTGGAACCCGTTGTCGCGCATGCTCGTCGAGTGCTCGCTGAAGGTTCTCCAATCGAGTGTGCTCAGCCAAGTTAGCCAGGCGCGCGTCCTCTAAGGCACGAGCCTCGGGGGTTTCTCCAACGATAGGAGTGTGCAGCGCATCCATGTTCCGGCGGTGGAGGTCTTCCCTCTGCAGCGAAGTGAGGGGGTTTGGGGAGATATTCTTCATGGACATGCGACGGATCGCCTCCGCCGTCACCTCCGTCGGTACGGGGGAAACCGGGAGGACTGCGTGGTCCATTGACCATCAGAACCTCCTCCGCTGGATCACTGCTGTCGCATTCGGATGCAGTCTCTGCGGAGCCAGTTGACAGGTTGAACATGCCGTAGAGAGATTCGTCGGGCTCGATTGCCGCGACTTGGGGGGTGGCCGACTAGTGAGCCACCGCGTGTCTCACCCACCGCTGAAGCCTCGACCGACCGGAGCGCTTGCGCCGGCGGGAAACAGGGAGGGAGGACGACACAAGGGTCGACCGATACTGGGTCGACGGTTGCCGCGGGAGGACGCCGCGGACGCACGCGCGAAAGTGTGTCGCTCCGCGGACGAGGAGCGCGTTGATGTTGAGCGGAGCCTCCTGAAGCCAAGCGGAGTCATCGGCGATGAACGTGAGCGCGCCGAGACGGATCTCGTGGCCCTCAATCAAAACTCCGCCTGAAACCATGATGAAGGAGATCGGAAAAATCGCAACTTCTCCAATAAGTCGCTAAGACACCTGCCCCACGGTGGACGCCAACTGTCGTGGTTCTAAGTCTGACAGTAGTGTAGGGGGTAGGTATGGAGAGGCAAGATCCTAGCTATGGAGTAGTTGTATACGCAAGGGATTTACGAGTTCAGGCCCTTCTCAGAGGAAGTAACATCCCTACGTCTCAGAGCCCGGAGGTGGTCGACTGGATTATATGCGTATGAGTTACAGGGGTGCGAACCCTTTACACTGAGGAGGCGGGTGGCTTATATAGAGTCCGCCAGACCCCTCCGGCCCTCAATTATGCAGGGTTTAAGATACATTAAGATCGGGTGTTACTGGTAACGCTACAAATAAAGTGCTATGATGACCATAAAAGCTACTTAATGACCGACAGTTGGCGTGCAGAGTGACTTTAGGTCTCCTGGCTGTCGAGTGGATGGCTTCATGGTCGAGTGTTTTTGAGTCCGTTGAGTGGAACATTTCCGGGTCGATTGAAAGGTGATTTCTTCTAGAGATGTCCTTGGGGAGGGTATCTTGGACAGGTCCATGACCCTACCCTGGGTACATAGCTTCATGAGGCACCACAGGAACATCTTCGTGAGCTGCGCTACTTTCCGGTTCAAGAGGCAGTACTTCATTGAGTTCTACTTTCCTCCCACTTATTTCTTTCGAGAGAAACTCTTTCTCCAGAAAGGACCCGTTCTTGGCAACAAAGATCTTGCCTTCGGATCTAAGGTAGAAGGTATACCCTTTGGTTTCCTTAGGGTATCCTATGAAGACGCATTTTTCCGACTTGGGTTCGAGTTTTTCAGGTTGAAGTTTCTTGACATAAGCATCGCATCCCCAAACTTTTAGAAACGACAGCTTAGGTTTCTTTCCAAACTATAATTCATACGGTGTCGTCTCAACGGATTTAGACGGTGCCCTATTTAAAGTGAATGTAGCTGTCTCTAAAGTGTATCCCCAAAATGATAGCGGTAAATCGGTGAGTGGCATCATAGATCGTACCATATCCAATAGAGTGCGATTACGATGTTCGTACACACCGTTACGCTGAGGTGTTCCAGGCGGCGTGAGTTGTGAAACGATTCCACATTTCCTTAAGTGCGTACCAAATTCGTGACTTAAATATTCTCCTCCACGATCTAATTGTAAGAACTTTATTTTTCGGTCACGTTGATTCTCTACCTTATTCTGAAATTCCTTGAACTTTTCAAAGGTCTCAGACTTGTGTTTCATCAAGTAGACATACCCATATCTACTTAAGTCATCAGTGAGAGTGAGAACATAACGATAGCCTCCGCGAGCCTCAACGCTCATTGGACCGCACACATCAATATGTACCACGATGTTGGCTCATGTTGGCTCCCACATGTTCCACGATCTGGATACCCATGTTGGCTCCCACATGTTGGCTACCCATGTTGGATCCCACATGTTCCACGATGATCTCATCGGATGAACCACGATGTCAAGGATTCAAGCAATCCCGTATACAATTCCCTTTGTCAATCGGTACGTTACTTGCCCGAGATTCGATCATCGGTATCCCAATACCTCGTTACCGGCAAGTCACTTTACTCATACCGTAATGCATGATCCCATTACCAACCACTTGGTCACATTGAGCTCATTATGGTAATGCATTACCGAGTGGGCCCAGAGATACCTCTCCGTCATACGGAGTGACAAATCCCAATCTCGATCCGTGTCAACCCAACAGACACTTTCGGAAATATCTGTAGTATACCTTTATAGTCACCCAGTTACGTTGTGACGTTTGGTACACCCAAAGCACTCCTACGGTATCCGGGAGTTACACGATCTCATGGTCTAAGGAAATGATACTTGACATTAGAAAAGCTCTAGCAAACGAACTACACGATCTTGTGCCATGCTTAGGATTGGGTCTTGTCCATCACATCATTCTCCCAATGATGTGATCCCGTTATCAATGACATCCAATGTCCATGGTCAGGAAACCGTAACCATCCATTAATCAACGAGCTAGTCAACTAGAGGCTAACTAGGGACATGTTGTGGTCTACGTATTCACACATGTATTACGATTTCCGGATAACACAATTATAGCATGAACAATAGACAATTATCATGAACAAGGAAATATAATAATAACCATTTTATTATTGCCTCTAGGGCATATTCCAACACTTTGCATTGTCCTGCACTCAACCAATGACAGAAAGAATCAAAATTGTAAAGAGTTGCATACTGAAGCCACCACAATAATCAATACCAGGCTTTCTGAATCAAAATAGAAGTGTTACATAAGTGAATTTATCATTGCCAAGAAAGCCATCTAAAATATAATCATAATGAAGAAAAGAAATATACAACAACATGGGAGCGACTTGAATCAGGGGAAAAGTTTGAAACAAATCTAACTATACTATGATGCTTTACTTAAAGATTGTGTACTATAAATTAGATGAACTGCTAAAGTCTAGTCTAAATATAGTGGCCAACACTTTTAGCTAATAAATCACCAAAAGATTAGCTGGACATTAAACGGGTTACAGTAGTATCAAATTAATGAATCCATCATCCCTCATGTTTTTTTAATGAATCCAGCACATAGGTAGCAAACAATGGCATCAAGCCCCGCATACAACACACATGCATGCAAAAAACACATGCAAGCCACGCACGAATGCAGACCCAACAGTAGCCCCCACAAGCCACAAGCATGCATGCAACACATCACAATGGACGCAGGGCGCATGTCCAAGAGACTCACCAGCGTGACCTAATCCCTCTGCGAGGCTGTGGTCACGGCGGAGGAGCAAGGCGTAGGAAGAAAGCGCGTCGCCGCAGGCAGCAGGGGTGGCGGTGGGCATCAGCGTAAAGGGACGTGACACGTCTCCAATGTATCTACTTTTCCAAACACTTTTGCCCTTGTTTTGGACTCTAACTTGCATGATTTGAATGAAACTAACCCGGACTGACGCTGTTTTCGGCAGAATTACCATGATGTTGTTTCATGTGTAGAAAACAAAAGTTCTCAGAATGACCTGAAAATCCTCGGAGACAAGTTTCAGAAAATATAAAAAATACTAGCAAAAGATGAAGATCAGGGGGCCCACACCCTGTCCAAGAGGGTGGGGGCGCGCCCACCCCCTCTGGGAGCGCCTCCTGTCTCGTGGGCCCCCTGCAGCTCCGCAGACCTCAACTCCAACTCCATAAATTCCGTCTCGTGGAGAAAAAAATCAGAGAGGAAGTTTCACGTGTTTTATGATACGGAGCCGCCGCCAAGCCCTAATCTCTCTCGAGAGGGCTGATCTGGAGCCCGTTCGGGGCTCCGTAGAGGGGGATTCGTCGTCGTCGTCATCATCAACCATCCTCCATCACCAATTTCATGATGCTCACCGCCGTGCGTGAGTAATTCCATCGTAGGCTTGCTCGACGGTGATGGGTTGGATGAGATTTACCATGTAATCAAGTTAGTTTTGTTAGGGTTTGATCCCTAGTATCCACTATGTTCTGAGATTGATGTTGCTATGACTTTGATATGCTTAATGCTTGTCACTAGGGCCCGAGTGCCATGATTTCAGATCTGAACCTATTATGTTTTCATGAATATATGTGTGTTCTTGATCCTATCTTGCAAGTCTATAGTCACCTATTATGTGTTATGATCCGACAACCCCGAAATGACAATAATCGGGATACTTCTTGGTGATGACCGTAGTTTAAGGAGTTCATGTATTCACTATGTGTTAATGCTTTGGTCCAGTTCTCTATTAAAAGGAGGCCTTAATATCCCTTAGTTTCCACTAGGACCCCGCTGCCACGTGAGGGTAGGACAAAAGATGTCATGCAAGTTCTTTTCCATAAGCACGTATGACTATATTCAAAATACATGCCTACATTACATTGATGAATTGAAGCTAGTTCTGTGTCACCCTATGTTATAGCTATTACATGAGGAATCGCATCCAACATAATTATCCATCACTGATCCATTGCCTACGAGCTTTTCACATCTTGTGCTTTGCTTATTTACTTTTCTGTTGCTATTGTTACAATCACTACAAAACCCAAAAATATCACTTTTGCTATCATTACCATTACTATCATACTACTTTGCTACTAAATACTTTACTGCAGATACTAAGTTATCCAGGTGTGGTTGAATTGACAACTCAACTGCTAATACTCAAGAATATTCTTTGGCTCCCCTTGTGTCGAATCAATAAATTTGGGTTGAATACTCTACTCTCGAAAGCTGTTGCGATCCCCTACACTTGTGGGTCATCAAGACTAATTTCTGGCGCTGTTGCCGGGGAGCATAGCTCTATTCTCTAAGTCACTTGGGATTTATATCTGCTGATCACTATGAAGAACTTGAAAGATCAAAAAACTAAAATCTATCCCTCAACTATGAGGGGGGGGGGGTAAGGAACTGCCATCTAGCTCTGCACTAGATTCTCCTTCTATTATGAGTAAGTTTGTGACACCTAAACCTGCTACTGCTATGAATTCTGATATGTTGCATGTTATTGATGATGCCACTTCTGCTATGCATGATACTTATGATGAAACTACTTCTATGCTTGATACTACTGTGCCATTAGGTGAATTTCTTGATGAACAACTTACTAAGGCTAGGGAGAATGAAATTATTGATGAAAATGATGATGAAGGTTCTCCTCCTAATTATGAATTGCCTGTTGTTCCTGAGGGTTATGTTATGGATGAAGAAACTGCTAGAGATTTTCTTGCTTGCAATGATAGGTCAGATCTTAAGAAATTGTTAGCTAAGCTGAAACAAAAGACTCTAAATGCTAGAATGAAACATGACCCTGCTTTTGCCACTTCACCTATCTTTGTTACTAATAAGGAATATGAATTCTCTGTTGATCCTGAGATTATTACTTTAGTTGAATCCGATCCTTTCTATGGCACCGAATCTGAAACTGTTGTGGCACATCTCACCAAGTTAAATGATATAGCCACCCTGTTTACTAATGTTGAGACGTCTCGCTATTATTATATCCTTAAGATATTTCCGTTCTCATTAAAGGGTGATGCTAAGACTTGGTTTAATTCTCTTGATCTTGGTTGTGGGCGTAGTCCCCAGGATATGATTTATTACTTCTCTGCTAAATATTTCCCTGCTCATAAGAAACAAGCTGCCTTGTGGGAAATATATAACTTTGTGCAAATCAAAGAAGAGAGTCTCCCACAAGCTTGGGGGAGGCTTCTCCGATTACTTAATGCTTTGCCTGATCATCCTCTTAAGAAAAATGAAATACTTGATATCTTTTATAATGGACTAACTGATGCTTCCAAGGACCACTTGGATAGTTGTGTTGGTTGCGTTTTCAGGGAAAGAACAGTCGACAAAGCTGAATTACTATTGAATAATATGTTGACTAATGAAAATAATTGGACTCTTCCTGAGCCAATTCCTGAGGCAATTCCTGAACCAATTGATCCAACTCCTGAGCCTATTCCTAAACCTACTCCGAAGAAGAGAGGTGTTCTATTTCTCAGTCCTGAAGATATGCAAGAGGCAAAGAAATCAATGAAAGAAAAAAGGTATAAAAGCTGAAGATGTTAAGAATTTACCTCCTATTGAAGAAATTCATGGTCTTAATATACCGCCTATCGAAGAACCACATTGTCTTGATAACCCGACACAGGTAGTAAAGGTAAATTCTCTCTATAGATATGATAAAGTTGAAATCCCTTCTACTAAATTTCATAGCCCATGCTTAGATGAATTTGATAAACTTATGGATAAACAAGCAAATTTCAATGATTATGTTAGTAGACAATTAAATAATAATGCTTATATGATTAGATGCTTGAGTGATTATATGGCTAGAGTTAAGGATGAATTTAAACTTACTAGTAAACATGTTTCTATGGTCACCACTCAAGCTGAACAAGTACTTAAGGCTCAGAATGAATTGCTAGAGGAACTAAATAATAAATGACTTTGCTATTAGAGTGGCTACTAGAACTGGTAAAATGACTCAGGAACCTTTGTATCCTGAAGGCCACCCTAAGAGAATTGAACAAGATTCTCAGAATAATAATCTAGATACTCCTAGTTCTTCTAAGAAGAAGAAAAAGAAAAATGATAGGACTTTGCATGCTTCTAGTGAACCTAATGTAGAAACACCTGAGAATCCTAATAATACTTCTATCTCTAATGCTGAAACACAATCCGGAGATGAACATGAACCTGATGATAATGCCAATAATGATGTTCATGTAGATGCTCAACCTAGTAATAACAATGATATAGAAACCGAACCTGCAGTTGGTCTTGATAACCCACAATCAAGAAACCAACGTTATGATAAGAGAGATTTTGTTGCTAGGAAGAATGGTAGAGAAAGAGAAACATGGGTTCAGAAACCCATGCCCTTTCCTCCTAAACCATCCAAGACAAAGGATGATGAGGACTTTGAGCGTTTTGCTGAAATGATTATACCTATTTTCTTGAGCATGCGCTTAACTGATATGCTTAAAACAAATCCTTATTCTAAATATATGAAAGATATCATCACTAATAAGAGGAAAATACCTGAAGCTGAGATTTCCACCATGCTTGCCAACTATACCTTTAAGGGTGGAATACCTAAAAAACTTGGTGATCCTAGAGTACCTACTATACCATGCTCCATAAAAAGAAATTATGTTAAAACTGCTTTATGTGATTTAGGAGCCGGTGTTAGTGTTATGCCTCTTTCCTTGTACCATAGACTCGAATTAAGTAAGTTGACACCCACTGAGATGTCTTTGCAAATGGCTGACAAATCAACTGCTATACCTGTCGGGCATTTGTGAGGACGTGCCCGTTGTTGTTGCGAATGTTACTATCTTAACAGACTTCGTCATTCTTGATATTCCCGAGGACGGCAGTATGTCAATTATCCTCGGTAGACCCTTTTTAAATACTGTAGGTGCTGTTATTGATTGCAATAAAGGCAATGTCACCTTTCATGTTAATGGAAATGAGCACACGGTACATTTTCCGAGGAAACAACCTCAAGTTCACAGCATAAATTCTATTGAGAAAATTCCATCAATTATTATTGGAGGTATTGAATTTCCTCTCCCTACTATCAAGAAAAAGTATGATATTCTTATTGTTGTGGATATCCATATCCCCGTTGAGGTAACCTAGTGTCACTTTGAAATTTCTCCAGTTCCATGTTATTCGGAATAAGTTTGTTAACAAGACTTGATCAACCTTGTTAGTGGATTCATTTTGATGATCATGAGATGGATGAAACTAGAAGGCACAACCATCTGTACCCTCTTTTTACTTTCTGTTATTTAAATTATATAAAGCAAAAATAGTATTATATGTCTGTTTTCTGAATTACTCATGCAATGAAAAATATCCCAAAAATAAAAGTGCTCCAAATGCCCTACAAATTTAGTATGATTTTTTATGGAATATTTGAGGATTTTAGGCACTGAAATCACTACAGGAGGGGCAACCACCAGGCCACGAGAGTGGAGGGCGCGCCCACCCCCTTTGGGCGTGCCCCCTGTCTCGTGGGCCCCTGGTGGACCCCCTCCACTTATGCCAACACCCACACACTCCATCTTCTTCCCAAAAAAAATCCCCATCCAGCTCAAGCACGAGTTCTAGCTCATTTTGCTGCGATTTTCGATCTCCTCGCTCAAAGCTCTATTTACAAAACTGATTTGGGAGATTATTGCTTAGTATGTGACTCCTCCATTGGTCCAAATAGTTTCTGTTCTAGTGCTTTATTCATTGCAAATCCTTGCTGCCTTGGTGACCCTGTTCTTGAGCTTGCATGTTAAATATATGAGGTTCCAAGTAATTCGGATGCATGATATAGGCTCTAGGCACTTGTAGGAGTAGTTGCTATCAATCTTGTTTAGTTTTATTCACTTTTATTTTGAAGTTACTAAAATTTCAGAAATTTTTAGGAAATGTTAAAGAGATTTTTGAGGGGCTCTTCTAGCCAAGGCTCCCAGGAAAAACAAGCTAAAAAGAAGGAAAAGGCCAAGTATAATCTTCCCCGCATAGCGGAAATACGGCCGTGTGAATGGCCATGCGATAACTTCTTGAGAGAAGCTAGAATTCATGAAGATTTTTATTCTTTGATCGAGAATGCAGGCCTCACCGATTTCCTCCACGACCGGATCGATCAGTATCTCTTACTTACCAATACCTTCGTGCAATTTTTTTATTATTATCCTAAGAAGGCACCGCCTTTAGTATCATTTCATTTATATGATGAATTCAGGGAAATGTCTTTACATGATTTTTGCGCGGTATGTAGGATACCCTTTGAGGGAAAATTAGAGGAACCACATCCTAGGGATGTGGATGGCTTTGTTAACACTATCACTGTAGGGGATCCAAAGAAGGGTTCCGATGTGAGAATCTCTAGCATACACTTTCCTGTTTTATACTACTTTGCCATACTTGCTAGTAGATGCTTGATTGGTCGTGGAAATAGTGGAAACTTCAGTGTCCCAGATATTATTATTCTATTCCATGCCTTGTTTGGTGATAACAGTTTTAGTATGGGCGTCGTTATTGCTAAACGTTTAAACCTGAATCGTACAAAAGGCCCCATCCTTGGAGGTATCTATGCTGCACGTCTTTCTAAATATTTTGAGATACCTATTAGGCACCATGAGAAAGAGGAGACAATATTGCCTCCTTATATTTTAGATTACAGGAGCATGGTAGCACATGGGTTTATTGTTCATAATGATGATAAGATGCTCCTGTATAACTTAAGATTTAATAAGAAACACAATGAGACTATTATTCTGCCTGCACCTCTGTTGTTTGATTTCATTGCAGATAATTATCTTGTCACACCGGAAGCGATGTATGCTCATCGAGGCCAAGCATCCATTCCAGAACCTGAGCCTGAGCTGGAACCTTCACTGGACCCTTATCGTGCATCATCTTATCAGTGGGATCCGGAGGAGATCTCCAACCGGTGGCAGTACGATGACACACCTCAGTACACCGGGGAGAGTAGCCGCTATCCATGGCCATAAACCAACTTAGGCCAAAAGCCTAAGCTTGGGGGAGTACGTATTTCTCACCGACTTTACATTCATGTTCACACACTATTCTAGTCGTCGGTGCTCATACTCTTGCATTGTATTATCCATGTTGTTTAATTTTCTTTTTCTAGTTTTCTTCTTGTGTGTTTGATAAAACTTAAGAAAAAACAAAAAAATAGTTAGTTTAATTTCCATGTTTGTATTAGAAATTAAAATGAAAATCCAAAAGGATTTCTCGTTCTTCTTTTACTTGTTGGGAGCTTTCCCGTGTAAATAGTTTTATTTTCTTTCCTTTCCTTAGAGGGGTTGAGAGTAGAAGATCATATTGAAAATGTTTAGTGGCTCTCATATGCATGATTGTTTATTTAATTAGAGCCCATATTACTTTGTCTTCTCTCTTGAGTTGAACGCTTGCAGATTCCAGCTTAGTCCAATGCACGCGCACTATTATTATTATACACATCGTTCGGTCGTGCAAGTGAAAGGCAATAATGACAATATATGATGGATTGATTGAGATGAGAGAAGCTGGTATGAACTCGACCTCTCTTGTTTTTGTAAATATGATGAGTTCATCGTTCCTGATTTAGCTTATTATGAAGTAAACATATTTGCAATGACATTTAGAGATTATAGTTGCTTGTGCCATGCTTGATTAGCTATGAGTTATAATGGTTTACCTTGCGTGCCAACATGCTATTAGAATGATTATGATGTGGTATTATGGGATGGTATCCTTCTTTGAATGAATTGAGTGACTCGACTTGGCACATGTTCACGCATGTAGTTGAAATAAAATCAACATAGCCTTCACGATATTTATGTTCATGATGAATTATATCCTACTCATGCTTGTACCCGATGTGAATTAATTTTAATGCATGTTTATGACGTTGTCGCTCTCTCAGTTGGTCGCTTCCCAGTCTTTTGCTAGCCTTCACCTGTACTAAGCGGGAATACTGCTTGTGCATCCAAACTCCTTAAACCCCAAAGTTATTCCATATGAGTCCACCATACCTTCCTATATGCGGTATCTACCTACCGTTCCAAATAAATTTGTATGTGCCAAACTCCAAACCTTCAAATGAAATTCTGTTTTGTATGCTCGAGCAGCTCATGTTTCAACTAGGGCTGCCTATATCTTCCATGCTAGGTGGGTTATTCTCAAGAGGAGTGGACTTCGCTCCTCATTCACGAGAAAGGGCCGGTAACCGGGATGCCTAGTTCTATGATCCAAAAAGATCAAAGCAAATCAATATAATTAAACAAAACTCCCCCAGAGCTATTGTTAGTTGGAGGCACTCGTTCTTTCGAGCAAGCCATGGATTGATGCTTGTTGGTGGTTGGGGGAGTATAAACCTTTACCATTCTGTTTGGGAACTGCCTATAATGCATGTAGTATGGAAGATACAGCCTTCTCATAGTTGTTGCATTGACAATGAAAGTATGCCGCTCAAAATGTTATTCAATCTCTATTTTAAAATCGAGCTCTGACACCTCTACAAATCCCTGCTTCCCTCTGCGAAGGCCTATCTATTTACTTTTATGTTGAGTCATCACCTTCTTATTAAAAAGCACCCGCTGGAGAGCACACTGTCATTTGCATTCATTACTATTGGTTTATATTGGGTATGACTTGAGTGGATCTCTTTTACCATGAATTACAATGCTTAGTCAGTCCTTGAACTTTAAAGGTGCTCTGCATTTATGTTTTGCGGTCTCGGAAAGGGCTAGCGAGATACCATTTTGTTATATCATGTTATGATTGTTCTGAGAAAGTGTTGTCATTCGAGTTTAATTATTATGGCTTGCTAGCTAATTATGCTATTGATATGAGTAATTGTGAAACCGAGGTGTTATTATGAGTATGGTTAGTTCATAATATTTGCTGAAACCTGAATGCCGGCTTTGCATGTTTACAACAACAAGAGCAAACAGAGTTTGTAAAAGTTTTTCTTTATCACTTTCAGTTTATCAACTGAATTGCTTGAGGACAAGCAAATGTTTAAGCTTGGGGGAGTTGATACGTCTCCAACGTATCTACTTTTCCAAACACTTTTGCCCTTGTTTTGGACTCTAACTTGCATGATTTGAATGAAACTAATCCGGACTGACGCTGTTTTCAGCAGAATTACCATGATGTTGTTTCATGTGTAGAAAACAAAAGTTCTCGGAATGACCTGAAAATCCTCGAAGACAAGTTTTAGAAAATATAAAAAATACTGGCAAAAGATGAAGACCAGGGGGCCCACACCCTATCCACGAGGGTGGGGGGCGCGCCCCCTGTCTCGTGGGCCCCCTGTAGCTCCGCCGACCTCAACTCCAACTCCATATATTCCGTCTCGCGGAGAAAGAAAATCAGAGAGGAAGTTTCATCGTGTTTTATGATACAGAGCCGCCGCCAAGCCATAATCTCTCTCGGGAGGGCTGGTCTGGAGTCCGTTCGGGGCTCCGGAGAGGGGGATTCGTCGCCGTCGTCATCATCAACCATCCTCCATCACCAGTTTCATGATGCTCACCGCCGTGCGTGAGTAATTCCATCGTAGGCTTGCTGGACGATGATGGATTGGATGAGATTTACCATGTAATCAAGTTAGTTTTGTTAGGGTTTGATCCCTAGTATCCACTATGTTTTGAGATTGATGTTGCTATGACTTTGCCATGCTTAATGCTTGTCACTAGGGCCCGAGTGCGATGATTTCAGATCTGAACCTATTATGTTTTCATGAATATATGTGTGTTCTTGATCCTATCTTACAAGTCTATAGTCACCTATTATGTGTTATGATCCGACAATCCTGAAGTGACAATAATCGGGAGGGTAGGACAAAAGATGTCATGCAAGTTCTTTTCCATAAGCACGTATGACTATATTCGGAATATATGCCTACATTACATTGATGAATTGGAGCTAATTCTGTGTCACCCTATGTTAAACCCGGGCAAACGTCGGGCTGGTCTGGGTTTCGGGCCGGGATTGTAAAAGCCCGACCTTCATTTCCCAAGCCCGAGCCCGGCCCGAAGCCCGAAGTACTCCCTGTTTTCAAGCCCGAGCCCGGCCCGAAATCAAGCCCGAAGCCCGAAAGTCCGGCCCGAATGCTGTTTTTTAGTGTACGCACGTGCAAGCCCGGCCCAAAGCCCGAAAGCCCGGCCCGAAGTACATAAAAAATGAAGCCCGAGCCCAACCCGAACTATCTTCCGGGCTGCAAAACAAGGCTCGAGCCCGGCCCGAACGTCAAGCCCGACCCGGCCCGGCCCGGGTTTTTTGGGCCGGGCTCGGGCCCGGTTGTCGGGCCGGGCTGCCCATGCCCGGGTTTACCCTATGTATAGCTATTACATGAGGAATCGCATCCGACATAATTATCCATCACTGATCCATTACCTACGAGCTTTTCACATCTTGTGCTTTGCTTATTTACTTTTCTGTTGCTATTGTTACAATCACTACAAAACCCAAAAATATTATTTTTGCTATCATTACCATTACTATCATACTACTTGGCTACTAAATACTTTGCTGCAGATACTAAGTTATTCAGGTGTGGTTGAATTGATAACTCAACTGCTAATACTCAAGAATATTCTTTGGCTTCCCTTGTGTCGAATCAATAAATTTGGGTTGAATAATCTACCCTCGAAAGCTGTTGCGATCCCCTACGCTTGTGGGTCATCTGGACGCCAACCGCAGAGAGGAGCAGCTCGTCGATGGTTGTCAACTGGTCATGACGCCGCTCGCGCCCAGCTCCTGTCGCTGATGCCTCAAGCTCGTGCCAGTTCAGGCTGCCGGCGTCCCGTGTTGTCCAATCGTACATCGCGCTCGACGCCGCTAGCCGCATCCCTCCTCGACCTCCTGCCGGCCAAGATCCCCGGCGCCCCGTCATTGGATGCCACCCTGCGTCTTTGTCGTCGGGAGCTGTCGCCTCCGTTATTCTAGACCTGAAGCTGCGAAGCCGGGGAGCATGGAGAGGAGGGCGCCATCGCTGTGCCTCTGCTGGTAGCACACGTATTTCACCAGCCGACGCCGGACCTCCTTCATCTGTCTGCCAGCGAAGCACCCTCGGAGCTCATCCACCATGTAGGCCACGGCGGCGAGCTGCGCCATCCATGGCAAGTCCCCGAGGAAGCATCCGTCGTCGCACGCATCGCGCACCCTCCGTGCATCTTTGTGTGGGCAGTTCGCCGCCAAAGCGCAGCGGACGACGTCGGGGTTGCTGACCGTGGTGAAGGCCACGTTGGAGGCTGCAGCAATGAAGGCCGGAGTCCGCGAGGCGCTCTCCTACGGCGACCAGGGCGTCCGCCTTGGCCGGTGCACACGTACATGATGAGAGCAGGGGTAGGGACAGACGCATGATGAGAGAGGAAGTAGCAGAGGAGAGACCGGGGCAGGCACCAGGAGATGAGATGAATGGTCGGGGCTCACGTCGAGAGGTTTTTATGGACGCATTAGGGACACATCATTTGACGGGATTCTTCTAGAGCAAGAGAGACAAACCACGTGGTCATATCACAGGTACAACAGCATCGAAGAGTGAAAAACATGGTGAGAGCCGCCCAAGGGAACGACATTCAGAACCTATGACAGGACGTGACAGCCGAAAATAACGACACGATCCCAGGCAGCTACGCGTCAAAGACAAAAAGCAACACCACATGTGGGCCCAAAGCAACGACAGTGAAGGTCCAGAACAAAACGCATGCAACGAAGTCAACGGGAGGGCGTGGCCCACAGGCAACGGAAATCGCTAAGGGCATGTACAATGGTTGATAAGATAGTCTTATCTTAAGTCTTGCATGTGATTTAGAGATGGCAAAATTTTTTGTCTACAATGGGTTATATCTTCGCCTTATCTTCAATAACTAGTAATTCCTAAAATTGTGGTGAGACATATTGTGCTAAGAGATCACCTCTTGTCTTCTCTTAAATAAGAGAAGACAAGTCTTTTTTTATGAGTTCTCTTTCCTCCACCTCATCATCTATCCTACATGGCATTGCTAAGATAGAACCATTGTACATGCCCTAAGCGCACCCAACCGCACCCAAGAATTCAGCACACACGTTAACAAAATTTCAAACGAAAAGCTGAATACACAGCGCATTTGTACACAACCATTTACCAAAATAATAGCACGTGTCATGTACACAATTCACCATGGGTCACTTTCACACAAGTGGGTTAACCTTAGAGCAAAAACTTTGCCTGATATAAATGTTTTGGTATGATATTTTGTGTTACTGAATATGTTTCTTTTTTTTGCATTTTGTTTTCACTTTATATAGTTTTAATTGAAACTGTGTTTTTCAATGTGTTAATTTTTTGCGTGTTAAATTATTTTGTCTCTTTCCCTAGTGCATAAAAAGTCTAATAAAATGGACCGTAAATAATTTTCCCAGATAACTTGTGAGAAGTCATGTACATTTTTTTAATCGGGGCAATTTTTAGACATTATTGATTCAATAAGTATAAGAGAATTACCCAATTAATTTATGAAATCGGGCGAAACCAAAGACCCATATAGTATGCTAAAACCGAGCTTAATCGGGTGAGGGAGGGACTGTGTCACGCCTTCGGCTCGCTCTAGTAATTGTAGTCATTGATAAATGGTCTAGGGACCTGAATGTATTTTATTTTCATTTCCTGTGTTTCTTATGCTGCCATGACAAATGATAAATAGATTGATTTTTTTCCTTTGAAAAAGAAACCAAGCAGAAATATAAAACGGGAACCCCACTAAGAAAATGCAGAATAGGTTTTGTTTTCTGTTTGAACAAAATGAACTCATGATTTGTTAAAGAAAAGTTTGTTTGGGCTCTGCTATTATGAAATGGGTTTATTCTTTAGCATCGTATTACTACATTCCAGAAAAAGACATTTGTTTGTAGTCGACGATAACGTCTTCTTCCACTGAACGCACATTACGGGAAGGCCTAAAATAAATCAAAAAATTACGAGCACTAATTCTGATGAATTAAGAATACCATTGTCCTCCTAACCATCTAACACACAGTTGGTTCGCTTCCAAAATAGGAATTGCATCGTTAGCATCAACTATCTATTGTTCCTAGCTTGATGGAAAGAAACCATATAACCATGGCCGTACATCCAGGGACGAGGGTGTTTGGTTCCCAAGTGTATCTACACCCTATATGAAAAATAGTAATTAAATTAAAAGTAAAAAAAATCTAAAAAATATATCGGAAATAAACTTAGCCTTCCATTGTACTTGTGAATTTTTTTTTCTAAAAAAACACTTTGACTTCTTAAAAAAAATCGGTCAAAATAGTGTGAATAGTGACCCGTAATAGGAAAAAAAATGTTTTTTAACCCTGAAGTCAACGCTGGTTTTCTGTTCGTGAAAATTTATATACTAGTGCAAAAGAAAGTCAAGTTTATTCTAAAAAAGCTTCTGATGTATTTTTATTTTTTTATTTTTCCCTATATAGGGTGTAGATACAACCAAGAACCAATGTGTATTTTCCCTACATATAGGCAGTATAATAATTCTACCCTTTGCAACGTTCGAATTCACATTCGGAATTGTGCACCCACATATGCTCCGGCAACATCCGCAAGACTTTTCTTGGGAAAGACTTCATTTCCCACACAGAAAGGAATATTATTTTTTGTAAGACTTCAGTGACAAACTGTGTGTTTTCTTAAGTAAAATCAGTTCTTGTACTAAAAAAAAGAATTGTTACTTGTAAGTCACTGGAAATTAGTTTTCCCTAACTCTATCAGGTTGTGCTGTATATAGTTTTTGATATGTGCAATTACTAAATTGGCGTCAGACACAAAAAATGAACGCTAAAGATAACCGGTAAATACTTCCTTTTGAAAACTCCTAAATTCGCTGGGAAGCTTGTTGAAACAATCTCCTAACTTTGGCGGTCATAAATTCGGCTTTTGCTCCCTGCAGTATAATCTAACCTCTCTTTTTTTTGCGAGTTGTTATATAAGAGCAACTTTAGTAGATCCCGCATCCCGCCCTGACCCGTAAAACAACCGTCAAAATACGGGTCGGGTCGAAAAAACCAACCCGATCAGACCCTGCATCCCGCCCCGGCCCGCAAAAATTTTTAGGGGGCACGGCAAAATCCCGACCCCAACCCGGGAAAACGCGGGTTTCCCCTCGCTGTTGGTGCCCTGCATATAAGCGGAAGCGGTTGGTGGGGGGACATTTCATCCCGCGCTTTCTCCCACCAACCACCTCTCCTCTCCCCCCTCGCGCCGCCGCCCAAGATTCCCGCGACAACAGCCGGCAGGAGCACCCCGGAAGGCCGCCACGCGCACGAGGCCTCCCCTCCCTTCCCCCTGCGTCGGCGGGCCGCCGGATTTGCAGATCTGCGGCACTTCATCGCGGGCCGCCGGGTTTGGCTTTTTCCGGCCGCCGGTTGCTGCCCCAGGCAATGGAGTGGTCGGGGAGCCTCTCCCGCAGCCCAGGCAAGGGCGCATCGCCGCATGCAGGCACGGGTTCGTCCGCCCGCCACCGCCGAAGGTTTGCAGGCATGGACTCGTCTGGCCGTCCACCGGGCTCGGCGCTCGCGCAACGTCTTTGTGGCCTGCCGATGCCGCTCATAGAGTGCGACGACTGCCCACGCCAAGTGCTGCGGGTCACTTCGGGCACGCCGAAACACCCCGGATGGGTGTTCTACAAATGTGAAAACAACGGGGTACGTGCACTTGCGGTAGCTCGTTCCATAGCTCATTCTTCAGTTCAATTGTGGTAGCTCACTTCGAGTTTGCTCATTCTTTTGTATAGGACGATGGATGCTCATTTTGATTTTGGGAAGGCCAATACATTGATTTGTTGATAGAAAGA
The DNA here is from genome assembly GCF_002162155.2 of Triticum dicoccoides. Taxonomy (NCBI): domain Eukaryota; kingdom Viridiplantae; phylum Streptophyta; class Magnoliopsida; order Poales; family Poaceae; genus Triticum; species Triticum dicoccoides. Next base: position 475,743,264 of record NC_041387.1, read on the forward strand.
AACTTAATAGATGTTGGTGCACTCCTTAGTACAATCGAAGGCAATGATGCGGCTGCATGTGCAACTAGAGGGGAAGCAACGTCTACTTCTTTGGAACGAAAGATGAAGAATGAAGAAAGCAAAATCAAGAATCCGCAAATCAACAATGAGTACATGGAGAAGATATTGTTTCAACTAGTGGGAGCAATTATGGAAGTTGAAAATCTTCTGGAATGCATACTTGTGGTTCTTGTTTTCTTTGGTTTTGCTATTCTAGCCAAGATTTGGTGATATCTTTTGTATCTAATGTTGTTGCAAAAGCAAAGAAAAACATTATGCTAGATCAATTTAAGTTGCAAATCTAAGTTTTACGGATCAGGAGGAGCTGCGCTAGATCAGAACCTGCAGAAGCTGACCCATAAAAAAAGTATATTTCATAAATATGCTTTTTTACGGGTCCATTATGCGGGGTCTGCATCTGTGCCAACTCGCGCCGGCCCGCAAAAGCGATTTTGCGCGAACTGCAAACATGTTTTGCATGCCGGCGGGATGCGGGGTCTGCTAGAGTTGCTCTAATCCAACTATAGCTGCTTTGACGCGGGCATCATTTCATGTCCGGGTGCTTGAACTTACATACCATGATAGTAGCTCGCTCGATCGGTGATCAAGTTCAACCGGTGCGCGCCGCCCGGCAGAAGAAGTATAATTCTCTGAATCCTGATCTCTTCATGTTCTTTGCTGAATAGAGCACTACTAAAATTCCAGATTTTCCGGTCCCAGTGGGATGTGACATCAGAACAATCTTTTCTTGCGGGGTACATCAGAGCAATCTTGACAAGCGATTGCCTCTAAGTATTATACTCGAAGGCAGCTTATTTCTTAGATTTATTTTCCAGTGACAAAACCATGATTGTTATTTTAATTTTATTTTTGCAGGAAAACCAAGACTATTGTATCCGATATCCACTTCGGTGCCCAGGCTCATTAGCTCCCGCTCAGAAAAAAATCAAAATAAATACTAGAAAAATTCAAAAAATTTCAAATTTTTTTTGGATGGTCGATAATTTGACGCGTGAGGTCCGCCCCAAAATTCAGCTTATTTGGACATCTGAGTAGCTCTCGACAAAAAAGACAAATCGGGTCAAAACAGTGCGTGAACAGTAAACATTGTTACAGACCCTGATTTTGTCTTTTTTACCGAGAGCTGCTCAGATGCTCAAATGAGTTGAATTTTGGAGCGGGCCTCACGCGTCAAATTATCTACTCCCTCCGTTCCTAAATATTTTTCTTTCTAGAGGTTTTAATAAATGACTACATACGGAGCAAAATGAGTGAATCTACACTCTAAAATATGTCTACATACATCCTATGTTGAGTCCATTTGAAATGTATAGAAAGACAACTGTTTGGGAACGGAGGGAGTACCACCCAAAAAAATGATTTTTTTTATTTTTCTAGTATTTGTTTTGATTTTTTTTTCTGAGAATGGGTGCAGATGAGCTCGGGAGCCAAAACTCCGCGTCCCTATTGTATCTCCTTTCCTATTCGTGTACAAAATTATCTTTGCCAGCCCTGGACGAATGCAGCCATTGGATATGTTTTCATATGTGTTGTACATACAAGAGTGGCGTTACAAAGGACGTGCTCCATGGAGCCCCTTTTCCGAAAAAGAATCAAAATATATTTATAAGTTATTTTTGCGTGAATATATTTAAAAGTTATAAAAATAATTCAACAAATACATATGCATGTTCTATAAGTATGTATAAAGTGTGATCAACTAATTCGATTATTTGCATGCCACACAAAAAAGATAAATGTCGGGCCCAAATACGATAACAAAAACTTATTTTAATCTATGTATTTGTCTTTTTATTTAAATCACATATGAACACGGTTTCATGAGATTTATTATGTGTATACTACAAATATATGTCTATGTGTATAATTTTCAAAAAAAATTGAGATGTGAAAATAGTATTTTCGCTGAAAAATTTATAAAGAGCTTTTTTTTGCATCGAAATACATATAAGGAGCTGCATGGTGCTTCTTCCGCTGCATGCACTTTTCGTTGTACATAGTCCTTGTAGACTCGTGGTAGTACAACGGTACACAACTCAACCGACGCTTTTTGAAACTATACTGTTTTTTTTCCTGGAAACTACACTGTGCCACTTGCTAACATGATTATGCTTAGAAACCAAGCGAAAAAAGTAAACAAATACGGACGCGTACAGGGATGAGCAGCTATCGTATCTTGTATAATGGTGTCAGGTCACCGTCGGTACTTCCCCCCTCAAAAAAAAAAGGTCACCGTCGGTACGCGACGTATCACTTGAGTCGTCGATGGGTAGGCCGTACATGTCAATCCTTGCATATGCACAGGCGCGTCTCTATATATGGTCCTGCTTCTTTCCTGGATCGACCAACTAATTAGCATGTCTGCACAGTGCATATCGTGATTTATCTATATTTCGGTGTATGGTAGATTGCCGAAAAAGCGACACGCATGGGCGTGTACGTGTCGTGTCAATTCATCATACGCTTAGACGCTTAGAATAAGTGCTTTTTTGGCGAAAAAAGATCCAGATCGAGTGAAGTTTCCGATGTGAAAACAACTGGATGCCTTAGCTACAGTACCTCTGAAGACTTTCCGACTGTTGAAATCACACAATTGACCAACACATCACCGTAGTCACTGTGAGTAGAAGAAGCATGCTCAGCTAGAGAGGCAGACATATAGAGGTCACGCGACGTGTTCCCTTGTAGGCTACATATAGAGGTTTACTCTCCGATTCCGGGCTCTCAACAGTATTGTTCACTAGCTAGCTAGGGTAAACCGTTAGCGCGCGCATACGTCCATTTGCACCGACGATGCACATAGACAGGACACGACTCACAAGGCAAAGGCATGGTCGATCAGCGGTCACGTCCGGACGTGGCGCTAGCTGCCTCTTCTCTGCCTCGCTCCCGCTCCACGACGAGCCAGCCGGCGCGCGACGACGAAAACGTCAATGAGCTCGCTCGCTCGGCGGTCAGTCGGAGTACGCTGTGTCGACACACTTAAGTGCATGCGCGCGCGTTTCATCCTGTGCACGCGCGCGCCCGGTCTCGGCGGCGAACTGGCGGTGATGATGACGGTGTGGCACGGAGCCGAGCCCTGAGAGAAGTGGTGTTGGTCAGTAGGGGGCAGAGGAGCCTGTTCATCCCTGATTGCCGCTTTGCCAGGTGAGGTGCCATACATTATGGATACTCACTCTTTCCCAAGTGCTGTTAGCGTGTACCGATCAGATCAGGTGGGTGACCGAAAGCAGAGGCTGGGAATAAGCGCGCGTTCCCGTCGCTGAGCTTCATCATTGCTTTTTTCCTTCTTCTCTCTTTCCTCTCGGCAATCGCTGTGTTAACCGCGACAGACATTTGTACCTGCGCTCTACTCTCATGATAATCGATGGATGGCGATAGAACTGTGACTTCTTTTGCCGGAACACAACGTCCTCGCCCAGCAAAAGTACAATACTCCCACCATTGTTTGAAACCTCGAAATCACTAACGAAGAGATACCCTTTGCAAAAGTCATTTTCACCTTCTTCGGTGATGACAAATGACATACTGCATGTGCAACATTTATCACAAGTTGAGAGTTATATTTTTTTCTTGTACATTCATTTTTATTAAATGTTCTCTTGAACCTGGAAACAAAAGAAATAAGAAAAAAAATCACAAACACCTAGCAAAAACCTTGCAACATCCAAAAACTCACAAAGAAAAAACAAAATGCATGGCAAAAATGCATTCCCGCGAGGCACGCCAAGCGTACGACACGTGGTGGCGCTGGGGCACACCCACGAGCGTCCGCTCGAGTAGCCCCTGAGACTAGCCACAATGGATAGTAACATAGAGTAGTAACATGCCCATGTTACTACTCTATGTTACTACCTCTATAGTGGGGAGTAACATATGTGTGGTAACATGCAAGACTTCATTTACTAGGTTATAGACTCATCTTGCCTTGATATGTGTGATGTTACTCATACTAGTAGTAACTAGCTACGTTACTACATGCCTCTTTTTTTTCATTTATTGATTGCCACATTCTAGGTAGTCTGAAGTAAATCCAAAAATAAATGCGAGCACCAGGATTTGAACCCTGGTGGGTTGGGGATACCACAGTCCGTCTAACCATCCAACCACAGGTTGGTTCGCATCGAGACGGTTTACTATAGCCATCTGGTAAACTGTAGCAAACTGGTTTTTTGGTCATTTTTTAATTTGATTCTTTTTAAGAAAATGACATTTTTTTAAAGTACGAGCACATTTTTAAACTCTAAACATTTTTTGAAAAGCACAAACATGTTTTGGAAACACGATTTTATTTTTGAAAATGTGAACACCTTTTGTATTTTTTAACATTTTGTGAACTTTCAAACATTTTATGAAAAGTGCAAAGATAGTTTTTGAGTATTTTTTAAAAAGTTATTTTTTTGAAAATATGACAATTTTACAAAAAATTTATTTTTTTAAAATACGATTTAAAAAAATAAACACAAACAATTTTTAATTTTATGATTTTTTTTGTTTTGAGAAAGCCAAAAGGAAGAAAAGAAGAAACAGAAAAATCAAAAAAGAAAATTAAAACCAAAAAGGAAAACTATTTAAGAAGAAATTATATAAAAAAATTGGTTCCGAAATATTCTAGATGGAAACCTATAGAAAATTGTGCACTATGCTACGCAAAAAAGTTGTCGGTCCACCCAAAGGGCTCGCCTAGCTTGCAGTGTGGGTGGGGTCGACAATCTGCCACAATTACGCTACATGGGATCTTCTAGTTTCTTCGGATTTCCTTATTAAATGCTCACTCCAGCCAATTGTCGGCGCATCACACATGTGATCGAACCCGAGCGACCAGAGTCGGCCCGACCCACTCTGAGCCTATTGCACAGTGGCAGCCAACTGGTTTTAGGAACCTTCTAGAAGGATCATTAACATGTTTCCTCTTTTTCAGTTTTTTCTTTACTGTTTTCTCTAGTTTATTTATTTTTATTTTTTGTTTCCTTTTGATAAAAATGTTCGTACATTCTTTGGAATTTCAAAAGAAATTCTGAATTTTAAAAAATGTTCTGTAATCTAAAAAATGTTTGTATTTTCCGAAAAAACTAGATTTTCAAAAATGTTGCTGATTACAAAAAATCACAAATTCAAAGAAAATCGTGTTTAAAAAATCACAAATTCAAATACCTGTATGTGTTTACTATGGATCTATGAAATTTTGTTTTAAAAAATGTAATTTGCAAGCTGTACAGGAAACAAAATTCCGGCCCCAAAACAGAGAAAGCAGCCTATTAAAAAACATATTTTTTTGTTTTTTTTGTACGCCACATATATGAAAGTAAAATGTTGTGAAAGTTTGCACCTGCATAGTATACATGTGTGGTTTTTTCTTTTTTCTTTTTGCATATTGGAAAATGTATTTTTTGTAACGGGCACCATGATTCCCGTGCACATCTTCTAATTTTCTATGCTTGGGCAGCTACCTGTTATACTAATCAATGCATGTTTCAGCGGTTCTGGTGCTTTTGCGCCAATAATAATAAGACTAGCATATACTCCCTCCGTCCAGAAATACTTGTCTGGGGAATGAATGTGTTTAGATGTATTTTAATTCTAGATACATCCATTTATATCCATTTTGACGACAAGTATTTTCGGACGGAGGAAGTATTATTTAATTCTTTGCCAGGCCAGGTCATAACCAAACACCCATACTCTTAAATAGACTGACCAGGCACAAAGTAAAAAAAACATGATGAATCTAGGAGCGTCTTGTTCCAGGCACGAAGCTCATGAAATGAACCAAACTGGTCCTAAATCTAAATGGAATGCGTCAGGATCCTATTTGACGCAAAACTCATCGTTCTGTTTTCTGTGGTTTTTGCGCAGGGCTACTGGTTCGATGCAGGTTCCTTTTTTGTTTTTCTGTTTTTTGTTTTTTTCCTTTTTCATATGTTTCTTGCGGTTCCAATATGTCTTTTCAATTTTATTATTTATTCCTTTTTAATCCAATAATATTCTTTAAAATACAATTTTATAAATTCATGAGCGGCAAATTTCAAGTACATTTTTAAAATTCAAGTATATTTTCTGAAAACGTGAATATTATTTTATTAAATATTCTTTTAGGAAACATGAATCTTTTTTCAAAAATAATAATTTTAAAACTTAAGATATTTGTATGAAAATAATTTTCTTATTTGAAGATTTTTTTAGGAAATTTAAATATCTTTTTTTTATTGTGAGTTTTTAAAATAATTTTTAAATGTAAGGAATAACGTTTGTACTACATGCAGGTTTTTCCAAAATTGGCTGTAAAACCAAATGTACGTAAAGAAAACCATTTGGAGTCGCTATAGTGCAGAACGCCAAATAGGCCGGCCTAGTTGCTGACCCTCTGTGTGTCTGCTTTTGTACTCATAGTGTCCGAGAGGGATACTCTTGAGCACAGATGTTCTCTCTCGCTTATAGTGTGGCTATCATAGGTCTCACTGAAGGTTTTACCTCCGCGCTGTAGCTGATGCACTGGCTGGTTCCATATTCTCTTTCCTTCGCTGGGTTTCGTTTTCTTTTTCGCTGAGTTTGCTGGTTCTTGCTTGAGTTTTTTTTCTTTGTTTCATCGCATTTTTAGTTTTCTTTGCTTTTTCATCAGGTTTCCTCATTTCTTTCATGGGTTTTCTTCGTTTATTTGCTTTTTCTTGTTCTTTCTCGTTTTTATCTTTTTTTCTTTGCTTGTTTCTTTCTTTGGTTTTCTTTTGTTGCTTTTGGATTTCCAGGGGTTTTATTTTATTCTTTTCTTGTCTTTTATCGGGTTGCTTTTGTTTTTCTTGGTTCTTTCTCAGTTTTCTTTTGTTTAAATTGGTTTTGTCAAATTTTTTATTTTGTGTATTTCTTTTCTTTTTGGTTTTATTGGGTTTTATTCATTTTTGTTTCTTGTTGCTTTTCATCAGTTTCTTTTTTGGTTCAACACATGTTAACATTTTTCAGTAACATTCATTTTTTTCCATACATCTGAAACATTTCTTATATACATGATTAACATTTTTTGAATGCATGATTAACAATTTTTGAGAACTTATATCTTGTTATGTTCACTTTTTCACATACACATTGTACATTTTTTTGGATATATGGATGCATTTTTAATACATGTTTAACATTATCCAAATACAAGCTTAACATTTGTTGAATACATGGTTAATGTTTTTCTACACACATTTAACATTTTTTCAATAATTGATTAACATTTTTTAATAATATATTTTGGATACATGCTCAACATTTTGTCTATGATTTTTGTTTTCAAATGCTTGGTTAATATTTTTGAAATACAAGGTTACCTAAATTTTCTAATTTTTATACGCATTTATTATTTTCCAACTGATTATTAAGTTTTTTCAAATACTTGGTTAAAATTTTGTCAAATACTTGATTAACACTTTTTTAATACATAATCAACTTTTTCATACAAGTTGTATATTTTTCATATACATGGGAAACATTTTCTGTATACACATTTAACATTTTTCAAATGCTTGGTTAACATTTTTTCAAATTTTCCATGTAAAGTGTTATTTGTAATAAATTTTAATTAGAATATGTGGAAGTATAAGCAAAGTTAAAAAGAAAGCAGAAAAGAAACAAAAATAACAAAAAAAGAGGCGTGGGCTCCAGCGCACCTGGGCCGGCCATCTCCACGCGAGGGTTCGTTCCCTACTTCTCGGTGTATAAGCGAGACATAGTGGCGTCCGTGACTTTCCTCTGCTACGGTGCTACCTCCTCCGTCCCTTTTCTCAGCGGCGGACAGGTTTCCCTCCCCTCTCTCGGCGCGCGCGCTATCCCCTAGTGGCCTCGACGGGGGTGGGTCGGGGCGGCTACAGGATTCCTTCTTCTTCGGTTGGCAGTTGGCGTGGCGTTGTAGGTGAGTCTTGAACTGATCTCCGACGAAAACCTAACTGTCGGTTGCATAGATCTGTGGCTGTCTGCTGTCTGCAACTCTGTCTAAATAGTACTAGCTGTGGTAAGTGAACCCCCTGTGATGTGCTTGAGGTAGCTCCTTAGCTGCTTGCTTAATAATTCACCTAACCATCAATCATTGTTATGCCTCTAAACGGATAGGAAATTTATAATTTTATTTTGCTGTTTGTCTGATTTGAAGAACATTTGGAAAATTGGAAACCATGTTTGCTGCTATTAGCAGCGCATAGATAGGTAGCCGGTTTTGAGTTCTCAAATGAATGCATAGGAAATTTGTAATTTTATTTTGCTGTTTGTCTGATTTGAAGAACATTTGGATCACATGTCTAATCTTTCTCACTCATTTTTGTAGGTCACAACCCTTCCTTCACTGCACTATGGATACACTTACTTCTTCTGTGTTGGAGGTACTTGCCCTTCTTACATGCATGTCGGATACTAAGAAGGGCGATAATTTACTACAGTACTTGTTATCATGCGTGTTAAAGACTGTCTGAGCCTAGTTTTTTCCACAATGGTTCAGTTACTCTTACTGCTGCTTTTATAGTCTTATATTTATGTTTCAACTTGATTCTTTCCGTATGCATACAATTAATGGTCCCAATTCGACGTTATCAGCGGTGCAGTTTTTCTCTGTCTAACATTCTTATTAATGTTCGTGCATCCTATTATGGGCCAAAATATTGGTGTGAGTCCAATTTACAAAATATCACATTCTTCTCTGTTTAATGATGGCTGTGTAACAACAAAGAAGTTTTTTTTATTGAGCCTTGTTTGGAAATTCTGCATGTAACAGCAGTTGATTTCTTTAATATCAGTTATACGCAAAAAATGTTGTATGCAGAAAATAATGTCATTCGGTCTTAAATGGCTTGCTCCAATTCACATATGCGCAACGGACTGTTGGAATGGTTGTGAACATTTGTTTACCATGAACCTATTCAGTATTGTCAATTCTGGCTATCCACAAACTATATGGCATGCCAAACTATATCACCCAAGCATCAGCCCTTGTAAGTGGAAACTTGTTGGCAGGACTATTGTCGATAGGTCAGCAGTTTTCAGCATAACGTTATTTATAATGGAACAGACCTGTCGTGCACTTGGTGCTTTGTTGTTCCGGAGTAAATGCCACCTTTCTGCAGCACGCTAGCCTTATTTTCATTGATATATTGGTTCAATTCCTGCTGCAAGGCTTTGGTAGTCTTTTAGTTTCTTAACTGCTCCATGTGATCATTGGAAGATTTTGGTTTACTTTACAACATGCGGTTGCAAAATGATAACTGATATTTGCAATTGTTGTGTTACAGGAAGAACAGGAGGCTTCTCGGAAGTTAAGGTTGCATGTCAGTGAGATAGAAGCAGTGCAAAAACAAAATCAAACTGTATGTTACCCATCCGTTCCACCTCTCTTTTTTCCCTATCTGCTTTAAAAGTAATGGAACCGTGTTATTTGCAATCCAATGCGCAATGAAGAATGAGAGAACAGCCAAAATATCCCTAGTGAAAACGAAAAGTTCCAAAATACCACTAGTGAAAACCAAAGTGCCGAAACCCATATCAGTTTTTTCATGGCAAAATACCACTAGTTACTAATTGAAACTATCATGCTCAAAGAAAGACATATATGCCCTTGCACAATGTTTTGTTCATGAATACAAAGTATCCATCTCATACCAAGTACGTAGGAGCTGCTGATTTTAATTTATCTAGCTGCCATGATGGAGTTCAAAGAATGAGTATCTGCATACATGTATGCAACTTCTATCATCGCAACCTCCAATCCCACTTTAATTTCTGTTAGGCTTGAGTTTTGTCAGCTTCTGGTCATGGCAGGGGTTGTAGTTGTGGTCTGCTTGCTGCTCCTCTTGTCCCCGACAACTCTGGGCTACCACTGTCCACACCCAGTCCGATAGGTAACTTGCTCAGAGGCAGAACCTTCCGTGCATTAGTGTAGTATATCTCTTGGCTCTTGCTTGTGTCGAGCAGCGATGATATGCCCCACCCGTGGCCCTTACATTCCTCGCGGCTCCTCTTCTCACCACGTAGCTGCTATGGCAAGTGCTTGGCGTCAATGTTGTTGGTCTTGTTGTCCTCCTGCATAGTATGATATTGGTAGTGGTGCATCTGTGGAAGTGATGTCGGGATGATGCATCATCGACGGGATATTGAACCCGTAGAAAGCCCACTTTGTGTAACAGGGGAAGAACACCATTAGCCCGTAGCCTCTCGGGGTCATCTGCTCGACCCGCGCCACAATGTCAATGTGTGGCACGACCTGCATGGGGTCCTTGGCGAAGCTCCAGGTCACGTCCGTGGTGCGTTCATCCTCTTTGTATCATGGGGCGGGGGTGGCAAGAAGTTGGGGTCTAGCGCTGGGGGCGTTGTGGCGAGCAGACGGTTAGAGGCGGCGTGGGGGCGAGCAACGGAGTGGGCGGGGCGACCAATTGCCTCCCAAGTCAAAGATAAGGTATGCGGCCGGTTATGTCTACGC
>NC_041387.1:475754126-475757970 GCF_002162155.2 Triticum dicoccoides
GTGGGGGGACCCCTGACGTGAAGCCCAGAAGGGTATAGACCCCAGCCCATGTGCAGCCGACAGTACGTGCATGAAAACCCAGCAAAATAAAAAGCCCACTCTCGAATACAAAGGGGCCAGGGGCCAGGGACTTGCCAGCAGCGTCAGGCCTCGCAGTTGATTTGTTCGCTAGCTGCGGCCATCAACACGATATTAGGCTCCAACTAAAACAAAAACACGAGTTCCGATTTAGTTTTCTTTGGCATGTTGCAAACCTTTTATGGTTTTGTCGGTGCTCATCACTCATAAGAGCTCATGTGTGGTGCTCGCCTCCCCTATGCTGAATTCCTGGCTCCGTCCCTTTGTCTACGTTCATTGTATCTCGTATTTACAAGAGGCCACTGTGGTACCTCCAAAGCTATATATAAGGGGAGGATCGCGGCCATGAAAAGGACAAGTTTTTTAGACAAGTGATAACCCGAGCAGTAGAGGAGAGGAGGAAGAAGGAGAGCTCGGGCCAACACACTTGAGTCACTTAGCCATGCCTGGGCACTCCCCATGCAAGGCAAGCACCTGTAATCTTCAGTATATCCTCCACATAAACCATACAAGGCATGAGTAGGGTATTATGCATCATTACGGCCTGAACCTGGTTAAAAAAGAGTCATGTCTTAAGGTGGTGATTTAGCTAGTCGTTTGTCTTGATTGTTTTAGCCCCTCGTCGAATCGTAAAAGGGGTCCCCTGATCCCTGATATCGTGAGATCACACTCCGACAGTTCCCGATCGGAGATCCATTCTGTCACTCTTTTGGCAACTTCATTCTCAAACTTACTCAAGCGTGCATGGTGATGAGTTAAAGGAGAAGTGTATATTTGGTAACTTAGAAAAACTGACAACTGAGTGCTATGTTGACCAGGGATTTTGATTGCCATTGATGGTAGTGGTATTTTGGCATGAAAAACTGAAGTTAAATGCTATTTCAGCACTTCGGTTTTTACTAGTGGTATTTTGGTACATTTGGTTTCACTAGTGGTAGTTTTGCTATTCTCTCATTAAGAATTTCTTATTTAAATTTGAAATACTACCTCCACTCTGCTATATCTTGCCATGTCCATGAGAACGGAACAAGAAATCTTAAATCACCCAATATAAGAAAAATGTGCCGAAAAGTAACCATGAATACTCTCTATTAAACAACTCACTAGGAGTATAAAACTTTAAATCCTCTTCCAAAACATTTAAATAGGGGTAGAATGGAAACTTCATAAAAGCCACAGTATGACACTCTTGATTCTTTTAATTTGCAAGTGTTTTTTGATGTGGTTTGAAGTATTTTTTATAAACGCATTGAAGGTCCTAAAATTAATTTACGGGGCTTTTAACCACCTAGGGAGAGAGAAGGTGACAGACGTAGCCGAGAAGTCACTGGTGGTTGTGTGCATTGGCGGCTGGGCATTTTAAATTTGAGTATATAATTTTCAGGGTCTTCTTTAGGCAAAGTAGAACCTATGTGGCATCAGTCAATGGTTCACGTGGACGTAGACTTATCTAAATTTAGGACCCAAATGTGCATTTTCGTACTTATATGACCCAGCTGACACACTTCAAATACTTTTAGGACCTCCGATGCATTTTACGCTTTTTATATTAGATACGGTCTCTAATACACCGAATATTTGAGTTCTCAAAGGTTCGCTTTCTCGATGTTCCAAGAGCTTAAGTGGCTAAATCTTGCCTTGATACGTCATGTAGCATACTACACTGAAAAGTTTGTTAATTGGTCCTTTATAATCTTATTACTGCTCTAACTTCGTTCTTCCGTTGACTGTATTACAGCAAAATGAGCCAAAGTTATTTCTCGACTGTCTTGTGTATGGAGAAACATCATCTCTGGGAACCGATTACAAAATATGGATAGGTGCAGAGACGAGTGACGGTATAAACTTTAAAATCTCATTATGCGCTGAAGCACCGCCTGGTTTTTCTCATCTCTTTCTTAAGACGGATGATGCAGTGGCTGTTATCCCCACCAGCACCGTGTTTCGTGACGGTGTGAAAAAGAGGTTGCATGCTCAAGCCCTGGCATCTTGTTACAATGCTATTCTGATGCAGACTATTGTTGATACTGAGACCTATCCTTATTTCTATCACGATTATTTTTTTGCTTAAGAATGATGTACCATCTCCAGTTATATCTCGTCTTCCTGAGATTCCTGGTGGTCCTGACCTTAATTTTGGCCTCCTGCATCAGAGTGGTCATTACACAGTGGCTGTGTTGAAGGAAGGCATGCCATTGACAACTGCAAGGTCTTCTTCCGTGTATGAAAGGAGTATGGCAACTGAAGGTCCGCCATGTGTATGCATCTTATCTACGTCAACAGGAGAATGGAAAACTTAAGAGTGTCTCTCTCCCTGATGATCTTACTTCCTGGAATTGGGACATCCATACAGTGCTTGCAAATGAAAATAGTTTTTGGTGGGTGGATTTGTGCTGTGGAATCCTCTCTTATGATCTTGACCAGCACCAATCTGCTCTTGGGTTCATCCCAATTCCAACAGCATGTTTAGAGGATGGGTACAGACAAGATCGTTTTGTCAGCATCAGCACAGGAGAACTTAGGTTTGTCCATATCTTTAGGAAAGACGATCTTTTCTGTGATTATGGTATCAAGTCACAGCAGTGTGAAGATTATGTCAAGACTTGGAGTTGGAGGATGGGCGGTGGATTGAAGAGTACGAGATGAAATTTGCAGATTTTTGGGAGGGCACAAGCTATTCTTCAAGTAGTCTACCGAAGTTTGTACCAGCATATTCTACTGTTGATCCTTGTAATCATAATCTAGTACTTTTACTTACCAACTGGCCAACATTTTGATGGTCATGTAATTTGTGTCGATTTGCCCTCTATGGAGATCACATACTGTGGCAAAGTACGCGAGGGCCTACTTCACGGGCTACGGCTAGAAATATTTGAGTTTTCAGGTACTTTGAATGCGTTTGAACTTTTTTCCTGCCCACATGATTTACTTGCCTTTGTCGTGATGCACTTTTGATCTCACAATTTTTTAATTAGGTTGTATAACGCTGCTGCTCATTATTGCAGAAGCAGGAGCAAAGGAGGATCAGCAGCAGCAGGAATCCTGGGAGATGGCTGTGTCTGGTAAAGAGACTGCACCAAGAACAAAGCATCGTCGGCTGGAGGCGTAATTGGGCCATTCTTATCCTGCTTTGAGTTGGCCCAAAGAGCACACGGGAAAACGGGCTAGGCCCATTGACTAATGTCTTTTAAAAAAAGCCATAAACAAAAAAATTATAGTACAGAAAAATACAGGGAAACAAAAATTTACAATTTGCCGTGCTCTAATATATAAAAATTTCTATGATATATTATTTGAAACTGGGAAATTTTTTATGAATTTTTAAACATGCCACACGGAAAAAATTTATGATATATTATTTTGAAACCGGGAGCTGTTTTCTCTTTGGGGATTGTTGTGCTGCTCCCCCAGGAGACTTTTGTGTACTTGATGTTGTCGTGAGTGTTCGGTGGATTCTTGTTACTTTGTGCTCTGGCTACTTTTTTCTTGCTCTCATTTCTGAAGCTCCTTTCTCCTGCAACCTGGCTTAGAGCATCTCCAGCCGCGCCCCCAGGAAGGCCTTCCCAGGCGATTTATTTGCGCCGGCGCCGAAAAAAGGTCCAGTCACGCCCCCAGGACGCCGAATTCCGCCGGCTCGGGCCGTTTTTGCGCTCGGCGCTCGCAGGCCGAAGCCGGCGCTCGGGGGCTCCGGCGCAAGGGAAAAGTGTTCCTGGGGCCACATTGACAGGCGAAAAGTCAATCCACCCGTCCAGATACGCCCTCCTGC
>NC_041387.1:475758432-475836702 GCF_002162155.2 Triticum dicoccoides
GCCCGCCGCAGCATGGTAGACCGTCTCCAGCCTAGAAGGAGCGTCGTCGAGGTAGCCTGTTCGCTGCCGCCCCGGGCACCTTTTCCGGCGCTCCGGCCGCGCAGGGCCTGTACGCCGGCGGGCTTGCGCCCACCTCGCCCACAAGGTGCTCGGTGAATTGCCGGCCCGGCGATGGACTCCGAAGATGAGGAGGCGCTGACGGCGTTGCTGGATGAGGAAGCCGAAGTCGACGTCCAGGAGCAGGAGCATCTCATGGTGCTCGTCGCCCTCGCCGGCTTGCTCGCGAGCAGTGAGAAGCCGCGGCGAGGTGGCTCGGCGCTTGGGCGAGTGAAAGCAAAGAATCGACATCGTCTGGAAGGCTACTGCATGCTCTACTCGGACTACTTCGCCGACGCTCCATTGCACGGTGAGAAAACATTCCGACGCCGTTATCAGATGAGCCGAAAGCTTTTCCTCCGGATTGTGAATTCCATCAGGGAGTTCGATAACTACTTCAAGTGCAAGAACGATTGCACCGGCACACTTGGATTCACCTCGATCCAGAAGTGCACGACAGCTATGAGGATGCTTGCATACGGAGCTCCCGGTGATTCACTCGACGACTATGGGCGCATGGCCGAGTCCACCACCATTGAGTGTTTCTACAAGTTCTATAGGGCAGTGGTGACAGTGTTTGGACCGCAGTACTTGCGAACACCCAATGCGGAAGACACTGCTCGGATCCTAGCATAGAATGAAGCAAGAGGATTTCCTACGATGCTTGGAAGCATCGACTGCATGCATTGAAAATGGAAGAACTATCCATTTGCTTGGCAGGGGTTGTACAAAGGCGCCAAAGGCAGTTGCAGTGTGGTGCTTGAGGCAGTGGCCACACAGGACCTCTGGATTTGACACTCTTTCTTTGGGATGCCAGGAACTCACAATGACATCAACGTCCTGCAGTGCTCCCCAGTCTTTGCCAAGCTTGTTGAAGGTCATTCTCCTCCGGTGAACTTCGAGGTCAATGGGCGGCAGTACAACAAGGGGTACTATCTAGCTAATGACATCTATCCGAGATGGTCGACATTTGTGAAGACCATCTCAAACCCTGTGTCAGGAGGCAAGAACGCCTGGTTTGCGAAGATTCAGGAGGCTTGCAGGAAGGATGTCGAGCGGGCATTTGGTGTGCTCCAATCTCGATTTACTGTTATCCGGTTCCCTGCTCTAACCTGGTCGAAAGATCAAATGTGGGAGATCATGATTTGCTGTGTCATCTTGCACAACATGATCATTGAGAGCGAGCAGGAAGAGCCAGTGTTTGACACTGGACCATATTACTTGCAGGGTCCTCTTGTCCAAGTTGATCACCAGCTACCGGCAAACTGGACTGACTACCTCAATATGCGTCAGGAGATCTGAGACCCACAGGTGCATCAAGAACTGCAACACGATCTGGTGGAGCACCTATGGAGGCTCAAGGGCGAGGCCGGGAATGACCTGTGATGAAACTTGAGTTTTTATTATATAATTTGTATTGAACTATTTGTTAAACTATTTGATTTATGTTATGAAACACGTCGAACTATGTGTATTTGTATGCGAAAATTCACGCCGAAACACGCCGAACCATGCCAAACTATGTGTATTTGTATGCGAAAATTCAGACCAAAACATGCCGACCCGCGCCGAATATCGGTCGTTTTTGGACATAATTGGGCCGAACACTGGGCCGAAATCGGCGGCTGGGGGCGACGGCTGGGTGCCGAACCGCCCCCAGCGCCGAATTTATCGCCGGCTCACCCCCAGGGCGCTCTTTTTCGGCGCCCTTGGGCCGAACGGCTGGGGATGCTCTTAATCACATTGTTCCAGGCGACACTCAAGCGTGAATATTCGTCTTCTGATAAAACAGTGTAGGTATGTGCGGCTAATTTTTTTCAGAAGAAAGAGAAGAAGCCAGGAGCAGCTCCACGCAACTAAAAGGGGTAAAAGGAGAAGTTATGTACACTGATACAGATGGTTTACAGGCAGCCTCCGTTTACATCACATGCTGAATCTAAAGATCTTCTGTCCCGAATCAGCTAACCACCTAGAAACATTCTCGACTTGTTCAGCACTCGCTACTTCTTCCTGCTCTAGCTAGCCCATGACAGGAGATAAGTGTTAAAGCTGACAAGGTCTTGCAAGATTTGCTGGAAGACCATGAGCACGGAGAACACCCCCATCCCCACCAGCACAGGCTTTGCACCGGTGAAGCCCACTCTTTCTTTACCAGCCCTGGATGCTGCTTCAACTTGTTCAAGCCCAACTTTCTGATCGGATAATTTGGAACCAATAGACCAGGCCATCAATGGGGGGAGAGCACCGTACAAGATGGTCATGCAGTAGCCCCCCTGAACATGTGGAAATCAGACGAGCAAGCTTTCAATCAATCAATCAATAATTCATGACTATGGACTTTGCTTATGTGTTACTCTACTTCTCCGCCAAGCTGCGGCCCAGGAGCTGAAGGGTGCGTGCATGCTTTGATGTAAACTTACGGCGATGTCAGTGGCTATGGAGAATGAATCTGGGACGGCAGCTGCTATGAGCATGGTTGGGATAACCACCACCCCTGTGGCAACGAAGCTGAGCCTGTTGCTTTCCAGCAATGTTGGCCAACCAAGCTGGGTAGATCCTTCTTCCTCAGAAGCGTCCTCGTCAATCTTTGCCTGCACTTTGTCAGAGCACTTTTAACAGATGGTTCTCCTACTGCTACTGGTGACAAAGAAAAAAGATGGTTCTCCAGGTAGTTTGATCAGTGGTATAAGATGCTAGTAGGTCGAAGTATACAGAGGAGGGGGTTAGATTGGTCATCTGCTCGATGAAGAACTGCGACGCTGCAAGCAGGGTCCCGATGAGAGACGTCCCGACAGCCAGGAGCGAGAAGGTCTCGACCACCGCGTAGCTCCACCTACACAAAAGAAGTGCATGATTCGCCGATGGGGTTCGATTCATTGCCTCCAGCGCGTCATCCAGAGAGGTGGCATGCATGCAGGTCGCTGAACGCTGACAGATGGAGGATGTACGCGCCTGTCCTTGGGTACGGCGGTGGTGCTTACTCTGTCTCCAGCATGTCGAGGATGCCCACGCCGTTGGGGTCCGTGGAGGAGGCGGAGAGGGTGAGCGCGACGTCGTCCCACACGAGCAGGGAGACGAGCGGCACGAGGCTCCCGACGAGGATGGAGAGCCGGATCCTCGCCAGGTCCCCCTCCAGGTACGCGCAGATCACTGCGCCAACCGCTATGCATTATGTTCACTACTGGCTTGGTTGGTACTGTACCCTTGAACCATTATATCTGGCGTGGTGGCAGCTGGAGCATGCGTGGAAGTCAATGCGCACAGTGCATGTGGTTTCTTTGGGGCACGTACCTGGCGCGATGTCGTGGTAGACCAGCGTGAAGATGATCACCGGCAGCGTCGCTGGAACCTGCTCCCAGTGGGCGTTCGCTGGCAGACTCAGACCGCCGCCGAACGCCACCGCAGAGACTTCAATCGTTAGCAGTAGCCCTGCATCAGCAGACAGATCAGGGCGATGAGATGATGGTGATGCACACCAGCACCCAAGACTTGTTGCCGTTTTGTAAGGTGTGTCTGCTATTCTGCTTTTACTACTTGACCACTTCTTTCCTGTTGGAGATGCAGTGTTACTACTCTGTACTCTGTAGTCTGGGTTGGGACGCTACGCCATGTGCAATGCTAGATGGAAATGTTGAGACGGCAGAGAAAGCAACGGGCTGGCCGGCTCAGAGCCAAGATTTGTCCTGCGCTCCTAGGTGTTAATGCAGATCTCAGTAGTGATGTATCCGTTCTTAGAACTACTACTAATACAGTGTTACTACTAGGGTACTGGCCGTTCATCCAAGTGACAACTCACATACTGACGACATACACTATACGTAGTACTACATTGGTACTGGTGGTAGCTGTTGCGTGCGAGCAGAAGCAGAACAGTACCTATCATGAAGAAGGTAAGCACTTGGTTCACTTGGGCAGTGACGCCCGTGCCACCGGCGGCGATGAGCAGCGCGAGGGCGGCGGTGAAGGTGGCGCCAGAGACGGGCTCGGGCACGCCGATCGCGCGGGAGAGGACCTCGCCGGACTTGGACGTGTAGGCGACCATGGAAGTGTAGGACAGGAACAGGTAGGCGGTGGCGGCCAGGTTCCCTCCCCACTCGCCAAGCGTCGCCTGCGCCATGCTCTTCATGGATATCACCTCCAGGCCTTCGCCATCGCCGCCGTCTTTCTTGCTCTTCCGACGCAGGTGGACGTTGATCTCGGCGATGAGGAGCGCTTCGGCCACCAGGAAGGCCCAGCAGACCACCATGCATACGGCACTTGGAACGAAACCCTGTGAATTGCCGCAGTAGTAGCATTATTAAGGTCAATTCTGTTCTGCCATACTGCCTTCATACACTTGCTTTACTGCTAATTACTCGATGCAAAGATGAAATATGCGAGTGAAATTATGTGGCAGCATTCCAGTAGGTCAAATACTTGACGCGGCTCGTTGTTCTGTTCCTGGGTATCGTATTTCCAGATCGCGAAAGCTCAAGTTGGAACAATTTAAGCAGACAGAGATTGATCCCGCCAGCCAAAACTGACGAATGAGACGCCAATTGAATGCGCACAGCAACGCCAGTTGGCGGTCATGGCGAGCAGGTACATGTGGTTGTTCTCAGATGTGTTCAATGAAAACTTTCATATGGGGGCCTCCGTGCTGCGGCAATCCACTGCACTGATATGGGTGGTAGATGCGCCATTACTCCATAAAATGCTGACCTTCAGGGATCGTTGTAGGTGGGACTGTGCATGCGTGGGCAGTATAATAATTTGGACATTTCATTCAGTACACATTTTACTGGCCTCCATCGTTGGCTGATTAATTCTGTTGTGCCGCCGTAAGATCTCACGCCTGACCATGCCGGTAAAATTCTGTATGCGGCAGCACAAGGGGAAGAGAAACTCACCGCGGGCGCGGTGCTCTGCGGCACGGCAAGGATGCCCGACCCGATGCTTGTCCCCACTATGAGCGCAACGGCCCCAGCTACGCTCCCTCTCTTCGCCCCGCCACTACCTGGTGGCGGTGACGCTCCGACGGCATCCTGCAGCGGCGGCGCTCGGTCGCCATCTCCTACCTCCGGGCAGCCGCGGGCTCTCACCGCGACGGCCCGCGCCCTCTTGCCCGCAGCGGCGCCGCACCGTGTGTCGCTGCCGCCGCGGCAGCTAAGGTTTCTGGATAGGTTGGACGGGACGTGGCGGTGGAGCTTGGCCGGGCAGAGCGCGCGCCTGATGACGATGCCCTGCATTCGGCCGAGCTATGGCTGGCTTGATGGTGGACTCGGAGTGGGATTCCGGATTCGATCTGGTGGTGGTATATTCGTCTCATCACTGGACTGGCCCCTGAATATACAGAATCTTGAGCTCGAGTGGCTGCGGCCGTCGTCTGCGGAAAAGCTGAAGTTGTGGCGCACAGGGCGAGAGCCGAGCGGACGCTAGTCGGAGAGCGAAGATTCTGGACCGTGCATGTCTCGACCTTTGCACCGTACGGGAAAAGGATGTGATGTCTGCTACCCGACGGACCGGGGAGAGGATTTTTTTTGTGCGTGTCCAGCAGTAGGGGCAAAATAGACAAAAATAACACGTGGGCGTGACAAATTCACAAAATAAACTGTGCCACCTAACTCTTTCGGGTAGCGCCCGACACATCGGCGCTACACTATACTACATAGAGCCCATCTAACAGACGCCACACTCCTCGCCAGCGTGGCACCCCGGGGCCAGGCTGGGCCCTACCCCTGGTTAAGTACGGACCAGCTCATAGGTAGCATAGCGCCTCTCTGTAAGACGCTACACTCTGACTTGGTAACAGGCGCGGGCCGTCCCTCCCTGACCAGCCCGACTCACACACCCCAAGAGCATTCGAACAGAGAGACGCCACCCGATGTTTCCTTTCTCTCTCCTCCTCTCAAATCCCTCCTCAAATCCTGCAGATCTAAAGGCTTTCTTTGTGGATTTCGACCACAATCCCTCCCTCAAGGTAATCTCCTCAGATCCCCTCCTTTTCAACCAAAAAATGCCCACATTTGCTCCAATCTTACAAGTATAGGCAAACCCTAGTTCTTCATGGATTTTGCAATGTGTATGGAAATATGAGATGCTTGTTTGGTGTTTAGCATATGCATTGGCATTTTGTTAGGGTTAGGGTTCTTCGTATGTTAGGGTTAGGGTTATGGTTCTTGTTATGTTGGGGTTAGGGTTATTGTTTGATTTCTATGTTAGGGCTAGGGTTTGGTTATGTGACTAGGATTTTGTGTTAATCTTCAGTTGAGTACTTATGGAATATATTTTCTATTTTGTTGTTTTAATTATTTTAGGGATGGGGAGAACATGTGTTTCTTTTCATTATGTGGACAACTACACCTTTTTGAAAGACAATATCGAGCCGGACCTAGATGAGCTTGACATGGTGTGTGAGAGTAGTCCTAACTATGCCGAGGTCTTGGAACAAGTCAGGAAATATTTGAATTGGATGGACCCAAGTGATATTGTTGAGTTGGAGGGAAGGCATAATGTGGGGTTTGGAATGCACGTTCGTTGCATACAAGGAGACGATGGCCGAATCACTAGACAAGGCTCTTGAGTTATTTGCCACCAAAAAGGTTGATGCTAGCTTGCACTTGGACTTGAACCGACTTGCCTCCCCGTTTGTTGCTAGGAGTCCTCCACCCATAAACCAACATGAAATGAGTGAACCTTTATTGACCCAACAAGTGAGGACAACATTGAGCCCAATTTCAAAGGACCAAGATGAAGCATTGCAAGAGGAGAATAATGCGTATGAGGATGATGGGAATGATGGGAATGATGTTGATCTTCATGACAACAATGTTGGTGATTTGGAAAAATATTATGTGCAAGAGACCATGGACCATTCCATCCCGTACTCCTGTGGTTATGCATCGGAGTCGGACGACGATGGTCCCGATGAAGAAGGTGATGAGGAGGGGTTCACAGCGAAGTAGGCCGAAGCTGTCAAGAAGGTATTACGGCAGGATCATCGGATACCATTGTTCCAGAATCTTAGTCTCGCGAATAAAGCCGTGGTTGACAGTGGCAAGGGTATATTTCTTGGAGTTAGGCCAACTTCTCATCGGGATATGGAACACGGGAAGAACGGGATTTCTCCCGGGTTGAAGTTCGAAACCTTCTTGGAACTGAAGATGTGGTTCAACAACTTCTCGTTTATGCATTATCATCCGCACAAGGTGGTTCACTCGGACGTCAAGGTGTGTTACACGGTTGCATGTGAGGAGGACGGATGTTCATGGATTGTGCGTGCAAGACCATGGAAAGGATGACCCAGTTGGCACATAGTGAGTTGTGTACCAACTCACATGTGCCGAGGGAAGAAGGTTGATGGCAAGATTGTGTCCCAAGACCACAGACAACTTACCTCTGATTTCATCGCATACAAGCTTTCCAACTCCATCTCCTCACTTCCAACAATGAGCATTAACAACGTCATGGACCTTGTGAAAGCCCTCTTTCGCTACAAGGTGAAATACGGGAAGGCATGGAAGGCGAAGCAAGCCGCATTCAAGATGTTGTATGGTGATTGGAAGGAAGCATACAACCGACTCCCTAGGTTGTTGGGAGCTATGACCTCCACTAACCCGACCATGACTCATGTGGTCGAGCCGTATGGGCAAAAAATAATGATTTACAATGGAGGACTGTCCGATATTTGGCCGTGCATTTTGGGTATTCGAGCAATGCTTGAGGGCTTTTGAACACTATCGGCCGATCATCTCCGTCGATGGCACCTTCTTGACCAGATAATACATGGGCCCTCTCTTGGTTGCAATAGGGAATGATGCCAATAACCTGTTGGTGCCTTTGGCTTTTGCTTTGGTTGAGGTTGAGAACAATGATAACTAGGAGTGGTTCTTTTGAGAACCAAGGTATTACCGGCTCAAATGGAAATTTGTGTCGTATCGGATCGCCATCCAGGAATTCTTAACACGATGGACATTGGCATTCCCGGGCATGCTCCTAGGCACCATTGATGATTCATGAGGCATTTTTTTCAAACTTCTATAGGGCATGTGGGCGTAAGGAGTTGGCCGATGATCTTCAAGATTGTTGTCTCGCTTTCTCTGATCGACGTTTCGCAAACTTGTACAACCAATTGATCGCGAACAAAAAACTCGATGCAGGGGGTCTTTACTTTCTCAATAGGAACATTCAACAAAGAACGAAGTGGGCACAAGCTTATGATGAGGATGGCCGGAGGTGTGGTCAAATGACAAGCAACATGGCGGAATGCTTCAACATGGTGCTCAAGGATGTCCGTGCATTGCCCATGATGACAATAGTTCAATACACATTCGACAAGATGAATGCGTATTTTCTAAAGTACTCACTTGAAATGGATAAGCAGATTACGGGAGAGAACAAGCACAAGCACAAGTACAAGTTGCGCCAAAGGTTGATGAATGGATGTAATTTCAATCACGGAAGCTGAACTCCCAACAAGCTACATTATATAATAATGACGATGAGTGGATTTACCAAGTGAATGAGCCAGGAGGAACCACAAACGATGGCCAACACACGGAGACCGGGCGTTCACACTACAAAAAAAATACACTTCCGTGATGATATGTGTTTGTCACAGTAGGTCACGTTTTCTGTCATGCATGTACATCCATGACGATTTTATGAAAGAATCAAAGATAGTCATACATGTGCTGTCGTAGAAGTGTTCCATGACATTACCAAAATTATCATCACGAAAGTGTCCACTTCCATGACGATAAATCACGTGTCATAGAAGTGCTTTCGTCAAGGGTGACCGACACGTGGGATCCACCGTAACGGCTCGCCGTTAAGCTATCGGGTATGGTTTTGGATCCGGTAAGCCGTAAACAGCCCGGACCAATGGTGATTTTCCACGTGTAAAATTCTCATTGGCTGGAGGAAACATGTGTCTGCTCCTCGGTGGGCCAGATGTCACCCGTCCATTGGAGGAGATGTGCCTATGATATGTCGACATGTGGCAGGGCCCAACAGAGGCCCATATAGGTTAAAAAGGCCGGCCCAGTCAAAGGCCCGTAGTACTTACTCAGGTACTAGTGGGCCAGCCCAATAACAGCCTATTTAATAAAGGCCCATTTACGGCCCAAAGCCAGATCTGGCCCGTTAATTGTTCGCCGAACATTTGGGCCCAATTACAGCCCAATGACTTTCGGCCTGTTGGAGGCCCGATGTAGACATGGTCCCATTTCAGCCCGATGTGTCTTTCGGCCTGGGAATGTCCCGTGCTGCTCATGGTCCATATATGGTCTGACGTGACATCCGGCCCACTAACGGCCCATGATAAAGGTGGCAATAGTTCAGCCCAACGTGACTTTGGGCCTCTTAAAGGCCTGTCGTATAATTCGGCCCGTTGATGCTTGTACTAAGCTTTTGGCCTCTTAAAGGCCCATGATATCAGTGGGCCAACTAAGGCCCGAGATATGTTTTGTCTTGGTAATGGCCCGTAATATAACTAGGCCAAAAAAGGCTCGGTCTACATTTCAGCCAGTTGAAGGCCCGTCGACGACTAGTGAAAATTGAGGCCCAATATGCATTTCGGCCTGCTAAAGGCCCATGGTTTCTTCTGGGCCGTAACATGCCAGTAGAATATTCATCCTGTTAATGGCCCAACGCTACCTGGGCCAAACTAAGCGATGGGTCCACAAAAGGCCGAACTAAAATTTGGGCCGAATATAGGCCGAAGTAAGTTGTGGGCCCGACACAAAGTGTGAAGGCCCCAATCATTCGGGCCCAAGAAAGATGCAGGCCGGCCCAATTGTGGCCCGCTAAAAACCAGTCCCGTTAGAGGTGGATGTTTCGGCCCTGTCGACTACATCAGATTTTTTTTGGATAGCGAATGATGGCAGTAACTAGTAGGAATTAAGAACAAACCTACTCTATACAATAAAGAAATTACGGCATAGTAACTTAAAATAAACCTACACTATACAATAAAGGATTTATGGTATATTACATCCATCGGGCATCGAAATTCGCCACCAGTGATCATAAAGCGCAATGAAGAAGCAGATTACAAAAACTAGGCACCATTCAACATGGAAATGGGTACCCGCAACCCGTAAACCCGGCGGGTAAAAACCCTATTAGGGTAAGGGTTTGGGACAAATAAATACCCATGGGTTTATAAATGGGAAAAAATTGTACCCATCGGGTAAGCCGGGTATGGGTATGGGAATGCAATACCCATACCCGCGCACCCGCGTACCCGCATACCCATATACTAATTTCTTCTAACAGTAGGCTCCATGTGTCGTTCACTAAAGGAAACTAGCCATTGTATCCTAGGCTAACCCAACGCTAACCTCGACCCAGAATCCTCTCCCCTTACACATGTGCATGATCTTGTTTATATGTGTTGATCTTGTTTTGTGAACTCACGGTTTTGTTGATCTTATTATATAATCTCCTTCTGTTGATTATTTCAAAGTAGTGGATGTACAAGTACCTTCAATAAAAGAAAATTAGAGAGAATTGTGTCCGTCTTGTTTGTCTTGTAATTGAAAAAACAGAATAGGTGTGAATGTTCCTCTAAAAGTTCATGTACAGGCTACTCACCCATGTATATTACTGGACATTATTTAGTGGCATCTAGTTCGTGCTTATTGCTATCCATTTCTCAGAATTAATATCATTCTTTTTATTCCGTCACGCAAAAAATCATCATCTATATGTGCTCAAATGATAAAATGTGGTATAATGTACTGAAATGTTGAAGTATACATGCTGAAATGTTGGGTATATATGTGTAGATGTTGAAAAATACATGACAAAGTGTGAATTGGGTAAGGTGATCGAGATGGGTATTTGAACCCGCGGGTATTACCCGCACCCGACCGGGTACGGTTATGGGAACAGTTTGAAACCCAAGGTGAGGGTACGGGTACGGGTATGGGCAAAAAATAATGAGACAGGTACGGGTTTGGGCGGCCATTACCCGCACCCGAACCCGGCGGGTGCCACGATCGGGCACCATTACAGCGTAACAAAATAATACTGAACCGAGACCACTTCCAAGACAGTTCAAGAAAGGTTAGCCTTGCGCGGGAACTGCCGCGTAAGCTGCTGAGCAAGGCTGTGAGACCGGCCTAACATGTCGGTCATACCTTCCAGGTGTAGCTGTTTAGCAATGAGGTTCTCATTGGTGTTCTCCGCAATATTTCTTAGAGATAGGACTTCAAGTTGAAGTTGAGTTGTAGAATGCCTTTCTGCTAGAACTTGGGACTGAAGAAGTCAAACTGATTCAAAAACGAATTCTGTGAGCTTGTCTGACTACTAGTCTCAAGTAACTTGAACACTGCATCAAGACAAGACTTTGGGGTTGTCTCGCTATCTTCAAGATGTTTGCCTTCTTTGTTGCAATATATGTTGGATTTGTCTCACAACCTTCAGCAGACTTGTGCATGCCATCAGGCATATCACCCTGAAACAAGCAGAGAGATGACAGGTTTTGCACGTGTATAAACAAAGATGATAATTGTGTTGTCAATTCCATCCAATTTCAAATTAGAAAATAAAGAGTAATTTCAAAATATCAATAGCATAATTTGGCATTGTTCATAATGCGGGGAGCTTCACCACACTACTGGATTACCATGTCAACATAACAAGCATAGATGAAGGGCAAAGACAATCATTGTATCTATTTTGGTTAATGTGTATGGCATGTTTTCATATCATCAGCCACATCAGTAAGATAAAACATGAGATGACAAGATACAAACGTGGGCTGCTTCACCACACACTGGATTATAGATCCACAAAAACAAGCATACATATAGGGAGTATTGAGTAATGTACATGGTATGAATAAGGAATTTGGTTTTACAAGTAAAACTTGGAACTTACAGTTCTTGCGAACATTCATTTTGATAGAAAAAACAAACTAAACAACAGTAAACGATAGGGAGTATGAGCAAATTAAATAACAGTTGAGGATAAAGGCTTTAGAAGTACTGACTTACATTAACAGTTAACACCAGCTTTATAATGCTCTTTACCATGTCAAGGGAAGGATAACTCAAGAATTTCAGCACATAATCTTCTTCATAAGCATTGCCTGTACTCTACATTTTGTAGAGAGTAATTATAGATATGATAATACTGGAAGGGATAGAGGATAATGAAGATAAGATGCAGATTGATGCTACATAATCAACTACCAATCCCTGGAAGTACAAGCGTTACATGACAAAATGTACTGACAAGAGCAATGGACTACACTTCTGCACTAACATTGTCTGTGTATTCAACTTTTTGGTAAGATTAAATATAGATCTGATTTTTTTAGTAAATGGTGGGCGAGGGAGATAAGATGCAGAATGATACACAACGAACCAATCTTTATTCCCATAATACAAGAGTGTTTTGAACACTGGTGTACTGTACAAAATGTTCTTGTATTATGGGACAGAGGGAGTAGCTGTTAATGTAAGTACAGTAATAAACGACGTTCAATCCTTACAAGAGGACTACAGAGCTAAACCTCTTCAAAAGCATTGGGTTGATTCTAACTTTATGTAAGAGTCCATACAAATCTTATAATGTCCACCAAATGGACGATAACGAGGCTAACATGTGCAGTGATGCTACATAATCAAATAGCTATGAAAGTAAGTATGGTCATACAGGGTAAGAGGTACTCACGAGAGCAATGCAGTGTGCAGTATAGTTACGAGATTCTGTGGTCCCTTAAGAATGAATGTTCTTCTGCTAACAGTTTTCGTACAAGTGAGACATTAAGGCAAATACAGAAATGTAGTTCAAATTGTGATGTGATATCATAGACAGTACCTTACGCTGCAGACGAGACCAATGTGTAACAAGATTATTTCAGTCACTGTCAGATAAATGTAGCACCAGAGACTTCACAGAAATTTCGTTTAGAGGCTTGCCATCGAAGTGCGCTTGCCTCAGGTAGGAACGATACTTCATCAACGAGTGCTTGAAAAGCTCAACCAACCCTTGCTCATCTTGACAATCCAGTTTGGTCCTCGCCTATTTAAAAGAATGAAATCTTGTGTCTTCTGTCAGTAGAAACATATGCAGTAATTACCATGAATAGCATTAGTACATTACTTACACGTAAGTTGCGGAGGAAGACTGGAAATTATTCTGTGTCTGCGGTATAATCTTTCCATGAAGGAAAGATGCGCATAAAGTTCCTGGCAACAATATAAGCTTCATCTTATAAACTGGGAAGAAATGGAACATGGGTCCTATTTGCTGCAATTGGGGCTCTCTCTGGTTCGAAAAGGGATTTGGCAACTGGATTTGGGGTACTCTTTGCTGGAATGGGGGTTTTGCATCGTAGAGCTGGTGCTATATCAACTGGCATCATCATACTATTTGCTGCAGTTGGGGTCTGCTGAGTGGGGGCATCAGAAATGACCAGTGTAGTAGGGCTAGAGTCTGCTAGAGTTGGGGTGTTTTGTGGGTCAGGTGATATTGCAACTACACCTAATGGGCTATTTGATTTAGCAGGTGTCACTACCTTTTCCAAATACTTTGCTTGTGCTCCTCCGCGATCAGCAATCGCCCTCTTCCTTTTGAACGTCTGATACACAAGAACAACATTTGAATGGATAAATATGGTATGATGACAGATGGAATTGAAGGAAATATGCCCCTTATTTATATTTTCTTATATCATGATAAACATTTATTATTCATGCTAGAATTGTATTAACCGGAAACTTAGTACTGTGTGAATACATAGACAAACATAATGTCACTAGTATGCCTCTACTTGACTAGCTCGTTGAATCAAAGATGGTTGTGTTTCCTAACCATAAGACATGAGTTGTCATTTGATTAACGGGATCACATCATTAGAGAATGATGTGATTGACTTGACCCTTTCCGTTAGCTTAGCACTTGATCGTTTAGTTTATTGCTATTGCTTTCTTCATGACTTATACATGTTCCTATGACTATGATATTATGCAACTCCCGAATACCGGAGGAACACTTTGTGTGCTACCAAATGTCACAACGTAACTGGGTGATTATAAAGGTGCTCTACAGGTGTATCCGATGGTACTTGTTGAGTTGGCATAGATCAAGATTAGGATTTGTCACTCCGATTGTCGGAGAGGTATCTCTGGGCCCTCTCGGTAATGCACATCACTATAAGCCTTGCAAGCAATGTGACTAATGAGTTAGTTGTGGGATGATGCATTACAGAGCGAGTAAAGAGACTTGCCGGTAACGAGATTGAACTAGGTATTGAGATACCGACGATCGAATCTCGGGCAAGTAACATACCGATGACAAAGGGAACGACGTATGTTGTTATGCGGTTTGACCAATAAAGATCTTCGTAGAATATGCAGGAGCCAATATGAGCATCCAGGTTCCGCTATTGGTTATTGACTGGAGACGTGTCTCGGTCATGTCTACATAGTTCTCAAACCTGTAGGGTCCGCATGCTTAACGTTCGGTGACGATCAGTAATACGAGTTTATGTGTTTTGATATACCGAAGGTAGTTCGGAGTCCCGGATATGATCACGGACATGACGAGGAGTCTTGAAGTGGTTGAGACATAGAGATTGATATATTGGATGACTATGTTTGGACGTCAGAAGAGTTCCGAATGAGTTTGGACAAATACCGGAGTACCGGGGGTTTACGGGAACCCCCCGGGGAGTGTAATGGGCCTCATGGGCCTTGGTGGAGAGAGGAAGGGCGGCCAGGGCAGGCCGCACGCCCCCTCCCCCTCTAGTCCGAATTGGACAAGGAAGGGGGGGGTGCCTTTTTCCTTCCCCCTCTCTCCTCCTTCCTTCCCTCCTATTCCTACTCTTGGAAGGGGTGGAATCCTACTCCCGGTGGGAGTAGGACTCCCATTGGGGCGCGCCTAGGAGGCCGACCTCCTCCCCCTCCTCCACTCCTTTATATACGGGTGAGGGGGGCACCCGATAGACACACAAGTTGATCATTGATCTTTTAGCCGTGTGCGGTGCCCCCCTCCACCATAATCCACCTCGGTCATATCGTTGCGGTGCTTAGGTGAAGCCCTGCGTCGGTAGCTTCATCAACACCGTCATCACGCCGTCGTGCTGACGGAACTCTCCCTCGAAGCTCTACTGGATCGTGAGTTCGTGGGATGTCACCGAGCTGAACGTGTGCAGATCGTGGAGGTGCCGTACGTTCGGTACTAGGATCGGTCGATCGTGAAGACGTACGACTACATCAACCGTGTTGTCATAACGCTTCTGCTTATGGTCTATGAGGGTATGTGGATGACACTCTCCCCTCTCGTTGCTATGCATCACCATGATCTTGCGTGTGCGTAGGAAATTTTTGAAATTACTACGTTCCCCAACAGTGACATCCGAGCCAGGTTTATGCATACATGTTATATGCACGAGTAGAATACAAGTGAGTTGTGGGCGATACTAGTCATACTGCTTACCAGCATGTCATACTTTGATTCGGCGGTATTGTTGGATGAAGCGGCCCAGACCGATATTATGCGTACGCTTACACGAGACTGGTTCTACCGACGTGCTTCGCACACAGGTGGTTGGCTGGTGTTAGTTTCTCCAACTTTAGTTTAATCGAGTGTGGCTACGCCCGGTCCTTGATGAAATATCGTTGTGGTTTTGATGCGTAGGTAAGAACGGTTCTTGCTTAGCCCGTAGCAGCCACATAAAACTTGCAATAACAAAGTAGATGACGTCTAACTTGTTTTTGCAGGGCATGTTGTGATGTGATATGGTCAAGACATGATGCTATATTTTATTGTATGAGATGATCATGTTTTGTAACGGAGTTATCGGCAACTGGCAGGAGCCATATGGTTATCGCTTTATTGTATGAAATGCAATCGCCATGTAATTGCTTTACTTTATCACTAAGCGGTAGTGATAGTCGTAGAAGAAATAGTTGGCGAGACGACAACGATGCTACGATGGAGATCAAGGTGTCGCGCCGGTGACGATGGTGATCATGACGGTGCTTTGGAGATGGAGATCAAAGGCACAAGATGATGATGACCATATCATATCACTTATATTGATTGCATGTGATGTTTATCTTTTATGCATCTTATTTTGCTTAGATCTACGGTAGCATTATAAGATGATCTCTCACTAAATTTCAAGGTATAAGTGTTCTCCCTGAGTATGCACTATTGTGAAAGTTTGTTGTGCCGAGACACCACGTGATGATCGGGTGTGATAAGCTCTACGTTCACATACAACGGGTGCAAGCCAGTTTTGCACACGTAGAATACTCGGGTTAAACTTGATGAGCCTAGCATATGCAGATATGGTGTCGGTACACTGAGACCGAAAGGTCGAGCATGAATCATATAGTAGATATGATCAACATAATGATGTTCACCATTGAAAACTACCCCATCTCACGTGATGATCGGACATGGTTTAGTTGATATGGATCACATGATCACTTAGATGATTAGAGGGATGTCTATCTAAGTGGGAGTTCTTAAGTAATTTGATTAATTGAACTTTAATTTATCATGAACTTACTACCTGATAGTATTTTGCATGTCTATGTTGTTGTAGATAGATGGCCCGTGTTGTTGTTCCATTGAATTTTAATGCGTTCCTTGAGAAAGCTAAGTTGAAAGAGATGGTAGCAATTACATAGACTGGGTCCGTAAATTGAGGATTATCCTCATTGCTGCACAGAAGAATTACGTCCTGGAAGCACCGCTAGGTGCAAGACCCGCTACAGGAGCAACGCCGGATGTTGTGAACATCTGGCAAAGCAAGGTTGATGACTACTCGATAGTTCAGTGTGCCATGCTTTATGACTTAGAACCGGGAATTCAACAACGTTTTGAACGTCATGGAGCATATGAGATGTTCCAGGAGTTGAAGTTAATATTTAGAGCAAATGCCCGGATTGAGAGATATGAGGTCTCCAATAAGTTCTACAGCTGCAAGGTGGAGGAGAATAGTTCTGACAGTGAACATATACTCAAAATGTCTGGGTATAATAAGCACTTGATTCAACTGGGAGTTAATCTTCCGGATGATAGTGTCATTGGCAAAATTCTTCAATCACTGCCACCAAGCTAAAAGAGCTTTGTGATGAACTATAATATGCAAGGATGGAAAATACAATTTCCGAGCTCTTCGCAATGCTAAAGGCTGTGGAGGTAGAAATCAAGAAGGAGCATCAAGTGTTGATGGTCAACAAGGCCACCAGTTTCAAGAAAAAGGTAAAGGGAAGAAGGGGAACTTCAAAAAGAACGACAAGCAAGTTGCTGCTCAAGTGAAGAAGCCCAAGTCTGGACCTAAGCCTGAGACTGAGTGCTTCTACTGCAAAGGGGCTGGTCACTGGAAGCAGAACTGTCCCAAGTATTTGGCGGATAAGAAGGATGGCAAGGTGAACAAAGGTATATATGATATACATGTTATTGATGTGTACCTTACTAATGCTCGCAGTAGTGCCTGGGTATTTGATACTGGTTCTGTTGCTAATATTTGCAACTCGAAAAATGGACTACAGATTAAGTGAAGATTAGCTAAGGACGAGGTGATGATGCGCGTGGGAAATGGTTCCAAAGTCGATGTGATCGCGGTCGGCACGCTACCTCTACATCTACCTTCGGGATTAGTTTTATACCTGAATAATTGTTATTTGGTGCCAGCGTTGAGCATGAACATTATATCTGGATCTTGTTTGATGCAAGATGGTTATTCATTTAAATTTGAGAATAATGGTTGTTCTATTTATATGAGTAATATCTTTTATGGTCATGCACCCTTGAAGAGTGGTCTATTTTTATTGAATCTCGATAGTAGTGATACACATATTCATAATATTGAAGCCAAAAGATGCAGAGTTGATAATGATAGTGCAACTTATTTGTGGCACTACCGTTTGGGTCATATTGGTGTAAAGCGCATGAAGAAACTCCATTCTGATGGACTTTTGGAATTACTTGATTATGAATCACTTTGTACTTGCGAACCATGCCTCATGGGCAAGATGACTAAAACTCCGTTCTCCGGAACAATGGAGCGAGCAACAGATTTGTTGGAAATCATACATACTGATGTATGTGGTCCAATGAATATTGAGGGTCGCGGCGAGTATCATTATTTTCTCACCTTCATAGATGATTTGAGCATATATGTGTATATCTACTTAATGAAACATAAGTTTGAAACATTTGAAAAGTTCAAAGAATTTCAGAGTGAAGTAGAAAATCATCACAACAATAAATTAAAGTTTCTACGATCTGATCGTGGAGGAGAATATTTGAGTTATGAGTTTGGTCTTCATTTGAAACAATGCTTTGCAACTCACGCCACCCGGAACACCACATCGTAATGGTGTGTCTGAACGTCGTAACCACATTTTATTAGATATGGTGCGACCTATGATGTCTCTTACTAATTTACCGCTATCATTTTGGGGTTATGCTTTAGAGACGGCTGCATTCACGTTAAATAGGGCACCATCTAAATTCGTTGAGACGACGCCTTATGAACTGTGGTTTGGCAAGAAACCAAAGTTGTCATTTCTTAAAGTTTGGGGCTGCGATGCTTATGTGAAAAAACTTCAACATGATAAGCTCGAGCCCAAATTGGAGAAATGTGTCTTCATAGGATACCCAAAGGAGACTATTGGGAACACCTTCTATCACAGATCCGAAGGCAAGACGTTCATTGCTAAGAATGGATCCTTTCTAGAGAAGGAGTTTCTCTCGAAAGAAGTGAGTGGGAGGAAAGTAGAAATTGATGAGGTAACTGCACCTGCTCCCTTATTGGAAAGTAGTTCATCACAGAAATCAGTTCCTGTGATCCCTACACCAATTAGTGAGGAAGTTGATGATAATGATCATGATACTTCAAATCAAGTTACTACCGAACCTCGTAGGTCAACCAGAATAAGATCCGCACCAGAGTGGTACGGTAATCCTGTTCTGGAGGTCATGTTACTTGACCATGGCGAACCTATGAACTATGAGGAAGCGATGATGAGCCCAGATTCCGCGAAATGGCTTGAGGCCATGAAATCTGAGATCGCATCCATGTATGAGAACAAAGGGTGGACTTTGGTTGACTTGCCCGATGATCGGCAAGCCATCAAGAATAAATGGATCTTCAAGAAGAAGACAGGCGCTGACGGTAATGTTACTGTCTACAAAGCTCGACTTTTTGCGAAAGGTTTTCGACAAGTTCAAGGAGTTGACTATGATGAGACCTTCTCACCCGTAGTGATGCTTAAGTCCGTCCGAATCATGTTAGCAATTGCCGCATTTTATGATTATGAAATTTGGCAAATGGATGTAAAGACTGCATTCCTGAATGGATTTCTGGAAGAAGAGTTGTATATGATGCAACCTGAAGGTTTTATCAATCCAAAGGATGCTAACAAAGTGTGTAAGCTCCAGCGATCCATCTATGGACTGGTGCAAGCATCTCGGAGTTGGAATAAACATTTTGATAGTGTGATCAAAGCATATGGTTTTATACAGACTTTTGGAGAAGACTGTATTTACAAGAAAGTGAGTGGGAGATCTGTAGCATTTCTAATATTATATGTGGATGACATATTGTTGATTGGAAATGATATAGAATTTCTGGATAACATAAAAGGATACTTGAATAAGAGTTTTTCAATGAAGGACCTCGGTGAAGCTGCTTATATATTGGGCATCAAGATCTATAGAGATAGATCAAGACGCTTAATTGGACTTTCATAAAGCACATACCTTGATAAAGTTTTGAATAAGTTCGAAATGGATCAAGCAAAGAAAGGGTTCTTGCCTATGTTACAAGGTGTGAAGTTGAGTCAGACTCAATGCCCGACCACTGCATAAGATAGAGAGAAAATGAAAGGTGTTCCCTATGCTTCAGCCATAGGCTCTATCATGTATGCAATGCTGTGTACCAGACCTAATGTGTGCCTTGCTATTAGTTTAGCAGGGAGGTACCAAAGTAATCCAAGAGTGGATCACTGGACAACGGTCAAGAACATCTTGAAATACCAGAAAAGGACTAAGGATATGTTTCTTGTTTATGGACGTGACTAAGAGCTCGTCGTAAATGGTTACGTAGATGCAAGCTTTGACACTGATTCGGATGACTCTAAGTCACAAATCAGATACATGTTTATATTTAACGGTGGAGCTGTCAGTTGGTGCAGTTCTAAACAAAGCGTCGTGGCGGGATCTACGTGTGAAGCGGAGTACATAGCTACTTCAGAAGCAGCAAATGAAGGAGTCTGGATGAAGGGGTTCATATCCGATCTAGGTGCCATACCTAGTGCATCGGGTCCGATGAAATCTTTTGTGACAATACTGGTGCAATTGCCTTGGCAAAGGAATCCAGATTTCACAAGAGAACCAAGCACATCAAGAGACGCTTCAATTCCATCCGCGATCAAGTCAAGGAGGGAGACATAGAGATTTGCAAGATACATACGGATCTGAATGTTGCAGACCCGTTGACTAAGCCTCTCTCACGAGCAAAACATGATCAGCACCAAGACTCCATGGGTGTTAGAATCATTACTATGTAATCTAGATTATTGACTCTAGTGCAAGTGGGAGACTGAAGGAGATATGCCCTAGAGGCAATAATAAAGTTGTAATTTATATTTCCTTATATCATGATGAATGTTTATTATTCATGCTAGAATTGTATTAACCGGAAACTTAGTACATGTGTGAATACATAGACAAACATAATGTCACTAGTATGCCTCTACTTGACTAGCTCATTGAACCAAAGACGGTTGTGTTTCCTAACCATAGACATGAGTTGTCATTTGATTAACAGGATCACATCATTAGAGAATGATGTGATTGACTTGACCCATTCCGTTAGATTAGCACTTGATTGTTTAGTTTGTTGCTATTGCTTTCTTCATGACTTATACATGTTCCTATGACTATGAGATTATGCAACTCCCGAATACCGGAGGAACACTTTATGTGCTACCAAACGTCACAACGTAACTGGGTGATTATAAAGGTGCTCTACAGGTGTCTCCGATGGTACTTGTTGAGTTGGCATAGATCAAGATTAGGATTTGTCACTCCGATTGTCGGAGAGGTATCTCTGGGCCCTCTCGGTAATGCACATCACTATAAGACTTGCAAGCAATGTGACTAATGAGTTAGTTGCGGGATGATGCATTACAAAACGAGTAAAGAGACTTGCCGGTAACGATATTGAACTAGGTATTGAGATACCGACGATCGAATCTCGGGCAAGTAACATACCGATGACAAAGGGAACAACATATGTTGTTATGCGGTTTGACCGATAAAGATCTTCGTAGAATATGTAGGAGCCAATATGAGCATCCAGGTTCCGCTATTGGTTATTGACCGGAGACGTGTCCAGTTCATGTCTACATAGTTCTCGAACACGTAGGGTCCGCACGCTTAACATTCGGTGACGATCGGTAATATGAGTTTATGTGTTTTGATGTACTGAAGGTAGTTCGGAGTCCCGGATATGATCACGGACATGACGAGGAGTCTCGAAATGGTCGAGACATAAAGATCGATATATTGGATGACTATGTTTGGACTTCGGAAGAGTTCCGAGTGAGTTTGGACAAATACTAGAGTACCGGGGGGTTACCGGAACCCCCCGGGGATTGTAATGGGCCTCATGGGCCTTGGTGGAGAGAGGAAGGGGCGGCCTGGGCAGGCCGCGCACCCCCTCCCCCTCTAGTTTGAATTGGACAAGGAAGGGGGGGGGTGCCTTTTTCCTTCCCCTCTCTCCTCCTTCCTTCCCTCCTACTCCTACTCTTGGAAGGGGTGAATCCTACTCCCGGTGGGAGTAGGACTCCCCTTGGGGCGCACCTAGGAGGCCGGCCTCCTCCCCCTCCTCCACTCCTTTATATACGGGTGAGGGGGGCACCCGATAGACACACAAGTTGATCATTGATCTTTTAGCTGTGTGCGGTGCCTCCCTCCACCATAATCCACCTCGGTCATATTGTTGCGGTGCTTAGGTGAAGCCCTGCGTCGGTAGCTTCATCAACACCGTCATCACGCTGTCGTGCTGACGGAACTCTCCCTCGAAGCTCTACTGGATCGTGAGTTCGTGGGATGTCACCGAGCTGAACATGTGCAGATCGTGGAGGTGCCGTACGTTCGGTACTAGGATCGGTCGATCGTGAAGACGTACGACTACATCAACCGCATTGTCATAACACGGTCTACGAGGGTACATGGATGACACTCTCCCCTCTCGTTGCTATGCATCACCATGATCTTGCGTGTGCGCAGGATTTTTTTAAATTACTACGTTCCCCAACAGGAATATGTACTGAAAATGGATAGACAGGGCGTATTCACATACACGATGTGTAAACTAAGATAATGGCAGTGCAACAAAGTAGAAGCAATGAAAAGCATCAGTTGCAAGATATGTGCGACCAATATAACCTTGGAAAGTTAGAGCAAGCACCTTGATGGGTGAATAAGATAGGGCATCTTCCTGTGACTCCTCCACTTGGGAGCTACATTGACTTAGGCCTCCCTCTAGCTCAGAATCACTGTTAGGATCGTATTCTGGCATGAATCTGTAGGTGGAGAGCGTTTGCATTGCATTTCATCCAGACTTGATTTCATTCCCTTAATGCCAAGTTTGACAGCCATGGCATTGTTCTGCTTTATTCTTTTCATGCGCGCAAGCTCATAATCATTATGATGCTGTTTAGAATCTGAGATTCATGAAAACATAAAAAGTAGTCAGATTGTCTATGGAATGCATTGCGGATTCAACTCGAAGAGTGTCTCCCTATAAACCCCTGCATATGCAAAGTTCACCCCAACCATGCTGACCAGACCACACACAGAAATACAAACCCCTTATGTCTCTATAACAGGCAGACACACATTTCAAAATTGAAGTAGGAACATTAGAATCATATCAAATTCATATTTGAACAAATAAACTAAGGAATTATGAGTGGCATAATGTTTAGCTTCAAGGGTGGAGTGTTGGTAGTGCGACACAAAGCAAGTAGGCAGATTGTATTCCATGTAAAAGATCGTAGCCTATGTAAAAGCTAGAAATGACACTTTCTTTCTATACAATGCAGTGTTCGTTGCCCACACAGAAGAGATCACACAGAGAAATACTATTCACTCAGGTCTACGGTTCCAGTATTTTGAAACAGGGTGGTCCACCCTAAAATAATATTGACAACAAATATGACAAGGCAAGCATAGATGTAGTGAACCAATCATTTACTTGTGAGCCTACTAGGACAAGTATGCAGAATTGTAACTACAGTAAGACACCATCCAAAATCTAAATCAAGAAGTTTGTCTAGCACTTATTTTTCGCAACAAATCGACGTGAATAATTGGATATCATATCGAATGAGTAAGAAAGACAAGTAAAATTGTCAACAAACCTGGCCTGCAATAGTAATCTGGGTCAAATGTCACTACGGCCAACAATCCAAAATGACTAGTGTCTGTTCCTAGGGCCGGAATTTTGAAACCCCGTGAACTTTACAGGTACTAATTAAAGATTACTGAAATACATCTAAACCATTAAGTGTAGGCAGCACTCAGCACACAACAAACCCTAATGACAGTCCTGCCTAATGAGTAATGAATCAATTAGAAAATGGGTGATGAGGAGTGGCTGCTGAGTGTTGAGGACATATCTCAGGATAAATTGGGTTGGCTTAGTGGGTGCTGCACGCCTGAGCCCTGAACGGACTGGGAAGGTAGGCACGGCGGCGCGCCCGGGCAGCGGTGACGCTGTTGGGCAAGGGGCTCCTGACCTCCTGTTAGTCTGGCGTCTCCTCCTAGAGTCATGCCGCCCGGGGATGGCAAGTCGCCAACGAGGCAGGCGGCTGGGGGCGACTAGATATCGGAAGCGCGCAGCAGAAGCAGAACAGAGGGGAATCGGGGCCTGGGACGACCCAAAATCCCAGGGTGGGCCGCGACCCACCGTGGGCACCCTGTAGAGATACACACCCGAGCAGCGAACATGCATTTTCAAAACTAAATTAGGAACATTTAGCTAACCAATTAAACGACTCTATTTTAATAATATCAGATTTGTATTTGAACAACTAAGCTTGTTTAGCTTGATGGGTGGAGCAGTGCTATTTTGACACGAAGCATGTATTCTGATAGTATAGTGATCATAAAAGGGGGAAACCCTAAGCATTTTTTTAGCAAAAGAGG
The DNA here is from genome assembly GCF_002162155.2 of Triticum dicoccoides. NCBI lineage: Eukaryota > Viridiplantae > Streptophyta > Magnoliopsida > Poales > Poaceae > Triticum > Triticum dicoccoides. Next base: position 475,782,703 of record NC_041387.1, read on the forward strand.
GTTTCCCCTTCGATTTCTATTAAAGAAACCACCACGGAACCAACATGATCAATTCCCTAAGCATGATCAATTAAACTTTATTATGACTATGCCATGGCAGATTTAAAGCTGCAAACCGGACAAATGATATTTAGAATCCATTGTTTGATTCAAACTAAGAACTAAATTCTAAGAGCTGAAAAGAAAGTAGAGTAACCAAGTTACGATCTATTTTCTAGTTGAGATCAAAAAGTTGAGGAGATATGAAGTACCACCTCTCTTGCGGCGCCGTGTAGGCATCGGGGGTGCGATGGCTATCGGTGGTGTTGAAGCAGATCTGCGATGGTAGACGGGTGCATCGGGGGATAAGTCCCATTGCGGTGGAAGAGAAGGTCGTGTGAGTGGCCCCGGCAAAGAGGATGATGGCGCCGATGAAGCAAGAGGACGCGATGCAAGGCTCTTGGTCCGTTGCCGTGGATGAGAAATATCCATCTCTAGTAGTGATGACGCGGTCTTGGTAGGCGCTCTGGCATGGTGGAGGACGGTGGTGATGGATGGGGTGGAGGACGGCAACGACGGATGGGGTGGCGGACGGAGGAGGCTGGTGTGGGGATGGTGTTCTAGCACGCACGGTGTATGAATGGGAAAATGGAGGGAGAGATATGGGGAACCATGTTTTTGGGACGCGCCTATCTGAAATATGGGAAAGTTATGAACTTAGCCCCCGTTTAAAATTTGGACGTCTCGTCGGTTGGGGATAGGGCGGTAATCTCGCATCTCGCCAATATTTGCCCAGAGCGATTTCGGGCGAGGAGAGGGTGTTTTGGCGCCCATGGTTGGCGCCCATGGTGTATGAACGGGGCTGACAGGTAGGGCGGTTGTGTCACGTCTGAGTGAAGTTACAAACCCGCCCCTATTGAAAATATTTTCCTACATCGATTTCGGTCGAGTCGATTTTGTTTTGCCACCCACCGTGTATGAATGGGGTAATGGAGGGAGAAACAGAGGTCTTTCAGACGAGCTTGAATCAAATGTGATTTGCCGCCCATGTTTGGCGCCCACCGTGTCGGAATGGGCTCAGAGGCGGTCGTGTCACGTCTAATTGAAGTTACTAACCTACCCCTATTGAGAGCAGTGGAAATCGGGCCGATGGATTGTCCGTGTAAATGGGTAGACACTAATTTCCATCTCCCAAACACCTGGCTTCGGGCAGCTGACGTGGGAGTGGACATTTTGTCGCTTCTTTTGAATTTTGGGACAATAAGCATCCACGCTTACCCTGGCAACTAAATTCGAATCCATTTTGTATTCCTATACTAATCTTTATAAACCATTCTATGTGTGTTTCTATATATTTTTTGGACGCGACTAACATCCTATCAGTCGGACTTTAAGCAATGTATCCGCATGATCGAGTCAATCTCCTTCGATCCACTTCTCCCACTTCATTCCCCTCCCCTTCTCTCATTTTTTTCTAGCGATGATCCGCACGATCGAGTCGATCTCCCTGGATTCACTTCTCCAGCTCCGTTTCCTCCCCTTCTCCCATTTCTTTTCTGGCGTAGTAAAAAAAGATGTACGAAGTGGGAGTCGAACGCACTACCTATGGTAAACCATAGATGTGCGTAACCAGCTGACCTAGCTTAAATTCTATCTATAATGAGGTCAGACAATATTTATACCTGTACGTGACGCGACCATAAAAAAAATAAACCATTTTCTTTCTTTTCTTTTTTACCATTTTTTGTTCCCTTTTGTACTGTCTTTTGTTTTGTTTTTCTAGATAGTCAGCTACTTTGTTAGTATATACAACATAGTGGTAATTCTTTTTTCTAAAGTACATTGTGGTAACTTTAATCTAAAAAAAGTTGTTGACATACCTCGGTAACTTATGTGTAATAACATGATAAGTTTTGCACCATAGACCTGGTAATTATGTGCAACACAGACCTGGTAACTTGGGCATAAACACTGAGGAAAATTTAACCCTAGGGAATTTTTTTGTTGGAACACACTTCCATAACTTTCTCCGTAAAGAGCATGGTAATTTATAAGCTCCGAACCTGATAACTCACATACAAACATCATGGTAACTTTTGACCTAGAGAAAAAAAGTTGTTGTAACACACCCCGATAACTTTTTTGTAAAAAGCATGGTAATTTATACGCCACGAACCTGATAACTCATGGACAAAAAAGTAAGTTATCAAGGGTATGTTTTCAAACAACTCCCTCCCTACGATCAAAGTTATCACGGTGTTTGTACATGAGATATCAAGTCCACGGTGCGTACGAAGTTATCAAGAGGAGGGGGGGGGGGTATGTTTTCAAACAACTTCCTCCCCTCCCACCACCCCGGACCAATGTTACCGTGGTATTTATGCGTAAGTTATTACATATACGATGCGTACAGTACCACACTATTTAAATGGAAGTTATCAGTGATGTTTTTGAACAGCTCCTCCCCGGGTCAAAGTTATCACGTTGTTTGCGCATGAGTTATCAGGTTTGTGGTGTGTGAAATATCATGCTATTTACCCAGAAGTTGTAGCCTGTCTTCAACTTTTTCTCCTAGGTCAAAGTTACCACCGGGTTTGTGTATGAATTATCAGGTTTGTGGTGTGTGAAATAACGTGCTATTTACGCAGAAGTTGTAGCCTGTAGGAGGATGTCTTCAAATTTTTCTCCTAGGTCAAAGTTATCACCGTGTTTGCGTATGAGTTATCAGGTTTGTGGTCTGTGAAATATCATGCTATTTACGTAGAAGCTGTAGGGGGATGTCTTCAACTTTTTCTCCTGGGTCAAAGTTATCACTGTGTTTCTGCATGAGTTATCAGGTTTATGGTGTGTAAATTATCATGCTATTTACATGGAAGCTGTAGGGGATGTCTTCAACTTTTTGTCCTGGATCAAAGTTATCAGGTTTATGGTGTGTAAATTATCATGCTATTTATGCACAAGTTATTGAAGGGTGTATTATCCCACATGTAGCTTGATAACTACAAAAATTAACCATGTTAATAATTGTATTACATCTAACCCAATAATTGCATAGAAACCATGTTGGTAACTATAATACATCTAGTCCTATAACCACAAAATAACCTTGTTGGTTACTATTACGCATAGTAGCTATGTTGTGAGATGGTGCAGCCACTCTTCAAAATTTTGGTGCGGGAGAGGACGGGCCGTGGACACTCCCAATCTACTCAACTCCTCCCAAATCAAGTACACGCTGAAGCATTGTTTTCATAATTGATTGAACATTCTTTTCCTTGATCTAAGATTATTTCTTAAGAATCCTCATCATCACCTGATTACAGAAAAATTTAAAATTAAAAATCTCCTGAGTAAAAGTAACTGCGGTATTTATACTAGTTTGTTATGACTACGTCAATTAAATTACCATGCGATTTACATAAAAATTACTGAGGGTATGTTTCAACAATTTTGCTTGGATCAACATTTGTGTAGGTACAAAGTCTCGATGATAGCTTTAAATTTCAGAATTGACTAAGGTAGATGCTTCGCTCTGTTTTTGGCAATCAAGATCAAATCTGAAGAGATTTGTTGTCTGTATAGCATACAATTAAAATGTGTAGTTTAGATGTGCATCAAATGTTGTGGTAGCATAGTGGCCAGTGCCTCTTTGTCTCACGTAGCTGACAAGGGTTCGAATCTTGTCATTAACATCATTTTTTTAATGTTAAAACAGTACAACGACAAGAGAGAAAATGGGCTACCTCGCCCAAAAATCACGGCTACCTCCCACTAAACGCTCCCTGCGAAAATCGCGGCGACCTCCCACTAAACATGGTCAACGCCCACCGGTCCCGCCGCACAAATCACCAACTATTTAATAGCATGCGATCTCGATCTCGGATCTGTTGCAGTCTCGATCGGGCGCACATGTCATCGACGTAGACACTTCACTCGCCCTGAAACGTTGCGATTCGTTAGATTAAAAACGTGCGGCATCCGGGTCGTGCGGACCTGTTGCAAAAACCAGGATGGAAGGATTTTAGCTTTGTCGATCTTCAAAAGCACGACAAAGATGCATTGCACTGTCATATATGAATATGTTTTACAAATGCTGATACTCAAATTCAGAAGCTAGAATCCAGTTTAAGGTGAACTCAAATATTTGTAACACTTTATGTCCAACTCAAATGTCACATGCAACATAATGTGTACTCCCATTTAGATATGTACACAAGCGATGTATCAAGATTCAAATAACGAGTCAATCAACCAATAATGTACATAACTAATAGACATATAAATACTTATAGAGTATATGGATCAATAATATCAACTAACATACATAAGCCATGTCGGTGTACTTTTTTTGCTAGAACAACATCCTTTTTTTTAGCGAAGCTACTACAACATCTTGGCCCTTTCCGATGCGTGCCACTTATGGTCCATCTATACTACTATTATTGCTGAATGCATAGTCAGCCCGATTGGCATATTTGTAGGTTTGGCACAACAATCAAAATGAAATGTCTCCGAGTCTTATCAATTAATACAGACTTGTGCTCAAATAAAATTACAAACCAAAAAACAAAAAACATTTATTACATGATCTCTAAAACAAATGGTTTGATTGATTACATGAACAAACAACACAAAGGTTATTCAACAATGGAAAGAACATTTCACCTATGATTTACCAAGTGGGAATTTAATTTCCTTTTTTTCCTTTAGGACCTTAACAATGCGGCCAGTCTCAGCTTGCTTCGTTTTGAAATCCACCAAATATTTAATGGTTGTCTTGAGCTTGTGATTGTGTTGTTTGCTTCCTCAACATGTCAACTTCATCTCTAAGTGCAGAAGCAGAATCTCTTTCTACCACTAGTTTAGCCTCTAGAGCATCAACAGTTGGCAATTCGTAATGCACGATTGGGCCGGTGCCACTGCTGTGGGATGATACAACGTCCATGGGGACCTCGCTCTTTGATCTTGGGCTAACATGTTTTGCCATTAAAGTTCCGATTGGATTCTGAAAAGTTGAAGTTAGCAAAACATCTCAACTGGGAGTTATAACAGCAAACCAGTTAAACAAACAAGGAATTAAAGAGTTTCAATTGGATGCTGAAAAGTAGTTATTAACATCATTGTAACCGGTTGTTGCAGCAGCAAAGTAGTTAAACAAACAAGTTTTGCAAAAGGTACCTATTGTGGCATTGGAGTTTCTCTTGGATCCTGAAAATTTAAGTAGCCAGTAACGTGATTAGAGCAATCGGTTGCAGCAGCAAAAGCAGTTAAACAAACAAGTTTTGCAACAGGGACCTTTTGTGGCATTGGAGTTTCTCTTGGATCTTGAAAAGTTGAGTAGTCAGTAACTTAATTAGAGCAACAAGTTACAGCAGCAAACCTGTTACACAAATACATTTTTGACAATGTACCTGTTGTGCAATTGGACTTCCAATTGGATCCTGAAAACTTGAAGCTGGTAAGATGATTACAACAACAAGTTACAACAGCAAACCAAGTAAACAAGGAAGTTTCTGAAAACATACCTGTTGTGCCAACGGAGTTTCAGTTGGATCCTGCAAACTTGAATGTTATCAATCAATAAATAAAGTTTTGCAAGAGCCATAAGAAACTAACATCAAACTAGTAAAACTAACCAGTTTTGGCAACGTATTTATTTACACATGAACTAGTAAAACTAACAAGTTCTTAGCAATGTATTAAAGTAACAAGTCGGTACCGTTTACCAGCAACACAGACATCTGTAAATTTCTTTGATGTAAGAAAAATGATTCCAACACATGTATAAGTTAAAAAGACAGTGTCCCTCATATAAACCTAACAGTTGTCTATCTATGAACATGCAAACATTACTTGTGCTACAAGTGATAACAACAAACCATTTAAACAAACAGGGTATCAGAATGTAAATTACACGTGAATTCTGCTGCACCCTAGAAGTACATATGACCAGCTATCTACGTGCTTAAGTAGCTATTTAAGTTCAGGCAAATAGGTAATTCTTAACAGTAAGTATCAGAGACATAGATAGGCGCAGTCTATAATAGGATTAACAGGCTATCTCATTATGTAACTAGTAGCAAACTAAATTAAGCCAAGCAACATAATTGAATAATTTTGCAATAAGTGGCTAACTAAAATTCTGAGAAGCAGGTAACTGAACTTACGCTAGCTCTTTATACAGGCGCACTACAACTTCTTTTTCGCTTACAAGGTTCTACAAAGGAGTCCACGACATCAATTTCTTGGATACGCAGTCCCATTACTTCTTTCTTCCCACACTGCATTGGTAAGTTGAATGGTTAATCTGGTAAGATGGTGCGTCCTTGATATGTTATATGAGGAAGTGTAGTCAGACTAGTTGTAGCCACACACATCACACTGGATTTTACTGTATATTTCATGCGATTACATTTGCATATCGAGATCTAAGAAATCTACAATAGGATGAAAAGACTAGCATCCTTCACATTATTGGTGAACTCAGTTCATAGAAACAAGCAATTCAACCATTCCGTGGGTAAATCAAAGCGCCACTGGAATATTTTCACTACCCCAATCATACACACAAAAAGGGGCGATGCCACCATAGGGGCTGGTACGGCCGGCCGCCTCGGGTGGCTGGAAAGTGTGCACCTAGTTTGAGTCGTCCAGGTTGGCCCAGGCTAGTTTTGTTCATCCCAACGCATGAGTAGGCAATGTAAAAAATGAATAAAAAGGTTTCAATTTGGATGGGCCAATAACGTAAGTGCAAGGCAGGCCCTATAGCAGGCTCGTGGCCCAAATGAGCGCCTCCCATGTCGATCGACAGCAGGAAAAATCCCAATTCGTTCGCTCCAGCCTCCAGTCTGGTTTGCTCCTAACCTAGCCGCCGCTGGACAGACCAACACAGCACTTCCTCGCGCCATCGTTGGAGGGCGGTCGCCGGGCTTCAAGCGAATGGAAGGACTAGAAGATGAAGATCCCACCCTGGGTGTAGCCTACGTGGGAGGCAGTAGCGGCAGCACGGGCATGGCATCGAGCTTGCGCAAATGGACAGTCGCAGCTTGCAAGAGTAGCATGCGCAACGAGCAGGTACATCACATCCCTGATTATATCTAATTCAACTATTCAATTTCTGGCCAATAGTTAAACCTGGCGGTGTTGTAAAACTGCTTGTATGTAGGGAATCTACAAGAAAATGAAACCAATTTCTGCTTATTTTATAACTCCCCCAATCAATACTGAACTGACTAAATCTGATGTATCTAATCAAGTTTCTGGTGCAATCATACAAGCTCATGTTGTTCTTGAGCTTGAAGTGTCTAATGAACAGACTGCTAATGAAGGATTTGATGCAAACATTTTACATGCTCCTGGTGATGAACATATAGTGTCTAATGAGGGATCTAATGCAAGCATTTTGCAAGCTCCCATCGAAGATTTAGTGTCTAATGATGATCTTCTATGTTGAGAGAGACATAGGGATTTGCAGGCATTGATGACAAGCAAATTATAGTACATTTTCATAGCTTGAGGAAACGTCGAGGCCATCTACCAGAAAGTCCCCGTATCATGACAACATAGCATAAATACTTTTCTAATCTGTTGTTTGAAACTATTGGCATACTTGTGGAGGATAGATATATTGATATGCAGTTTGCGCACTGGTTATAGGTGCAATTATGCTTTGATATTTTCAGCCAGAGAACGAATAATTCAAGAAGGTACAGACCATGTTAGTAGTCCTTGTACACCATGTTGTATTTTGTGTTTTTTGGTGCTTGCATCATTTAGTGTTTTATAATCTAAACTACTTTGGATCATTAGCTGGTTTTCAAAGTGCATGTAGCTTCACATTTCTCAAGTTATGTTGATTTTCGGAGTGCAATTGCCTTCGTATTTTTTAAGTTAAATGGTTGCCCCTGGTAACTTGAATTCGTGGATCCGCCACTACACACAAATCATACATGCATGCAAGTATGAATTAAATGAAATGCAGGGACTTACGCTAGCTTGTTGTACAGGCTCACTTCAGCTCTGCTTGCGCTTGGGATGTTCTTGTACCACTGGCTTGGATGTGCAGGCCTTCTGCTCCTTGCATCCCCCACTGCATTTTTTACATGGTGAATGGTTGATCAAATAAGAGGAATCGACCTTGCTGTTGTACCAGAGGACAGATACTTTATAAGGTTATACAGGTGTGCAGGATGTGTACCAGATCCCATAGCACCGTCATGCATCGCTAAAAATGGTTTTGCTTGTTTCAGATGATATCTCCAGAAGAAATAAGAGTTAAAGTCAGAGTTGCATAGGCGTGTAAGCTAAGAGAGCAGTGAAAGGATATCCAAACATCATCGAAACAGTGCACAAGGGAGTGATGTGTGGATACCTAGTTCGGGCCGACATTTGGGCATGCTCGCCTAGCTAGAGTGCGGGTCACTTCAGAGCCGTTGAGGGTGATGTGCTGGCGTTGGCTGGCTGCGCACGGATGCAGATCTTGAGTGGCAGCGGAGCGCTATGATGCGATGGACGAGATCATTGGTGAAGCCCCCAATGGCCTCGGGGGGCGGAGGTGCGATGATGTCCTCGGTGAAGTAGCCCCGGTGAGGTGGGAGACGTCATCGGTGAAGCACACCTGATGCGGTGGAAGTCGGTGTCTGTGAGGCACGTCGGTTGCAGCAGTCGACGTTGTCAGTGGACCACCCAGTGCGGTGTACGAGGGCGTAGATGAGGTAGCTCTGGTGCGGTGGTGAAGCGCGACCGTTGTCTTTGTCGTTGTCATCCGACACAGAGGTGGGAAAGAGACGAGACGAGGGGCGATTCGAACTTTGCTTGGGTTGGCGGCAAATTAGGGATTTGAGCAATCTGGGCGCGGAAGGGGACGATGGAGAAGGGAGATTTGCAGGGTTGGAATTGGGTCCGCTAGATATTTCAATCCAAAATGTGGAAGCGCGAGCTTATTTTGTCATCGTCCTTTGGGGGAGGGGGAGGGAGGGGGTAGGTGGTTGGGTGATAAGCGTCCGTCCGACACACGCGACCACCACGACATGACACTGGTCTGCCTAGTGCGCCTACATTTGAGAATGCAAACGAATCTTCTTTCATTTGCAAATGAATCTGTATGTATTACCATGGCCGTGTTTTCCTTGCAAATAATTAGTCATTTGAAAAGAGATACTATAAGTTAATTAATGAGGACTTATTTGTCAAAAAGTCGAAACGATATCCATGCTAACGTGGATTAGAGTGTGTGTCATGTAATTAGTTATTTGAATTAGAGTGTGTGTCACATAGCGATCTCAAATTCTAACGTGGATTTCGCATTTCACTGTATCCATGCTACTTTTGTAATACAAATTCATATGTATATGATAACACCATGGTAGTGAGAAAACTTTTGGATAGATTCAAACATATGACCTACAAAATAGCACAACAATCGAGTCAATGTCAACTTTTCCAAACCTAGTATGGCACGAATTCGAAATAATTACCCATATGCATGGTCCTCAGTTCAAATCTTACAATGTAGACCAAAATGAAACATCGATATTAAGTCTCGTACTATCTACATTCGAATGTTGTTTTTAGCCCCACCCCCCCTCGGCACACACACTACATACTTCCTGTATCGATCAATCTTCCTCTCCTAACCACCTTAGGAAGCTATCGGTTTCCGATACATGTTCATTCTTTCTCTCAATGTTTCGATCCCTAACTCTCTCAACTACACAACCCCCCTTTTCCACTCTGTTACCAAATGTATTTACCTCACACACCCGCCATTGCACCCCATGCCGAGCTCTCTCTCTCTCTCTCTCTCCCCTCCCACCCTCTCTTGCTAGATACATGCATTTCCTATCTAGCCCCCAACCTCTTGTGCACACGCATGCACGTTGTCTATCTAGGTCACTCCCTCGAGACTGTCTCACTCTTTCTTCCGCACGGCGGGCCACACTCGCTCAATCTCGCTCTCTTTATTTGAGTCTCAATTAACCTTGTTTTCTTTCACACACAAATGATATATCTCCCTGTTCGGGCCTCTATCAACACACTCTATACTCTCTCACACAGATTGTCTATCTAGGTCAGTCCATCCAAGCCGCCCACTCTTTCGACCTCATGGCGGGCCATGCTCACTCAATCTCTATCTCTCTCTCCCTCTCTCTCCCTCTCTCTCTCTCTGTATGTCTCGATTGACCTCGCTCTTTCTTGGACAAAAACGATATATCTGCATGTTTGAGCCCAGTTCGACATATTCATATTGTATACTCTCTCACGCACATTGTCTATCTAGGTCACTCTCTCCAACCCGTCTCACTCTTTCGATCGCACGACGACCCACACTCGCTCAATATATCTCCCTTTATATATGTAATCGATTGACCTTGCTTCCTCCCACGCACAAAATATATCTACATGTCTGTGACTGCATCATCTCCCAAGCTCTATCTGACAGCCCTCACCCTTCCCAGAAGCTCAATCGAACAATATCTCTCCAGAGCATATATATCTTTTCAATGAATGTCGGACCACACTTACTTTGTCTCTCTATCTATATGTCTCTCGATTGACCTCGCTTTCTCCCGCCGTATCTTCCACACATTGAAGCTACCTCTCCATCCCTCGCAAAGCCAGAGCTATTTACATTGCGAGGGGGACTCCAACCTTGGATTAATTTGTGTAGGCATTTATTCCGGTGGGTTTAGATTATATTTTCGTAGAATTCAGCCCACAACTACCCCAAACACTATTGCAACCCCCACACCTCCCCCAATTGATTTCCCTTTGGCTCGGTCATCGCTCTCTCGCACGTCCTTTCTCGCCTTCAATGTCGCACCATGGTATTATTGCAAAAAACTATGTTGTTCTATTTAACTATTACAAATAAGCTACAAAACTACACACTGATAGTCCACTTGGAATGGAACAAATTTCGACCCGCAAATTAAAGTGCTACAAACTACACACCGAGGGTCCCACCTGTCATGAAACAAATTTGGACCCATATAGAAATTAAAAAAATAAAGGACGAGGATCGAACATGGCCTTCAAGCCACACGTCAATAGTCAACATACATAGAACAACAATGTTTGTTGTACCCCCCTTTGTTCATATAATGTTTTTATATTACCACATCCTATTTAATGGATAACATGTAATATTATTTCTAGTACATTAGTGGGACCGGCTCGTTAGCACATACTATTCGCCTTCACTTACTGGTGGGTTCCATGTGTGCTCTCTCTCTCTCTCCTCCCCTTCCGCATTTAGACGCACGGGCAAACATGAAGAACTCGCGGGCAATGTTGCCGTTGACCATATCCGGACGCGTTCACAAGTTACGACACCAATTTCACGTACTACTAGCACTAGTTAATGTATATCAATGCACGTTAATTTGGAAGTATATTAAGTGCATGTGGATATTAAGTAGGATATTATTTGTGTGTTATTACGTGATTAGCATTATTTTGGCATGAAATTAACTGCACGCTAAATGTGTTGAGCGCTCGATGTTGAAGAAGTATAGGTCGTTGGATGAGAAGGAATACATGTGGCTCGATGACATTTTATATTTAATTTGATACGGTTCTAGCAGAACATTCAATTGATCAAACTATAGATTTCATTCAGTCTGACTCCGACTTTACATTCATACGACGATCAATCTAAAATAAACGGAAAAGATAAACATTCGGATTTTAAGCATGGCAATCCGAACGTTTTTCATAGCAAATTTAGATTACGCGGCAGTAGCGGGGGCGTATTGCGGTGGGAAGTGTCTCCTCTGCCGTGCTCTGTGTGTCGTCGGGCCACTGACCGACGGCGACAACGGCGGCTTGCTGTAGGATTGAAAGTATGTCTATAGGGGGGGGGGTGATTAGACTACTTGACCTAATAAAAACTTAACCTTTTCCAAATTTTAGTCTTTGGCAGATTTTAGCAAACTTACCACAAGTCAAGCAATCTTAACACAATTCAAGCAAGCATGCAAAGAGTTTATGAGCAGCGGAAAATAAAGCATGCAACTTGCAAGAATGTAAAGGGAAGGGTTTGGAGAATTCAAACGCAATTGGAGACACGGATGTTTTTGTCGTGGTTCCGATAGGTGGTGCTATCGTACATCCACGTTGATGGAGACTTCAACCCACGAAGGGTAACAACTGCGCGAGTCCATGGAGGGCTCCACCCAAGAAGGGTCCACGAAGAAGCAACCTTGTCTATCCCACCATGGCTGTCGCCCATGAAGGACTTGCCTCACTAGCGGTAGATCTTCACGAAGTACGCGATCTCCCTGCCCTTACAAACTCCTTGGTTCAACTCCACAATCTTGTCGGAGGCTCCCAAGTGACACCTAGCCAATCTAGGAGACACCACTCTCCAAGAAGTAACAAATGGTGTGTTGATGATGAAATCCTTGCGCTTGTGCTTAAAATGATAGTCTCCCCAACACTCAACTCTCTCTCATAGGATTTGGATTTGGTGGAAATAAGATTTAAGTGGAAAGCAACTCGGGGAAGGCTAGAGATCAAGATTCATATGGTAGGAATGGAATATCTTGGTCTCAACACATGAGTAGGTGGTTCTCTCTCAGAAAATGTAGGTTGGAAGTGTAGGTTTGTTCTGATGGCTCTCTCCACGAATGAAGAGGAGGTGGATGGGTATATATAGCCTTCACACAAAAACTAACTATTACACACAACTTGCCAATCTCGGTGGGACCGAATTGAGAAACTCGGTCAGACCGATTCAACAAATCTAGTGACCGTTAGGATTTTCGATGAGACCGACATGCAACTCGGTAGGACCGATATGGTTAGGGTTAGGGCATAACGTAATCTCGGTGAGACCGATCGCACAAACTCGGTAAGACCGATTTTGGTAATAAGCTAATCAGAGAGTTGGTCAGGTAAACTCGGTGGGACCGGTTCGCTCATTTCGGTGGGACCGAAATGTTACAAAAAGGAAACAAAGAGTTTACATTGCAATCTCGGTGGGACCAATCGCTCATCTCGGTGGTACCGAAATGTTACGAAGGGAAATAGAGAGATTACAATCCCATCTCGGTGAGATCGAGATCCCTATCAGAGAAACCGATTTGCCTAGGGTTTGTGGCAGTGGCTATGACATCCAAACTCGGTGGCGCCAGATAGAAAGAATCGGTGGGGCCGAGTTGACTTTTGGTTTAGGACATATGTGGATGTGGGAAAGTAGTCGAGGGTTTTGGAGCATATCACTAAGCACTATGAAGCAAGAACCGCATTAAGCAACACCTCATCCCTCCTTGATAGTATTGGCTTTTCCTATAGACTCAATGTGATCTTGGATCACTAAAATATAAAATGTAGAGTCTTGAGCTTGAGCCAATGCTTTTGTCCTTAGCATTTTGAGGGGTCCACTTGTCACATCCATGCCATGCCATTCATTGAGCTTTTCCTGAAATATTTGTCTTGGAATAATGTTATCTCAATGAGCTATATGTTGTTAGGAATTACCAAAACCACCTAGGGATAGTTGCACTTTCAATCTCCCCCTTTTTGGTAATTGATGACAACATATAGATCAAAGCTTCGACAAATGATGATAAGATTGAAAAACATTGTCGCTTTGAGAAGTATGTGAAATGTGAGAGCTCCCACTATATTTGTGCATGGTTTAAGATTTGCTTTGGACTGCAAATGCACATAGAGTTAGGATCATGAGTTACTCTCCCATGTCACATACATCTTGGTGGAGCGCTCAAAATGATAATAATCAAATACATGCACTCATCACCAAGCAAAGTGAATGATCATATAAAGATAGGAGGATAATATCATCCAACAAGCATTAAGGTAGCATATGATCAATCACACGATCATCCAAGTATCACACAGACAAAAAGTATCTCAAACAAGAGAAAGAAAAACAAAGTTCAACCACCAAAACATGAGAGAATAAAAGCAAACACTCTCTCTCAAAGCCTATGATCTATACATTTTTTTCCCTTTGGCAACAAGTTACCAAAAAGTTCCTAGAAAATGCATAGTGCTATATCGTCTCTTAGGCTTGGTATTGATGTGGTGGTGTAGAGATGGCTCCTTGGACGAAGACTTCAGTTGAAGAAGTTGGAGCTAGTGGAGTAGATGCTGGAGCTGGTGGCACTGAAGTTGTAGCTGGTGCAGATGAAGTTGCTCTTGTGTCCGGGACAGGCACTGCAGCTGATCTGTGACCTCTAGGCACTCTAGCAAATGCATCAGTGGTTGTCTAGCCCTTCCTATCCTGCATGTCATCTTGGAGTTTCTCAACAACAGACTGGATCTCAGTTACCTTCACATCCAAGTCATAGAACTTTTGCTCCATGATCCTCTCCAGGCTCTCCTGGTTTTGAGTTAGGGTGGCCAACCCTGTCTCAATCCTTAGAGTGGATGCAATTAAGTAGCCAAGCTGATCTTGCTTGCTCTTCAGGAAGTACTCAGATGCCTCATCCATTGTTGGCATCTTGGCAGCTTTCTCAGTCCTTGCCTTCTCCTTCTTTGCTTGTGCTTGCACAAAGGATGGTTCATCTTCATCCATAACCACTTGGTTGTCCTCAAAATCTGGGTATATGGGCATGTGTTCCTTGTCCAACAAGTATGTCCCTGTGCCCATCTTGAAGTTAATCAGCTCCTGGATTTGTGGGGCATACCCACAACTCCTCTTCTGATCTGCAGCAGTCCTCTTGATAGTTTCAACTATGAGGCTCATGACCTTGAACTTTTGTGGCACATCAAATAAGTGTAGCAGATTTATTCCATGGCCTCTGATCATGTTGTGGTCACCTGACTTGGGCAAGAGAGTGTTCCTGAGGATCTAGTTGATGGTTGGCAGCCCTGACAGAAGGTAATGTACTGATCCAAACCTGTGTGTTTCAACAGCAGCATCTGGGATCTCCTTGTACATATGTGCCATAGTGTTGTGATCCATCTTCTTCTTGGCATAGACATCCAAGTCATCTTCTTTCTCCTTAGGTGCATTAATTAGATTGGCCCATTCTTCAATTGATGATTGGTACGTAGTATCTTCAGACATCCAAACTATCATGCCATCTGGATAGAAGTGTGTTGTGGAGTAGAATTGCATTATTAGTTCATCATTCCACTTTGTGAGCTTCTGCCCAACAAAGTCTGCCACTCCACAAGCACTGAAACTGTCATGCACTCCATGATAGTGCTCTTCATTTTCCTTGATATATTTCCAGTTCACCCATCTCATATCACAGACAATTGGCTTCTTGTCAAGCAGTACTGTCTCATAGAAATCCTACTGTTCCTTTGTATGGAACCTGTAATCCAGAGCAGTCCTTCTCCTGACAGCATAAGGATCTGTCAATCTCCATTGCCTGAGACCTGCATCCTTTCTCAGCTTCATATTCTCAGCTACAGGATGAGCATCATTATGATCTGGAATTTTAGGCTTCAATTTTCTTAAGACATGCTCTTCCTCATCTTCCTCTTCAGCAACAACTTCAGGCACTGGGGCCTTGTTCTTCTCAGCAGCTGGTATGTTTCTAGTATTCCTCTTAGGTGCAATATTGGGCTTGGAAACAGCCTTGGGTGCTTCTTTGGGCTTTGAGGAAGCAGCCCCTGACCTGATGGCATCACCCATAAGCTTTTGAGCTTTAGGTGATGATCTAGCAACCTCTTCTTCTTCTTCCTCTTCCATCATGGAAGGCTTCCCAACAACCTTGGCCATGGTCTTCTTGACCCTTTCTTTCCTCTTCTTCTCAGTCATGACTGGCTCTTTGGGATCAGACTTCTCAGTTTCCTTAGTGGATCCTCTGACCTTCAGCATAGGAGTTCTCTTGGCTGGAATTTTCCTGTTCAGACCAGGCTTAGTGGCTGCAACAGTGCCATATTCCTTCTTGACCACCCTTTTGGAAGTGGCTCCATCCTCTTCTGCCACATAATCTTCATCCTCAGAGTCTGAGGTTCTCTTCCTTCTGGCCCTGGTGGCAGCTTTGGGTAAGTTGCTTGGGGTGCTCCTGCTGCCATCATCTGAGGAACTAGAGGGACTAGTGCCCTCACTCATGTGAATCTGCTCCTCTGACTGGTTCTGACTGTCACTTTGATCAGACATCTTGCAAGCACAGACAGCTGACCCTGTGAATAGATATAGATGGGATAGAGGGGATGAGCATCACAAAATACAGAGGTTTTTGCAAAAGAATGAGTCAAAAACTTAGTTTTAGTTTTCCACAGAAAGCATTTCGGATCAACCGATTTGTAAACTCGGTGATACCGAAGCAGCTTTTGGAACCTAAACTGGTGAACTCGGTCAGACCGAGTCACAGTTCGGTGGCACCGAGACTGCTAGGGTTTCACAAAGTTCTACAACTCGGTGGGTCCGAGATAGTTTTGGAGGAAACCTAACCCTAAATTTTCAATCCAACCCTAATCTACGGAGTGTTTTGATTAGACAAGATAGTTTCAATTGTGGCAAGATTCATGGCGAACACAATGTGCTAGGAATCAGATAGGGATAGCACATAGATCAAGTCCATACCCTAGTTTGGTGATGAACTCGCTACGGCGGCAACGGCAGGGACGAATTCCGTTGACGGCGGCGGAGACCAGCGGTAGGAGGCAGCTGGCGACGAGGAGGACGATCCGGAGACCCTAGAGGTAGAGCGGGCTGAGCGTGGGCGAAGAGTTTCGGAGAAATCTCCAAATTTTTTGCCCGTGGGTATATATAGCCCGACCCTGTCGGTGTGACCGAGTGGAACAACTCGGTGGCACCGAGATGCATAACTGCTTGCAGTTATAGCAACTCGGTGTGACCGAAATGTTGAAATCGGTTGCACCGAGATTAAAAACCTAGATCGACTTAGTGATCTCGGTATGACCGAAATGGAAGAATCGGTCAGACCGAAACGCACAGAGAAGTTTTGGAAGTTTAAGTCCATGACGAATCAGGGACTCCGAGTGCTCCTCACACAGAGTGGTTCGAATCTGACTTGATCAAATTTTGTGATGTAGCATCAATAGAGTTTGAGATAAGAAGAGCATAGATAGCTAGAGAAGGTTCTTAGGCATTATTGTCCATCCACTTTGCCAAAGAGAAAGAAACCAAACAAGCAAAACTACAAGTGGATGTCCTCGAATGAGTAAAATATGCAACCAACATGCTCACACAATAAAATGTCAAATGAAATATGTGGCAAAGCATGCACAACCATTCTAGCATCTATCAAGCAATTGGTGATGACTAGGTCATCTATATACGAGTATATTGACTTAGGAGTCAAATGAGAACATTTGATCATAGGTCATACTCATCGTTTAAGCTCAAGTGGGGTTACCACTTTTACATAATGCATTGTTCACACCATTAGAGTTGCTTTAACTCAATTCTTAGAGTAAAGCTCCCCTAGATGTGAGATCCCCCTTGAAGAGGGATGAACTAACCTTGGGTTTTTTTGATGATGACTTCATGTAGGTGTTGAAGATGTGGATGCTCAATGTTGATGTAGATCATTTGGAGCAATCCTTTGGAGTGAGTTTCACTTTCAATACCTACACCGGTTAGTCCCACAAGGAACAAACAAGGATATCCATAGACATAGAGTGATGCACACACATAATGATGTCCATGAAAGCATTAGGTTACCTTGTCCCTTGTCTTACCAACAAGAGGGTTTGTGACTCCTTGAACTAGTGCAAGATTTGGAAGTAGATTGTACTTGTCCTTGCCAAAAAAAGATGTGAGTGAAGTATGTTGGTGGAGTCACCCTCAAGAACTCTCTAGTTCTTCTTCTTCGGGATCCACATCATCTTGATGGGAATCCTTGGAGTTGTAGTCGTATTTCATGAAGTAGAACTTGATGTAGTCTTGGGAACCCACTTGACCAAGGCCTTGGGAGCTTCTTCAAATGCATCAATCTCCTCTTGAAGCTCATCCTTGCCTTTTTGCTTGTGGTCTTGTGGTGGAAGATCATCTTGAGCTTGTGTTCCTTTAAAGGAAGTAGGATCATACTTCTCTTGTTGAGGAACAAACTTCGTCTTGGGGTATTGATCTTCTTCCCACTCAACTCCATTGGCATTGAACTTTCGTTCAAAACCAACACCTTGGTTCTTCCGGTGCCTTCCTTGCTTGCATACAATTTCTTCGAATTGCTTACTACCGGCAAGGCTCTTGTAAACACCTATCTCTATGATTACCTTCAATAAGCTGTTTTCTTGCTCAAGTGTAACTTGGCTAAGAGAATCATTAGTGGAATCAAGATAACTACTAGAAGCAACAACATTGGATTTAACATGATCATTGTTACTACTAGAGGAAGAGTCCTTGTTCTTGTTACTAGACTTGACATGAGGCATGTAAGTAGATAAGAGTAAACGCTTGGCAATGTAAGAAGAACTTTTCTTGCAAAGATCGTCATTGATTGCTTTTAAGAACTCATGCTCTTGCTCAAGGTTGAGCTTTTCAAACCGTAACTTCTCATGAGTCATCAAAAGTTCTCGATGATCCCTAAGATAGTTTCATGAGCTAACTTAAGAGTGTTTAGTTCTTTAGTTAGGAGCTCAATCTTCTCCTTATCATTGTCATTCATTTTATCTTGATTAGCATGATTAATTGACGTTTCATCATAGTATACATCACTAGAGTTGTCAATAAGTAAATCATCATCACCTAGCAAGTCATCTTCATCACTATTGAAATCAACATACACTGGGTGTGTTACCTTTGGGCCTTTAGCCATGAAGCATCTTCCAAGTCCCTCATTTGGTGAGTCAAATATGTCGTAGGAGTTGGTTGACACAAGTGCTAGACCGGCAACACCTTCATCTTGAGTATGTTCAGAGTCAGAGTGATAGCTTCTCTCGGAGTAATGGTAAGAGTCGGAACTGGATACCCATTCACCAACATGAGCTTGATGTCTTCATTTTGTGTAGCTCCTTGATGACTTGTCCTTCCTTTCCGAATACTTGCTTCTCCGGGATGTTCTTCGTTCATAACGATCATCTCTACTCCTTCTCTCTCTTGGAGGTGATTCTTCTCTTCTACTTCTCCTTTTAGGTGATTCTTCTCTTCTTTTGTGGGGAGCCGTACACTCATTGGAATAGTGTTTGGGTCTTCCACAATTGTAGCAATTTCGCTCTCGACTAGAAGATCTTTTGTCATTGTAGGACCTTGATTTGGAGCTTCTTTCCTTGCTTCTACTCTTGTAGAATTTGTTGAAGTTCTTCACCATTAGGCTCAATTCTTCATTGAAGGTTTGTTTCTCACTTGATGATGTGGGGGCTTCACATGAGGCTTTGTAAGCACCACTTGACTTGTTGTGGAGCTCCTCCTTATCCTTGAGTGACATCTCATGAGCAACAATTCTTCCAATGACCTCCGTTGGCTTGAGATTCTTGTAATTTGGCATCATTTGGATCAATGTGCACACGGTATCATATTTTCCATCCAATGCTCTTAGGATCTTCTTGATGATGAATCTGTCGGTCATCTCTTCACTTCCTAAGCCGACAATCTCATTTGTAATGAGAGCAAGCCTAGAGTACATTTCAGCGATACCTTCACCATCCTTCATTTTGAACTTGTTAAGTTGACTTTGAAGCACATCCAACTTGGATTCCTTGACGGAGTCGGTACCTTCGTGCATATCAATCAAAGTGTCCCAAATTTCCTTTGCATTCTCAAGACGGCTGATTTTGTTGAATTCTTTGGGACATAATCCATTGAAGAGGATATCACAAGCTTGAGCGTTGTATTGCAGCATCTTCAACTCATCCGCGCTAGCTTCACGGTTCGGTTCTCTCCCATCAAAGAATTCACCTTGCAAGCCAATACACACAATAGCCCAAATGGCGGCGTTATGTTCAAGGATATGCATTTTCATCTTATGTTTCCAACTAGAAAAATTAGTACCATCAAAGTAAGGAGCTCTACGGTGATAGTTTCCCTCGCTAGACGCCATACTCTCCTAGGTTGTGAAACCAAGGCTATGACCACAAAAAGCTATGGAATCAAAGCAAATGGAGACCAAGGCTCTGATACCACTTGTAGGATCGGAAGTATGTCTAGAGGGGCATCCCCTCTTTCGTCTTTGTTCATTGGTAACTTTACTTGGAGCTATATTTTTATTCGCCACATGATATGTGTTTTGCTTGGAGCGTCGTGTATGATATTAGTTTTTGCTTTTTAGTTTACCACAATCATCCTTGCTTTACACACCCTTTGGGAGAATCCCACTTGATTGGAATTTATTAGAATACTCTATGTGCTTCACTTATATCTTTTGAGGTGATTAGACTACTTGACCTAATAAAAACTTAACCTTTTCCCAATTTTAATCTTTGGCAGATTTTGTCAAATTTAGCACAAGTCAAGCAATCTTAACACAATTCAAGCAAGCATGCAAAGAGTTTATGAGCAGCGGAAAATAAAGCATGCAACTTTCAAGACTGTAAAGGGAAGGGTTTGGAGAATTCAAACACAATTGGAGACACAGATGTTTTTGTCGTGGTTCCGATAGGTGGTGCTATCGTACATCCATGTTGATGGAGACTTCAACCCACGAAGGGTAACGGCTATGTGAGTCCACGAAGGGCTCCACCCAAGAAGGGTCCATGAAGAAGCAACCTTGTCTATCCCACCATGGCCGTCGCCCACGAAGACTTGCCTCACTAGCGGTAGATCTTCACGAAGTAGGCGATCTCCTTGCCCTTACAAACTCCTTGGTTCAACTCCACAATCTTGTCAGAGGCTCCCAAGTGACACCTAGCCAATCTATGAGACACCACTCTCCAAGAAGTAACAAATGGTGTGTTGATGATGAACTCCTTGCTCTTGTGCTTCAAATGATAGTCTCCCCAACACTCAACTCTCTCTCACAGGATTTGGATTTGGTGGAAAGAAGATTTGAGTGGAAAGCAACTTGGGGAAGGCTAGAGATCAAGATTCATATGGTAGGAATGGAATATCTTGGTCTCAACACATGAGTAGGTGGTTCTCTCTCAGAAAATGTAAGTTGGAAGTGTAGGTTTGTTCTGATGGCTCTCTCCATGAATGAAGAGGAGGTGGAGGGGTATATATAGCCTCCACACAAAAACTAACCGTTACACACAACTTGCCAATGTCGGTGGGACCGAATTGAGAATCTCGGTCGGACCGATTCAGCAAATCTAGTGACCTTTAGGATTTTCGGTGGGACCGACATGCAACTCGGTAGGACCGATATGGTTAGGGTTAGGGCATAACATAATCTCGGTGAGACCAATCACACAAACTTGGTAAGACCGATTTTGGTAATAAGCTAACCAGAGAGTTGGTCAGGTAAACTTGGTGGGATTGGTTCGCTCACTTCGGTGGGACCGGTGGGACCGAAATGTTACGAAAAGGAAACATAGAGTTTACATTGCAATCTCGGTGGGACCGCTTGCTCATATCGGTGGTACCGAAATGTTACGAAGGGAAACAGAGAGATTACAATCCCATCTCGGTGAGACCGAGATCCCTATCGATGAAACCGATTTGCCTAGGGTTTGTGGCAGTGGCTATGACATCCAAACTCGATGGCGCCGGATAGAAAGAATCAGTGGGGCCGAGTTTGACTTTTGGTTTAGGACATATGTGGATGTGGGAAAGTAGTCTAGGGTTTTTTAGCATATCACTAAGCACTATGAAGCAAGAACCTCATTAAGCAACACCTCATCCCTCCTTGATAGTATTGGCTTTTCCTATAGACTCACTGTGATCTTGGATCACTAAAATATAAAATGTAGAGTCTTGAGCTTGAGCCAATGCTTTTGTCCTTAGCATTTTGAGGGGTCCACTTATCACATCCATGCCATGCCATTCATTGAGGCTTTCCTGAAATATTTGTCTTGGAATAATGTTAGCTCAATGAGCTATATGTTGTTAGGAATTACCAAAACCACCTAGGGATAGTTGCACTTTCACTTGCGCCGTTGTTGGTGTACTCCTGGACGTTGGCCCTAGCTTCAAGGAAGGCCACAATGTTCTGGACTTCGGTCTCCAGGAGCGAGTGAACTGGCGGGAGGAGGCAACTGACGTTGGTGCAAGGAAGCGGTTGATGACGGCCATCCATGCCGCTGAGGGGGGCACTGGCACCCATGCGGGGGCATGCGCTGGGAACGGCGTGGCGGAGACATTCGTGTGCACGTGCACCAGCACAGGCACGCATGTCAGTGCATGCATAGGCGCATGCGCTGGCAGGTGCACGAGCACGGGCACGAGCGCACACGCATGTGTAGGCGCATGCACTGCCAGGTGCACGGGCGCGTGAAAGTCGGCGGGGACCTCGTGGAACCCCGTGGCATCAAGCTTGGCGACAATGTGCGGCTCCCAGCCCATCAATGCCACGGGGATGGGCGCTGGCGCAGTCGGGGCGACGGGAGCCGAGCGGGGACAGGCGCGGCGTCTCCCCGCAAGGCCGGTTCAAGCTCGTCCCAAAGCGCCTTATGTTCTTGAGATTCCGGCTGGGTGTCTTCCTTAGGAAACTGGAAGACTAAGGGCAAACCATTGTGATGCGGCATGGCGTACATTTAGGTTAGGCTGGTTGGACGATAGGAGAATCGGAGAGGAAGAGAGAAGATTGTAGCGATACCGGGTAGTGCGGGGTTGATTTTAAACTGCGGCACCGGCGACATTAAAAGTGGGAGCAGTTGGGACGAAGGTGGGCGACAGAGCCTGGTCAAAGGGCTCGCCTCCCGGTGAGCCTGCGCAGCGGTCTGCTCGCACGCCTCCCTGTCAGCCGGCACAATGGTCTGCTCGCACGCCTCCCGTCGACTCACTCGCTTGCTTGGACGACCCCTGCTGATGAGAAGCAGTACTCATGGCGGCACGTAAATGCCCACAGTTTCAATAGTGAAAGCGTTCGCCTTAACGTGACAGGTCTTTGTTCCAAAATACCTTGGCTCTTCATTTGTGCAACTTGTCATAAGCAGCTTGTCTCAAATTGAAGAAAAAAATTACGAAGGAATATTTGTGCCATATCACGTGACCATGCTCAGTTTCATGAATTTATCGTCACTTTTGGATTTTCTGAAATTTAAAATCTAGGATTCGAAACAATATCATAACCTACATCATGTAATAAATTTTCAAGCGATACATCTGTCCTGTTGTATTTCTTAAGAAAGGATTTGGTCAAACATTTTGCTTAGTTAGACTTCAGACAAGTTATATATGCAGATTAAAAGGATAATCCCTCTGTACGAGTGCATTTCCTGATATATTAACTCAAGTACTAGGCACGAACAAATAGGCTCAATTCTGTGCTCATCCTGGTGTAGTAGTAGTAGTAGTACTAGGCAATACAATTGACAGGTGACCTTGGGGAGTGGCGACCGAGGGAATTGAAGCATGCCTGACACGGTAGGTAACATTGTATAGTTACCAAAGCATCCCTTCATTGTTAATATGTAGTCATTATGGACCGGGGACATGAGGGGAATTTCCTAGGGCTGGAATTCTGGCTGCCAGATTTTTCGACTCGAAACACGGAGGCTCGACTGGTTGGGGTTGCCTAATGTGCGTACCACGCACGCCACCAGAAGGACACGAGCCCGTTTTTTAGGATCAACACGAGCCAAGGTCTGGCTAGTATGCCGTTGGGTCCTACCATTCGAGAATTCGGAAGGAATCTTTTAAATTGCCGAACGAATCTATGTGTATTACAATGCCCGTTTTCCTTGCAAATTGTAATCTCAATGTGGTAATTGATTTATGACGAGTTCTTGAATTAGAGTGAGTTTGTGATATAGTGATCTCAACGTGGATTTCACATTTCATGGTATCCCTAGTAAGTTTTTCATTGCAAATTCAAATTTAAAAGATGAACAATATGGTGGTGAGAAAACTTTGTATGTATCAATTATATGACCACACACACACACACACACACCCACGAACACAACAACAATCCAATAAGTATAGTGCATCTATTTTTCCAAACCATGCATGTATGACACGAATTCAAAAATACTCCTTCTGTTCCTAAATACTAGTCTTTTAGAGATTTCAACAAGTGAATACATACAGAGCAAAATGAGTGAATCTACACTCTAAAATATGTCTATATACATCCGTATGTGCCAGTCCATTCGAAATCTCTAAAAAGACTAATAATTAGGAACGAAGGGAGTAAAATGTAAGACATGCATGGTCCTCAATTCAATATTTAAAATGAACAGGAAACTGAAACATGAATATTAAGTCTAGTACTACAGTACATGCAAATGTTGTGTTTAGGCGGAGCTATGTAGATTGTCGGGGGTTAACCCCTCGACCTTAGATAAAATTGTGAAGCTCTGTTTAGGATTATTTAGATTATATTTGTCCCCACCCTCCCAAACACCGATTGGTTGTACAACCCCTCCTCCCCAGGAGAATATCATGTGCCCCCACACCTTAGATGCTATATGCTGATACGAGTTGCTTGGAGCTTGTAGATATGAGATATAGCAGCTCACAGGATGTCTTAATATTTTTACAGGAAACCTTAATGAGTTTGAGAATTTCACACAATTTGTACAAAAACTACTCAGATGCCCTTGGATCCCATATCCAACGACCTCGAAGCTCGTATCACCGTAGCATCTAAGATGAAGGAGGACATCATATTCTCCTGTATGTAAGAATATCATGTGCTACCACACCTTAGATGCTTTGGTGATACAAGCTCTTTGGAGCCGTTGGATTTGTGACCCACCAACTCCTCAGTGGTTCAAATGGGTTTTTGTAGAAAAGCCCCCAAAGAGTTTGGCCACTGCTTACAAGCACAAAGACTGCTCAGATGCCATTGGATCTCAGATCAAACGACCTCAAAGCTCGTATCACCGTAGCATCCAAGCTGCGAGAGCACCTGATGTTTTCTTGCACGAGAGAATATGAGGTGCTCCTGCATCGTAGATTCTATGGTGATACGAGTTCACGGAGATCTAACGGCCCACAGTAGGAGGTTTGAATATTTTTGCAATATACGCCTGAGAGAGTTTGGGAATTGCGCAGAAAGTACAAGTACAACACATGTGCCATCTGATCACAGATCATACGACCTAGATGATCGTATCACTGTAGCGACTAATTAAGCTACGGGGAGCACCTAATATGAGCAACGGGGAGCCGTTGGATCCAAGATGCAGCGACACCAACGAGGCCTGAATGTTTTATTTGCAAAAAAAAACCTTTGGAGAGTTTAGAAATTGCGCATAATTACAAAGACTACTCCCAAGCCATTGGATCTCACTTCCAACGATGTAAAAACTCGTATCACCATGGCATCTAAGCTGCGGGGTGGATGTGATATTCTATGCCGCTGTCATTTTTGTTTGTAAACTTGCAAAATACGTGTAACTCGTGCCGTTACTTGTCTAACCGCGCAAAGTGTTTGTTCAAAAAAAAAACCATCCTACACTGAAATATTGGAACAACACACGGGGGTCCCACTTGTCATTAATCAAATTTGGACCTAAAACTAACAAATCTGAAAGACGAGATTCGAACTGGCAACCTGGACTACAAAGCGTAAGTCGATAGCCTGAAACAACAACGGTTGTTGGCTTTGTCACTTGATTTTATATAGTATTATGTTGAGTAGAGTAGAGGGAGTGCCTCGTTAACATGTGCATGGCCGTTGGCTCACTTACTAGTGGGTCCCAGCTCTGTGATCTCTCTCTCCTCTCCTAAAAGTGCAATCTTGCTCTTAAAGAATATTTTTGATATTGATGACAAATCTACATATAGGGGACTAACCATGTTTGCTAAGTATATACACAAGTCGTCAGTCCTCTGGTTTTTCTAATGTGCATCATGATCACATCATATGAGATTTTACTCAAGCAAATTATCAATGAGGAAAGGAGCAAACAAAGACGAAGAATTGTGCTCTTTTATATTTCTTCAGTAATAGGGATCCTGCACTATTAAGAGGGGATCCGAGGTGTAGGTTCAAGACTTGCTCACATTTTGTCTCACAAGTAGTTTTTCACAAAGGACCAAAATCCCTAGCAAAACCCCTTAGCCAAAACCTATCACTCCTCTTCATTTTCTCCCACTACTCCTAGTCGGATCATCCGGACAGTGCCCCAGATCATCCGGGCTAAACCCGGATCGACCGGACCCTACTCCGGGTTATCCGGATAATGCACATCTTCATCACAGGATGCTAGTGGCTGAAGCCGGATCGTCCGGACGTTCATCCGGATCATCTGGGCTATGCCCGGATCGTCTGGATCCTGTCCTGTATCATCCGGGAAACGTTGTCCCTATTTTTACAGAACCTTGATGGTTGTAGCCAGATCATCCGCCCTGCCATCCAGATCACCAGGGATCTGTCCGGATCGTATGGGGTGGCCTCCGATCTGTCCGGGCTGCTTGCAGCTCTGCTGCTACCATCTGCATCTAGGCCTTCAGCCAGATTATCCGGACAATGTCCAGATCATCCGGATGGTATCCCAGATCATCCGGGCTGGTCAACTTCTGTCCAAACGGCTCAATTCTGTGCGTGGTATAAATAGTCCCTTACCTCTTCGAGATAATGTTGAACACTTCACTCAAACACGCCTCAAGAACACCAGTGCTCCCTCTCTCTTGCCCACACACTAAATCCTAGATCCCAGCTTGATTCGAGTGAGTTTCGAAGAGTTGTTCCAATCAAAAGAAAGATCTTCTCCCTCTCCTTCTTGTGACCAAAGCAAATCGTGATTTGAGAAAGTCTTGAGTTTTTCCCCTTGGATCTTGTTACTCTTGGAGGTTGGAGACTCCTAGGCGGTAGGAGTCATTTGGTGAGGAATCAACCATTGTGATTACCCCCGAAAAGTTTGTGAGGGTTTGGAGACCACCCCAAGGTCTACCACTAGTGGTTGAGAAACGCCTTCGTGGTGTTGTCTCAAAGAGAGAATAGGGTGAGCCTTCGTGGCGTTGGTGTGCCTTCGTGGTAACATCCACCTCTCTAAATGGTGCCGTAGCTTCCCTCCAAGGAAGTGAACATCGGCATACATCCTCGTCTCTCGAAGTTGCGGTTATTCCTAACCCTAACTCCCTACTTGTGGTTACTTGTCTCTTGCACTTACGTTTATCATATTTTGCTTGCTTACTCATATATTTGTGCTACTTGTTTATCTTGCTTAGCTCTTAGTGTCACACTTGCAATTGTTAGGCTTACTTACATATTCCGCATTATTGCCTAAAATTGCAAAGTAACAATTAAAATTTGTTGTTGTACCTATTCACCCCCCTCTAGGTCCATCTCGATCCTTTCATCTCCATCATCTAACCTTTAGACGCACGGGCACACACGAAGAGCGGGCTAGCTTGCTGTGGTGTTATTATAACTAAAAAAAGGTTGGAAAA
Source organism: Triticum dicoccoides (assembly GCF_002162155.2). Lineage (NCBI taxonomy): Eukaryota > Viridiplantae > Streptophyta > Magnoliopsida > Poales > Poaceae > Triticum > Triticum dicoccoides. The sequence goes on from NC_041387.1 coordinate 475,810,010, forward strand.
TAGAAGAATCGCCTAGAACAAGAGAGGTTGTGGCTGGTCGAGACGGAGCTAACCACACCTATCCTCCGTGCCATGTTAGCATGATGAAGCTGTGTGGCTAGTGGGGTGTTTTCGACCAACTGGCTGGGTCCCGAGGTCGAACCATAGGTACTACGTCTGATATAGTATATTTTTACACGCACATTTTTCCTCCGTGCCGAGACGTGGCACACCCTATCGTGCGGTTTCGGGGTCCTCCCGGGTGGTGCACGCATATATTCTTCCTTGCCGAGACGTGGGACGCCCTACCGCACGTTTTCTGAGTCCACCTCGGTTGTAGCATCGAAGCAAGTAAATGAGTCGTCAAATCACGAAAGGCCACCTTTCCCGCCGAGTACATCAATGAAGCACGAATGCACGATGGCTAGCTAGTTTGGCTAGTGCGACCAATTAGCTAGGCCGCCGCCACATTTGTTTTTTCACCCCTTTTTTTATATCCTTGCCGGTAGGTAAATTTAAATATCCACTGCGGTGTTGCTCTGGTGTTTGGGTGTGGCAGGATTTTTAATTTTTTGATTGACGGGAGCATGCGCGATAGGATTTTTAATTTTTTGATTGACGGGAGTAGGCGAGGCAGCAATTAGTCATGATGACTCCGCCTGTAAAACCCACTTCTCCCTGATGTGAGAAGTCGTCGATTGGTGTTTTCCCATGGTGAGAACCAAAAGATTCCCTGCTCCTCGGCTGGCCCCTCCACCTCCCTGTAGATTGCATTGCCTTTCAGTCGTTTCGCCCCCTTTGCTTCCTCTCCAATTGCTTCTACCTGGTGCCATGGCAGCGCAGCAGATCACGGAGTCTAAGGTGAGGCGCCTAACACAGGAGCTCCAGGCCAAGGATGCGGAGCTCAGGGCCAAGGACGTGGAGCTCTGTGAGCTCAAGGAGGAGAGGAGTGCCATGATCTTCCATTATGTGCGGGAGTTCACGGAGCTTCAAAAGCAGCATGAGTCCACCACAAAGATGCTCGAGGCGTCGGCGACATTGCTGCAGAAATCGGGAGATATGATAGGCCGTCAGGGGAGCCGGCTGGAGCGCGAGCGGGCCGATCGTGATAAGGTTCAGGATCGCCTCGGCCACTTGGTGGACCAAGTTGCCACACATGTGTTGCGGCTGCGCGATGCCTACCGTCGTGCCAGCGTGACCATGCCGGCCGTCGGGCTAAACCCGTTTGACCACCCCGTCGACTTCAATGAGCTGCGATTCCTTGACTTGGTCTCCTTCTTCACCTATATCTCGGAGGAGCTAAGCCGTCTCCGTGTGATGGTGGGGGCAGAGCTAGAAAAGGAGGGGTTGCAGGCTGCCATCGCCGTTGCCGGGTGAATCCTCTCAGGGCTCCATCACCGGAATCCATTCATGCCATTGGACGCCGTCTTTGACGAGCCGACTCCCATCGACCAGGAGCGGGATCTGCGGGCGGTTGCACCTTGCATCACCAACGTCGTGCGCCTCGAGAAGCAGAGAGACTTCGATGGTGTTTAGGCGCCCTCTGCATCAGCATGTCCATGTCTCGGTGTAACATGACCGTTGGATCAAACTCAGACGGTGTAGATCAATCACTGTAGCACAAAGCGTGTGGGTGTGTTTGGTTGCATTCTCATCTCAATATAGTTGTTCCCTCTTCGTGTATTTGTGTTAACCTACTAGTGTGGACTCATGCACCCTTCATGCACTCTGCCAAACACCCAAAAGTGGGTCGAGAAGGGAACTTTTGATCCCATCCCATGCACCCTTCATACACCCTATCTAACACTGATTCGTGCTTCATATGGTTCATGTTTCGTGGAGTACTGTAGCACCGTACTCTCCGTGCACTGTAGACCTAGTTCTTTTAACATTGATCTCACCGTTCATTCTCGACCGGACAGTCGAAAAAGCGGTACTATGTTACTACATTACTATTCATATAGTTGACATGCGCACAACATCATTTGTTATCGTCATATCTTACTACACTAGCAACAAGATTACGTAGTACTGACGTATAAACCACTGCACATGCCTAGTAGTAGGAGCACTGTGTATGTTCAAGTGGCTGTCGTGTTTCACACTCCTCCATTGTAAGAGTGGAAATGCTTGTTGTAATCATTTTTTTCTTCAGAGAAACAGTGGACACGCTCTACCGTGCAGATCCTCCTCCACAGTCATCGGGAACCTTGCTACTCACTTTCGTCGATGTAGGATTGAAAGTATGTCTAGAGGGGGGGGGGTGATTAGACTACTTGACCAAATAAAATGTAGCCTTTTCCCAATTTTAGTTCTTGGTAGATTTTAGCAACTTAGAACAAGTCAAGCAATCAACCTACACATGCAATTCTAAGAGTATAGTAGTGGAATGTAAAAAATTGCATATGAAGGTAAAGGCAGGAGTTTGAGGAAGCAAACGCAATGTTGACATGAAGATTTTTTATCCATGGTTTCGTTAGCTGGTGCTATCGTACATCCACGTTGATGGAGACTTCAACCCACGAAGGGTAACAGTTGCGCGAGTTCACGGAAGGCTCCACCCATGAAGGGTCCACAAAGAAGCAACCTTGTCTATCCCACCATGGGCGTCGCCCACGAAGGACTTGCCTCACTCGAGTAGATCTTCATGAAGTAGGCGATCTCCTTGCCCTTAAAAACTCCTTGGTTCAACTCCACAATCTTGACGGAGGCTCCCAAGTGACACGTAGCCAATCTAGGAGACACCACTCTCCAAGAGGTAACAAATGGTGTGTTGATGATGAACTCCTTGCTCTTGTGCTTCAAATGATAGTCTCCCCAACACTCAACTCTCTCTCATAGGATTGGATCTGGTGGAAAGAAGATTTGAGTGGAAAGCAACTTGGGGAAGGCTAGAGATCAAGATTTATGTGGTTGGAATGGAATATCTTGACCTCAACACAAGTGTAGGTAGTTCTCTCTCAGAAAATGTATGTTGAAAGTGTAGGCATGTTATGATGGCTCTCTCCACGAATGAAGAGTGGGTGGAGGGGTATATATAGCCTCCACACAAAATCTAACCGTTACACACAATTTACCAAACTCGGTGGGACCGAATCGTGAAACTTAGTCAGACCGATTTAGTTCATAATGTGACCGTTAGGCATTTCGGTGGGACCGACATATCAACTCGGTGGGACCGATATCGTTAGGGTATAATGTAATCTCGGTGAGACCGATTACACAAACTCGGTGAGACCGATTTTGGTAATAGACAAAAAGAGAGTTTGTCAGGCAAACTCGATAGGACCGATTCGCACATCTCGGTTGGACCAAAACGTTACAAAAGGGAAACAAAGAGTTTGCATTGCAATCTCGGTGGGACTGATCGCTCATCTCGGTTTGACGGAAACATTACAAAGGGAAACAGAGAGATTACAATCCCATCTCGGTGAGACCGAGATCCCAATCGGTGAGACCGAAGAGACTAGGGTTTCTGGCAGTGGCTATGTCAATTGAACTCGGTGGCGCCGGATAGATAGTTTCGGTGGGGCCGAGTTTGACTTTTGGTTTGGGACATATGTAGATGTGAGAAAGTAGTTGAGGGTTTTTGGATCATATCACTAAGCACTTTGAGCAAGAAACTCATTAAGCAACACCACACCCCCTCTTGATAGTATTGGCTTTTCCTATGGACTCAATGTGATCTTGGATCACTAAAATGAAAAATGTAGAGTCTTGTGCTTTGAGCTTGAGCCAATCCTTTTGTCCTTAGCATTTTGAGGGGTCCACGTTTCTCATCCATGCCATGCCAGACATTGAGCTTTACTAAAATATTTATCTTGAAATAGCATTAGCTCAATGAGCTATATGTTGTTAGGAATTACCAAAACCACCCAGGGATAGTTGCACTTTCAATATCCCCCTTTTTGGTAATTGATGACAACATATAGATCAAAGCTTCGACAAATGATAATAAGATTGAAAAACATCGTCTCTTTGAGAAGTATGTGATAAGAAAGAGCTCCCCATAAATTTGTGCATTATTTAAAATTGCTTTGGACTACAAATGCACAATGTGTTAGGATCATGGGTCACTCTTCCATGTCACATACATCTTGGTGGAGCGCTCAAAATGATAGAAGTTAAAAGCATGAACTCATCACCAAGCAAGTGAATGGTCATATAAGGATATAAGAGATAATATCATCCAACAAGCATTAAGGGTAGCATATGATCAAACACATGATCGAACAAGTAAACAAGTATCTCACAAGCACACAATCAAGAAGTTCAACCAAAAACAAGAGAGATAAAAAGCAACACTCTCTCTCGAAGCCTATGATCTATACATTTTCTCCCCCTTTGGCAACAAGTTACCAAAAAGTTCAAAAAATGCATAGTGCTAAACGACTCTTAGGCTTGGTCTTCGGGAGGTGGTGTAGAGATGGCTCCAAGGACGAAAGCTTCTGTTGATGTAGCTGGAGCTGGTGGAGTGGCTGTTGGAGGTGGCACTGGAGCTGTAGTAGCTGGTGCTGATACTGTAGCTCTAGTATCTGTGACTGGCACTGCAGCAGATATCTGTCCTCTGGGCACTCTAGCAAAAGCATCTGTAGTAGACTTGCCCTTCTTCTCCTCTGCTTCCTCCTGAAGCTGATCAACTGCAGTTTGGATCTCAGTTACCTTGACATCAAGATCAAAGAATTTCTACTCAATGATCCTCTCCAAACTCTCCTGGTTTTGAGTCAGGGTGGCCAAGCCCTTCTCAATCCTCAAAGTGGATTGGATCAGATATCCAAGCTGGTATTGCTTGCTCTTCGAGAACACTAGAGATGCCTTTTCAGCAGTTGGCATCTTTGCAGCTTTCTCTGCCCTTGCCTTCTCTCTCTTCTCATGTGCTTGAGCTGATGATGGTTCATTCTCATTCATGACAACAGTGTTGTCTTCAAATTCAGGGTAGATGGGCAGGTGCTCCTTATCCAATAGATATTTTCCTGTGCCCATCTTGGAGTTGATGAACTCCTGAATTTGTGGGGCATACCCACAAGATCTCTTCTGATCAGCTGCTGTCCTTTTGATTGTCTCCACAATCAGGATCATGACTTTAAAATTTTGAGGCACATCAAACAAATGTAGAAAATTGATAGCATGTCCTCTGATCATCTTGTGATCACCTGACTTGGGTAGCAATGTGTGCCTTAGGATCTAGTTGATGGTAGGCAAACTAGACAACAAGAAGTGGACAAATCCAAACTTATGAGTCTCCAAAGCATCATCTGGGATCTCTCTGTACATGTGTGCCATAGTGTTATGGTCTTTCTTCTTCTCAGCATAGACATCCAAGTCATCTTCATTTTCTTCTGGGGCATTGATCAATTGAGCCTATTCTTCCATAGAGGATTGGTACCTAGTACCTTCTAACATCCAGATGATCTTCCCATCTAGGTAGAAGTGGGCAGTGGAGTAAAACTGCTTGATCAGCTCATCATTCCACTTGGTGAGCTTCTCGGCAACAAATGTATCAACTCCACATGTTTTGAAGCTATCATATACACCTGGATAGTGATCTTCATTCTCCTTGATGTACTCCTAGTCAACCCATCTCATGTCACAGACAATAGGCTTCTTGTCAAGAAAAAATGTCTCATAAAAGTCTTGATGTTCCTTAGTGTGAAACCTGTAGTCAACATCAGTTCTTCTCCTGACAACATATGGATCAGACTATTTCCATAATCTCAGTCTTGAATCATTCCTGATTTTCATGTTTTCTGCAACAAGATGTGCATCATTGTGGTCAGGGATCTTGGGCTTCAGTTTTCTCAGCACAAGTGAATCATCTTCTTCTTCTTCAACTTCACGCACTGGGGCCTTGTTCTTCTCCTCGGCTGGAATACTTCTGGTGTTCCTCTTGGGTTTAGGCTTTTGAGCTGGAGTAGCAGCCTTGGGAGCAACTTTGGGCTTAGATGGAGGAGCCCCTGATCTGATTGCATCTCCCATGAGCTTCTGAGCTTTGGATGCTGGTGCAACATCCTCTTGTTCTTCTTCTTCTGAATCTCTCATCATGGAGGGCTTGCCAAGAACTTTGGCAGTAGTGGTTCTTGCCCTCTTCTTCTTCTTACCATCACCTTCTACTTCACCATCATCCGATTCAATGGTGAATTTCATAGTTTCACCTGTGGCAACTTTCTTTGACTTGGAAGCTTCAATAGTTGAGGCTCTGGCTTTTGACATTGGAACTCTTCTTACTGGAGCCTTTGTTTTCATTCTAGGCTTTGTTGCAGCAGTAGTGCTATGCTCCTTTTTCAGCACTTTTTTCCTTGAAGTGGCCTCATCCTCAACAACCACATAATCCTCATCTTCAGAATCTGAGGTTTTCTTCTTCCTTGTCCTGGTAGCCGCCTTTGGCAAGTTACTAGGTGTGCTCCTGCTGCCCTCATCATAGCTGCTGGAGGGATTAGTGCCCTCACTCAACTGAACCTGTTCCTATGACTTGTTCTAACTATCACTTTGATCAGACATCTTCAGGCAAACTATCAGCAGACCCTGTGAATAGGTTGTAGATGAGGTAGAGTAGATGAGCATCACAAATTATAGAGGTTTTGCAAAACAATTGAGTCAAAAAGCTTAGTTTTAGTTCTCTATAGAAGTGATCTCGGAGCTACCGAATTGACACACTCGGTGATACTGAAGCAACACTTGGAACCTAAACTAGTGAACTCGGTAGGGACGAGTCACAGTTTGGTGGCACCAAGATTGCTAGGGTTTCATAGAATCTTTAACTCGGTCACACTGATTTGCACGTTTCGGTCCGACCGAAAAGCGCATGTGCAATGGACAAGGCTGAATCGGTGAGACCGTTTTCTACAGTTCTATTGGTCCAAGATGAGTTCTGCGGAGAGCTAACCCTAAATTTTTTGAATCAATCTAGACCTAAGGAATTTTTAGCTGGATGGATCAATCTCAATAGTGGCAAGAAACATGTCATTGTCCTTGTGCTAGGAATCAGAGTGAAAAATACAGCACAAGGGGTTCAACATTTACTCTAGAGTGGCGAGTGTTTGCTATGGCGGCAACAGCGGAGCAGATTGCCGTTGAGAGCGGCGAAGACCAGCGGCGGGAGGTCGCTGGCGGCGAGAAGACGATTTGGAGACCTGGAGAGGCAGAGCAGGTTACGTGCGGGTGAAGGGTTTCAGAAATTTTTCCAAAATTTGACCCGTAAGTATATATAACGTGACCCTGTCGGTGTGACCGAGTGGAACAACTCGGTGGCACCGAGATGCAAAACTGCAAGCAGTTACTGCAACTCAGTGTGGCCGAAAGGTTCTAATCGGTTGCACCGAGATTGAAAACCTAGATCAACTTAGTGATCTCGGTATGACCGAAAAGGGTGAATTGGTCAGACCAAAATGCACAAATAGGTTTTGGAAGTTTAAGTCTACGACGAATCGGGGACTTCGAGTGCTCCTCACATAGAGTGGTTCAAATCTAACTTGATCAAACTTTGTGATGTAGCATGAATAGAGTTTGAGACGAAGAAAGCATAGATAGCTAGAGGGAGTTCTTAGGCATTCTTGTCCATCCATTTGGCAAAGGAGAAAAAGCCAAACAATCAAAGCAACAAATGGATGTCCTCGAATGAGTAAAATATGCATCCAACATGCTCACACAATAAAATGACAAATGAAATATGTGAAAAAGCATGCACAAACACTCTAGCATCTATCAAGCAATTGGTGATGACTAGGTCATCTATATATGAGTATATTGACTTATGAGTCAAATGAGAACATTTGATCATAGGTCATACTCATCGTTTAAGCACTAGTGGGGACACCGCTTTTACATAAAGCATTGTTGTGTTCACACCATTAGAGTTGCTTTAGCTCAATTCTTAGAGTAAAGCTCCCCCTAGATGTGATATCCCCCCTAAGGGGGATGAACTAACCATGGGTTTTGTCGATAATGAATTCATGTAGGTGTTGAACATGTGGATGCTCAATGTTGATGTAGATCATTCGGAGCAATCCATTGGAGTGAGTTGCACGTTCAATACCTACACGGGTTAGTCCCACAAGGAACAAGCAAAGATATCCATAGACATAGAATGATGTATACACAAGGTGGTGTCCATGAAAGCATTAGGTTACCTTGCTCCTCGTCTTACCAACAAGAGGGTTTGTGACTCCTTGGACTAGTGCAAGATATGGAAGTTGTTTGCACTTGTCCTTGCCAAAATGATAAGAGTGAAGTATGTTGGCGGAGTCACCCTCAAGAACTCTAGTTCTTCTTCTTAGGGATCCACACCATCTTGATGGGAATCCTTGGAGTTGTAGTCATACTTGATGAAGTAGAACTTGATGTAGTCTTGGGAACCCACATGACCAAGGCCTTAGGAGCTTCTTCAAATGCATCAATCTCCTCTTGAAGCTTGTCCTTGCCTTTTTGCTTGTGGTCTTGTGGTGGAAGATCATCTTGAGCTTGTGTTACTTTGAAAGAAGTAGGATCGTACTTCTCTTGTTGAGGAACAAACTTCGTCTTGGGGTATTGATCTTCTTCCCACCCAACTCCATTGGCATTGAACTTTCGTTCAAAACCAACACCTTGATTCTTCCGGTGCCTTCCTTGCTTGCGTACAATCTCCTCGAATTGCTTACTTCCGGCACGGCTCTTGTAAACACCTTTCTCTATAATTCCCTTCAATAAGCTATTTTCTTGCTCAAGTGTAGCTTGGCTAAGAGAATCATTAGTGGAATCAAGAGAACTACTAGAAGCAACAACATTGGATTTAGCATGATTGTTGTTACTACTAGATGAAGAATCTTTCTTGTTCTTGTTGTTAGATTTAACTTGTGGCATTGACAAGAGTAAACGCTTGGCAATGTAAGAAGAACTTTTCTTGTGAAGATCATCATTGATTGCCTTTAAAAACTCATGCTCTTGCTCAAGGTTGAGCTTTTTAATGCGTAGTTTCTCATGAGTCTTTAAAAGTTCTCGATGATCTTCCAAGGTAGTTTCATGAGCTAACTTAAGAGTGTTTAGTTTTTTAGTTAACGCTCAATCTCCTTCTTATCATCATCATTCATTTTATCTTGATTAGCATGATTAATAGCAAATTCATCATAGTTTTCATAACTAGAGTTGTCAACAAGTAAATCATCATCTCCTAGCAAATCATCTTCATCACTATTGAAATCAACATACTCGGGGTGTGTTACCTTTGGACCTTTAGCCATGAGGCATCTCCCAATTCCTTCATTTGGTGAGTCAAATATGTCGTAGGAGTTGGTTGTCACAAGTGCTAGTCCGGCAACACCTTCATCTTGAGTATATTTGGAGTTTGAGTGATAACTTCTTTCAGAGTGATTGTCGGTGTTAGAGCCGGATACCCATTCACCAACATGAGCTTGATGTTTCTTTTCGTGTAGCTCCTTGATGACTTACCCTTTCTTTCCGAATCCTTGCTTCTCCGAGAGGGTCTTCGTTCATAACGATCATATCTACTCCTTCTTTCTCTTGATGGTGATTCTTCTCTTCTACTCCTTCTTTTTGGAGAATCTTCTCTTCTTTTGTAGGGAGCCGTACACTCATTGGAACAGTGTCCGAGTCTTCCACAATTGTAGCAATTACGCTCATGACTAGAAGATCTTTTGTCATTGTAGGACCTTGACTTGGAACTTCTTTCCTTGCTTCTACTCTTGTAGAACTTGTTGAAGTTCTTCACCATTAGGCTCAATTCTTCATTGAAGGTTTGTTTATCACTTGATGATGTGGGAGCTTCACATGAGGCTTTGTAAGCACCACTTGACTTGTTGTGGAGCTCTTCCTTATCCTTGAGTGACATTTCATGAGCAACAATTCTTCCAATGACTTCCGTTGGCTTGAGATCTTTGTAATTGGGCATCATTTGGATCAATGTGCTCACGGTATCATATTTTCCATCCAAGGATCTTAGGATCTTCTTGATGATGAATTTATCGGTCATCTCTTCACTTCCTAAGCCGACAATCTCATTTGTGATGAGGGCAAACCTAGAGTACATTTCAACGACGCCTTCACCATCCTTCATTTTGAACTTGTCAAGTTAACTTTGAAGCACATCCAATTTTGATTCCTTGACGGAGTCGGTACCTTAGTGCATATCAATCAAAGTATCCCAAATTTCGTTTGCATTCTTAAGACGGCTGATTTTGTTGAATTCTTCGGGGCACAATCCGTTGAAGAGAATATCACAAGCTTGAGCATTGTATTGCAGCATCTTCAACTCTTCCGCGGTAGCTTCACGGTTCGGTTCTCTCCCATCAAAGAATTCACCTTGCAAGCCAATACACACAATAGCCCTAACGGCGGGGTTATGTCCAAGAATATGCATTTTCATCTTATGCTTCCAACTAGCAAAATTTGTACCATCAAAGTAAGCACCTCTACGGTGGTAATTTCCCTTGCTAGACGCCATACTCTCCTAGGTTGTGAAACCAAGGCTATGACCACCAAAACCTATGGAAATCAAAGAAAATGGAGACCAAAGCTCTGATACCACTCGTAGGATCGAAAGTATATCTAGAGGGGCGGTGATTAGACTACTTGACCAAATAAAATCTAGCCTTTTCCCAATTTTAGTTCTTGGCAGATTTTAGCAACTTAGCACAAGTCAAGCAATCAATCTACACATGCAATTCTAAGAGTATAGCTGTGAAATGTAAAACAATTGCATATGAAGGTAAAGGGATGAGTTTGAGGAAGCAAACGCAATGTTGACACAGAGTTTTTTATCTGTGGTTTCGATAGGTGGTGCTATCGTACATCCACATTGATGGAGACTTCAACCCACGAAGGGTAACGGTTACGCGAGTCCACGAAGGGCTCCACCCACGAAGGGTCCACAAAGAAGCAACCTTGTCTATCCCACCATGGCCGTCGCCCACGAAGTACTTGCCTCACTCGTGTAGATCTTCATGAAGTAGGCAATCTCCTTGCCCTTACAAACTCCTTGGTTCAACTCCACAATCTTGACGGAGGCTCCCAAGTGACACCTCGCCAATCTAGGAGACACCACTCTCCAAGAGGTAACAAATGGTGTGTTAATGATGAACTCCTTGCTCTTGTGCTTCAAATGATAGTCTCCCCAACACTCAACTCTCTCTCATAGGATTGGGTTTGGTGGAAAGAAGATTTGAGTGGAAAGCAACTTGGGGAAGGCTAGAGATTAAGATTTATGTGGTTGGAATGGAATATCTTGACCTCAACACAAGTGTAGGTAGTTCTCTCTCAGAAAATGTCTGTTGGAAGTGTAGGCATGTTCTAATGGCTCTCTCCACGAATGAAGAGTGGGTGGAGGGTATATATAGCCTCCACACAAAATCTAACCGTGACACACAATTTACCAAACTCGGTGGGACCGAATCATGAAACTCGGTCAGACCGATATAGTTCATAATGTGACCGTTAGGCATTTCAGTGGGACCGGCATGTCAACACGGTGGGACCGATATCGTTAGGGTTAGGGCATAACGTAATCTCGGTGAGACCGATTACACAAACTCGGTGAGACCGATTTTGGTAATAGACAAACAGAGAGTTGGTTAGGCAAACTCGATGGGACCGATTCGCTCATCTCAGTTGGACCGAAACGTTACGAAAGGGAAATAGAGAGTTTGCATTGCAATCTCGGTGGGACCGATCGCTCATCTCGGTTTGACCAAAACATTTTGAAGGGAAACATAGAGATTACAATCCCATCTCGGTGAGACCAAGATCCCTATCGGTGAGACCGAAGAGACTAGGGTTTCTGGCAGTGGCTATGTCAACTAAACTCGGTGGCATCGGATAGAAAGTTTCGGTGGGGCCGAGTTTGACTTTTGGTTTGGGACATATGTGGATGTGAGAAAGTAGTTGAGGGTTTTTGGAGCATATCACTAAGCACTTTGAACACGAAACTCATTAAGCAACACCTCACCCCTCTTGATAGTATTGGCTTTTCGTATGGACTCAATGTGATCTTGGATCACTAAAATACAGAATGTAGAGTCTTGTGCTTTGAGCTTGAGCCAATCATTTTGTCCTTAGCATTTTGAGGGGTCCACGGTTCTCATCCATGCCATGCCAAACATTGAGCTTTCCTAAAATATATATCTTGAAATAGCATTAGCTCAATGAGCTATATGTTGTTAGGAATTACCAAAACCACCCAGGGATAGTTGCACTTTCAGCCGACGTGTGGGACAACCAGCATCGAGATCCATCAGCCATGCACTAAATTACTCCATAGTAGAGTACCCAACTGCACGGTAGACTACCCCGATCGAAGCACCGTAGTAATGCCCAATGAGCCGTCAAATCACAAAACCCCCTCCTTTCCAGCAATAAGTTGGACGGACGAAGCAACCATCATTTCACTCTTATCTCTCAGCTTACTCTCTTGAAGAAAAACCCCCACTTGCTTCTCCCTCATCTCGTTCCTCATTTCTTCAAGAAAAGCCCGACCTGCTTCTGCCATAGTTCTTCTCTCCCAAAGAAGGAAAGGTGAGCGCATAAATGGTGTTGATTCTGGCCAAGGCCCGGTCTTGCAACCCCGAGACTGATCCTATAACTCCCTCTCTGTTCTTCTTTTGGGTTTGTGATTATGGTTTCTTTTCTTTTATTTCTATTTGACAGTTTCTTGATGGACGCCGGAGCACCGGCTGAAGTGATGTCTATGGCTCTGGCCAAAACCGTCGAGGCTCATGGTGCGAAGAAGCGCAAGCACCCCGCCGAGACTACCGCAGACAAGCTCAAAGCCATCGCCCTGTCCAAGCCCCCCTCTCCGGGATCCCTCATTAAGCAAGTCCAGGTAATATCTCTTCTTGACAATCTTTTTCTCGATCTTGATCATGTTTTTTCATCTAACACGCAGTACTAGTACTAGTAGTGCAACTTTCTGGGTGATCTTGCATGTGATTTTTGTGTGTCAAATGACGGTTCTAAATTCCTCTTTTGACCAAAATATGTGAGAGGTTGACACTGATTTCTTATAGATTACTTTCAACTACTTTATGAACATTAATGCTACCTTTGAAGAGGGTATATTTGTCTCGGTAACTTGTGTTATGGATATTGCAAGTAATCCCTCTGCTCTCATGCCTTTGAAGACATGTTCTAGTGTCTTTGTTCACTCATTTCTGTGCGTATATGTAGTCATATATGGAGTATAATATCGAAAATCATCTTATATTTCTGAATAGAGGTAGTAATAAAATATTTGGTTTCTGTTTGAATTAGTACCAGGTCCGCGGTGGAGATGAAGTTCTCAAAGTCATGCCGTGTGAACTGGAAGACCTAAGGATGATTTCTACTACTAAACTATCCAACTATTGTGTCCTTGTCGCCACGTGTCCTAAACTAGTGTTTTCCTGTAGCATTGTTATCAGGCATGTTCTCAAGGCTGTACTTGACCACAACAATTTCCTGGTTGTGCCTTTGATTACAAAGGGTGTGGTTCTTGTAAAGCTTTCCAACAAATCTGATGCGGCATGTCTTCATCGTCATGTTTATGAGTGGAAAGACCACTCTGTTAGGTTCTCCAAGGTTGACGAGATGGTGATGGTGCAGGTAGACATCTCTCACAAAGTCCATGGCCTAGTCATTTATGCGGGGTTCATCCCGTAGGTCGGTGGCAAGAAATAGTCTACATAGTTTAATTAGTGCAACTTTGCTTGTCTATAGTAAGTACTATTGTTCAGTACTTGATTTGTGTTTGTGAACCCTATATTGTTTAGTACTGCCGCTTTTGGTGTGTGGTGAGTCCTAAGAACAGTCAATGTTAATGTCTGTCCACTCAATTCAGTATGTATATTTTGAAGTATCTAGATCATCTTTTTGTGAGGACGGTTTATCAATTATGGTTACACTCCAATATCTGTATGCATTGCAGGGTTTATTTTACCCACCAGGATTTCCAGTCCCATGGATGTTCTGTCCATACAATTTGTCACGATCTTTGGATTGTCCTGCTTGTGGGAGTAGGCGGGGGCCCTGCATGCCACACATAGTTGGACGATCAATCTTCTCTTTAGTACTTCAACATAGTGATTTCCTGGTAAGGATTCACTCGTGTCACATCAAGTAAATCTTATTGATTTACTGTCTAAATCTTATTGATTTAATGTCATGTTTTCTTTCTTTTCCAGCAACTTTACGATGTAGGTTTTTCCATGTGACATTCATCACATAATAAACCATTTGGTTTTCTCTATGATGGCTATTTTTGCAGGTTTCACTTCTTATGCCGTGTTAGTAATGAAGGCACTGTCCATCACTTATATTACTGGAAAAAATTGGATCAGTCTGTTGTCTGAGTACAAGCTGAATCCCTATGATGAACTGCATTTGGTTTAACAAACATGCCACAATTAGTCCTTCTCGCGTTTAAAAGAAATGAATAAAAAAATTGGATCACAGTCACGAAGCCTAGTCAAGTTAGAAAGTTGATCATATTAGACCAGGCACGATCGCCGCTGTCTCGCACATCGGTACCACCTTTAGCAACGGATCGAGTGCCGATAGTTGCTCTAGCACTGACAGCGGTAGCAGCTCAGTCTGATCCAGCTAAGGATTGGGCACCGACCACGTCAGCAGATCAGGCTGATCTACCAGAGGATCGGGCATCAACACTGGCACCTGCTCCGACACTGGCACCATCTCTACAAGGAGCACCATCTTCGGCAGCAGCAGCGGCACTACCAGTCGCACCGGCACAGGCACCAGCAACGACTTTGGCACCTGCACCAACACTTGCACTTGCATCTGTTCCGGCCTGTGCAGCGGTAACCAAACGAGCAGTTGCACCGGTAACAGACTAGGCTGTAGTTCGCACTTCAATACCAAAGTCCTTACAAAAACCGACATGTCCACCTTCTTGGTAAGCATTGGCCGCCCAAGTGCTTCATTCTTTTTCTTTCCATGTTGTTTCACATGATTCACTATGTTGATCTAATTGTTTGTGTATGTATTCTTGTTTGCAAACAGAGAATTCCTAGAGCAACGAGGGAGTCGTTCAACAATCCGGGCGACAGTGGCCAAGTTTCTCTTACCATGCGCAACCTTGGTGTGAATGAACCTGCTCAATATACCGTAAGTACAAAGGATGGTCGCATGATGATTGATGCTAAAGGATGGTCATGGTTCAAATCTAATTCATATCTTGCGGTAGGGGATGATTTCAAAATCGAACTTTCTCGGCAAGGAGATCTGGTCCAAATCAACTTTGAAATTCTTCAGTAGCAGCACGTAACTGCCAAACTGATCTATCCTCCTAGAGTTTTTGATGTAATAATCTGGCATGGTGAAACAAGTGTCCTGTGTGTATAAGTAGTACGGCAGTATTATTTATCACATGGTATATCATTGATAGAATTGCAACTCTGATTGCTGGTTAGGAACTATCGTTTGATTTCATTCCAACAGCTGCCGTGCTTTATTCAATTTTGTGTATTCGCCTTGCGACAGCATCTAAAACCAGCGCCGTACCGACCGCATGCAATATGAAAAGTGCTGAGGTAGAACACATGGGCCCCCAAACATGCAGGTCCACCGGACTGTGGCCCAAAGTCCAGAACTGTGAGCCTGTCTGAGTATTATATTCTCAGCTGAACCCCCATAATGCCCATGCGTTGCACGTAACATCAAGATGCATTTGTATGAGTATTTTATCTTGTGAGAGAAAAGGATGAACGATGGAAGGCCTTATTTGCATATGTGGAGAGGTGTGTGAGTACCTTTTTGCAAAATTGCCATAGTTTCCTTCCTATCCGTCAGATATAAATCAGACGGCCTATATTGCAGGATGACAGGCACACCATCATCACCAACTCGTCTATACTACGTTAAAAAAACTCTGTTTTTATAATTATATATGTTATATATATTCCCCTTGATTTTTCTTATGTATAAAGTTGTGATATAAAAGATTTTTGTATTTCTTTACAGAGGGAGTATCTCTCTGTCAAAATATATTTATCTATAACTAGTTGCTCCTGTCTTTCTACTTCCTGTCGCTGATATGTGGGGCATCTGGAAATAGGGTCCATGTGCCATATGCACCAAATTAGAGTGCACAACTGCACGGGAGACACACCCTGATCGTAGCGCCACAATAATGCCCAATGAGCCGTCAGATCACAAAACCGCCCACCTTTCCAGCTTTAGCAGTAAGCTGGACGGACGAAGCGGCAATATTTCACTGGGCCTGAATCACCTTCTCCCTCGTCTACTTGTTCAGAGAAAACCCGCTCTCGGCGATTGCATAGGGTTTTCTCATGGAGAACTAGGTACGAATTCTTCATCCATCCCTGATAAATCCAAGTCCCTTGGTCGCGGGTAATCCTAGGATGGCAGCCGCCGCCGTTGATGCATTTTTCTTCCTACTGAATCTAGTGTGTTTCATTTGCAGTGCCCAAAGTGCAAGGACCCTACATGTTTCTGCGACCTCAGCGAGACACCACACTTGTTCCTTCTCATCCTAACACGGGATTTTAAAACACGCAGAGTATGTTCCTAGAATCCTCTTTTCTATCCGGGAGGGTGGTTTTTTTTTGAACATGCTATCGACTAATTTGGAAATTTGGATTGTTGTATTTGGATAAAAGGTACTAGTATGATGGTCAACACTGACGTGAAGGAGGAAATTATTTCTAGATTTGTATAGGCAATACATTGTGTTCTCATATTATTTTTCCTATAGTGCATTACTTGCTCTACCAAAACACATGTACTCAAGATGCTCGGCCTTGTCATAACTGAATACACCAGTTTAATGGTCACAGTGAAGACAAGCCTTGGATATAAGTTCTGAGTTGGTTTCATGAACCAAGAAGATCGCTACTTTTTTATGGCCGAACTTGGATAAACTTTCTCAAGTGTTACTGACTGAAAGTTGGCGCACGAATGTTGATGGAAATAGCAGAACCTGGTCTCATCTTCACTGCGATCTTCCACCCCGACGTTGTTCCAATTGTTCATCCATGTTAGTTTTGTATCTGGTTCTATGCTTGTTGCCTCGATTACTTCTTAATTCACCTATTCTGTCTAACTAATCACAATTTAACTTTAGAAGTAGCAACAAATCTCTCACGAAGATGCTACTTCTAACTAATATTTTCTTATAATTGGTGGCATGTGTAGGTTTTTTCAGAGTTAAGCAGGCTGCTCGTTTGTTATTCTATAAGAAATCGGCTGTTACTGATGGTACTAAAGTTGACTGGGATGACATCCACAAGTTCCTACACTTTATTGATCGTCTTGAGGTCCTTGTGGGGCGTTTCAATGGTGGAAGGTCATGTGGGATATGTGTGCCACTGCTGCACTCATTGAACAGGTCCAACTGTGTCGAGAAACTTATGGCACGGGCTGTTTTTTGTTATATATGTTGTTCATAAACTATTGCTTATACATAGTTTTACAGCTGTGATCTTCTTGAAACAAAAACTGCACAGTTCTATTGTTCCTATACAGATGCCTGACCATGGTCGGGTCAGACTTGCGCTTGGTCAAAACATGATCTTTATGTCGACCTACTCCATTCCCCTTGGAGGTGAAAAGATACTTATTCATGGGTGGTCTCAAATAATGAAGGCCCGTCCATCTTGGAGAATAGGACAGAAGATTATGTTCCTGCTTTTCCATGGCTCTAAAGCGAATATCCTATTTATTGACCACATTGCAAGATGAAGCCGCTTTCAGAAGGTTGTGGATGCGCGGGGTGGCGCCTGGGCCTTGTCCTGGGGCTTGGCGGCCTCACCCTTGGTTAACTGTAGGCAAAGTAGCACTTTTTGAGGTGTTCTTTGTATGGTTGAACCTGTATAAGTACTCATACTGCTTTCAGCTATGGTTGTTAAGTGCCCGTGCTGGTTTCAGTTAAGGTTGTTAATTACTCCTGCTGCTTTTACAGTCTATCGTGTTTCTTCAGTACTGTCTTCCTCCAGCCGCCAAAACCAAACCAGCGCTGGCGGGGCCGCCTACTTCTACCTCCCATGGCTGGCTACGCCTCAGTGCATGCATCGCCGCCCCACCGTCTCCTAAATCATTAACGCTGACGTCTGAGGCTCGCCGTCGTCCTCCGCGCGCTTTGGTGCGCTCGCCGCGGCACCGCCCTCTCGCATTGTCAACATGGTCGACAAACAACAGGAATCGACAGAAGTACATGGAGAGGATGGCAGTAGGGGCCCACCATGTTAGCGTATGGAAAAAGAAAATGCTTCCTCCTAGTGGTTTCCTGACATCTGGGACCCACGACATTGTGAGCACATATAGTCAATAGACAAGAGATCAACACAAGATCGGCTGACACCTGGGACGTAGCTGCTCGAGCAGTATTTTTTTGTAGTTATTGAGACGGAGCAGGGTTTCAACTGGGTTGTGGCCCGTCTAGCCCAGACTTATATTTTATGTTCACCATATGACCAGCCCAACTATTTTTTCTTTGTGAAAATGAGCCCAGTTTATTTTTTCTAAAGAATACCCAATCCAGGCCTACTTATTTTTCTACGCCCTGATGGGCTACAACTCTTTCAAGATGCCTGCAAATCTTGAAAGTAATATGAAATGGGTTATAAATATAAAAACAGATGACAAATTGGCAATTACTTTATAATTTCTGATTTTTTTTTTCACATTTTCAGATTCCTATTTCACTAGGCTTTAACCTAATTTAAATATATCTTCAAAGTACTTTAAATCTGACTCGACATTTCGGTATTAAAAATAGTTTGGAACCCACAGAAATATGCGAAATTTTGTTTAAATTTTTAACCCTGGCTATGGCCAACAAAAAATGGATCGCAATAAATTGCATAAGAAGTTGCAATGAGCTATATATAAATTATTAAAAACATAGGGAATGGTCTAACTTGTGGGCCTATTAAGCTGACATGTATGCAAGATTTTTTTACTTATTATATATGTCAACAAACAATTCTAGCAGTCATAACCATTGGATGTCAATCTAACAGCCATCGTGTTTCTTCAATCTCTGATCTTCTTGCTCCAGCTGCCAAATCCAGCGCCGGCGGGATCGCCTGCTCCCGCCTCCCATGGTCGGCTGTGCTGCCGCGCAGGCCTCACCACCCCTACTACTCCCACCGCTGGCCAGGGCATCCCTCTACTCACCCCCACCCCCTGTTATTCTGCAGCGACGGTAGCTTCACACCGCAGCCGAACCAGTGAACCCTCATACTCCTCTCCGCACGGGCTTCCACTACCAGGTCTTCCCCGGCTCTGCGTCGTTCCCTTCCTAGGCCTCGCCGTCGTCCACCGCCCTGGTGCTCTCGGCATGGCGTGGTCAACGTGGTCAAGGAATGACATCCATCGGAAGAGTACTGTACGTGAAGAGGCTAACAGCTGGGTCCATGGCCACAACAAGGAAGTGCCTCCTTATTATGCGCAAAATAATGATTCCTCCACCTGACAGCAGGGACCCACCGGACGGGCCACCGTATTTCACAAAAAAATGTTTCCTCCTGACTGCTAGGACCCACCAGCTACATCCTCGCACGCAAGGAAGTGCGTCCATATTACGGCAAAAAATGATTCGCCCCCTGACTGCTGGGACCCACCAGCGACATCTTCGTACGTAAGGAAGTGCCTGACAGTTGGGACCCACCTGGTCGAAGCGTACGCAACGTTGTCATTCTGGTCGCAAACGTGTACGTACATACTGTTGAGTGGTTGCTTTGTAACAATGAACCGTGGTCGAGTAAGTAGCAACACATGTCATAGTAGAGCCCCCCACATAGCAGTTCAGGCTGTCCCGTCTAAACTGTGTACACGTACATACAACCACACGCCAAAAAATATGGCCACATACGTACATACGGGCGGGGTCTCGAACGCCTACTTGCGCATACGTACGGCCAGGGCTCGTGTACATGGCTGGGACGGAACGGAGAAACTGCGTTGTCGTCATGTTCATGGTGAGGCAACGGAATGCGTCATGTTCATCGGGAGGCAATGGAATGCGTGTTGTTCATCGGAAGCCAACCGGCTTGGACGGAACAGCCGATGGAAACGAGTCCTGGAGTAGCGCAGAATGGAGGAAAACGGCCTTGTGTTCGACCGGCCACGGTCGAAACGGGACCCTGTTCATTGGGAGGGGTCTAGCGTACCGCAAAACGGAGTAAACGGACTTCTGTTGGACCTCCTATGCTCGAAACGGGGTCCTGTTGATCGGGAGGGGTGTGGCATACCGCAAAACGGAGGAAACGGACTTGTGTTGGAGTGCTACGGTCGAAACGGGGTCCTGTTCATCGGGAGCGGTGTGGCGTACTGAAAAGCGGGACTCCACGGGATACTGTTCATCTCCACCAACGACCTCCTCCAGCCTCCACGGGCTACTATTCATCCATCGTCGACCTCCTCCAGCCTCCACCTGTGACTGTTCATCTACGGGCTCCTGTTCATCCAGCCTCCACCGCTCCTCCACTGGCTACTTTTCAACCAGCTCTCTCCAAAGGGTCCTATTCAACCGCCCCTCCACGGGGCTACTATTCATCCAGCCCTCCACCGGCTACTGTTCAACCAAACCTCCACCGGCTACTGTTCAACCTTCCCTCCACGGGGTCCTGCTTCATCCAGCCCTCCACGGGGTACTGTTCATCCATGCCCAACCGGCTCGACCGATCGGGGTCCTGTTCATCCAGCAGCAACACCACAGGGTCCTGTTCATCCAACCCCCCACCGGGAACTATTCATCCAAACCCCCCCAACAACGCTCACTGTTCATCCAGAGGCAGCATCGATCGGCTTCAGTTAGCAGTACTAGGGAAGGAATCGCTCGATCGAGTTCAGTTAACAACCATCAATCGATCACTCGGGTTCAGTAACGCGTAGCCTGCAGTGTAATCGCCCGGGTTCAGTTAGGTGAATGCCTCGCTCGGGTTCAGTTAGAGCCCAACGCCTCGCACCCATGCGCATATGTGTACGAGAGAAACGTGCATCTCTCGGCCCCCGACTACCCACCATAACCGAGAACTCCCATAAATTTTCCTCGCCCTCGCTTCTACCACGGTTTTTTCCATCATGGACAGCCCAAATAATGTCATGCAGCTGCGTCTCCGGACCGCCCAGGATGAAAAGCCCAGTTTCTGTCATGAGTTTTTGTCGTAGAAGTAGGAGCCCACCACATCTATGATGACACCAGGTTTTGTCACAATTATCGTCATAGAAGTGTCATAAGCATGAGAGGAAAAAAAATCGATCGACCCAAAATGTCACGGATGTGTCTTTTTTTTGTAGTGTCAAGGTCTCGCTAACGCGGAGTGATTGCTCTTGCAGGAGGCCATTGTTGCTTCATCTCACATGCTCGCACTTGTATATGACAACTCGCACTAGGAATGTGGACATTAATCACCCGCTCACCATGAGGGATTCCAATTCTCGGTCATGACCACCGAGAATATATGTGCTCTTAGATTTCACCCATACTATGATCAATCACAATGGCTGGAGTATCATGGAGTTCAAATATGGCCTGATCCAAAATGGAAGGTCATTAAACATGGAAGACGTAAGACATGTCGTCTTAGAAGCGACAAGGATGGATGGGGCCATTCTGGTGGCCGAGAACCTCACAAGAGAGCCCATTGTGGAGAGTGCAATGTTGGAGGCCACAACACAAGAAGTTGTAGGAAAAGAAAGAAATCAAAGATAAATGAAGCAAGCAAAATCCAACAAGGAGGTACACAAGTTCATAGCCAACCAAGTACCATCCAACAGGTTCATAGCCAACCAAGTAGTAGCCAACAAGCTCCTAGCCAACCAAGGAGTAGCCAACAAGGGAAAACCAAGGAGTAGCCAAGAAGGACCTAGGCAACAAAGAGGGAGCCAACTGGTCTTATAAGAGGCCGAGTGGTGGTAGAGGTCGTGTTGTGAACTATGCCATGGCCTCCAATATGTGGAATTTATTTTGGGGCCATTTGCATTTCTGCCCCTAACATGAACCACCTACTCAGATTTTTACCCCTAATTTCGGAGCATGCTCAGATTTGCCCCTCCACCGTTAGGTGCCAATATAGAAATGCCCTTCCGTGTCATTTTCGTCTGGTCAAAGTGCTTTGACCGTTTTTTGGACGTTTGTTGGACAATTTTCCCCTGACTCCATTTCATACTTACATGCGGGACCCGCTCCAAAAAAGGAAAAATAGGCCAGCTCAGCTCTCCCATGTGTCAGTCACTTACATGTGGGACCTAGCTAGGAAAAAAAGAAAAACTCTCTCTCTCTCTCTCTCTATTATCCCTATCTGACTTGCATGTGGATCCCACCAACATAAAAATAAAAAACTCTCTCCCTCTCCTATAACCCCCTTCCTCCCTGGCATGTGGGACATGGGACCCACTATTAGGGTTAACACCCCAGGTCCACCCGTTCCTCACCGTGAACAGCTACATGCACTGGCGGCTAACCGAACGGGGTGCGGGTGACCGCGGGAGGAGGGCGCGAGCTGCACGAGGCACGCGAGCAGCGCGAGACCCGCCAAGCTCACTGGGAGCAACATCATGTAGATGGGCACGTGCACGACCAAGCCAGCCGAGGTTGGTCATGGTGGTCGGCTTTGGTTAGGGGGCCCCGGGCACAGAATAGGGCGGGGGAAGATGGGAGTAGGGGCTCCATCTTTCCTCGATGATGACATAGAGGTCGTGTAGTTCAAGAATGGCTTAGAGCAGTCGAATTTCGGATACAAAGAGCGACTGCCATGGAGTTGGATTTCCTAGGCATCGTCTACGTGTGGCCCTAGGCCCGATTCACATCTTGAAAAATAGTAGGGCATGCTCAGCAGACCTTGAAATAAACCTACTCAGAGTCGTGACACAACCGGCAAGACGCCGCACATCTTTGATGGTCTTGGGTGCTTGGATCTGCTCAATAGGCTTGATCTTGTCGAGATTCGCTTTGATCCCACGTTGAGACACAAAGAACCCAAGAAGTTTGCCGGATGGGACTCCAAACACACACTTCTCGGGGTTGAGCTTCATGTTGATTTTGCACAGGTTTGCAAATGTCTCTTCCAAATCTTCAATACGAGTTGCCTTGCTCTTGGTTTTGGCCACTATATCATCCTTATAGTCTTCCATGTTTCTGTGCAACTATGGCTCAAAACCAATCTAAACTGCTCTTGCAAATGCTGAACCTGCACTCTTCAGCCCGAAAGGCATACGTACAAAGCAATACATGCCACATGGAGTAATGATTGCATTCTTCTCCTCATCTTCTTTAGACATGAATATTTGGTGATACCCGGAGTATGCATCAAGAAATGAGAGCAAGTCACAACCGACAGGGGAGTCTACAATCTGATCAATGTGCGGAAAGGGGAAAGCATCCTTCGGACATGCTTTGTTGAGATCAGTGTAATCAATACAAAGTCTCCATTTCCCATTTGCCTTGCGCACTACAACTAGGTTTGCCAACCAAGTTGGATGTAATACTCCTCTGACCAAGCCTACTGCCTCAAGTTTCTTGATCTCTTCAGCTATGAATTGTTGTTGTTCCAAAGCTTGCTTCCTGACCTTCTGCTTGAAGGACCAAGCATGGGGACAAACAACAAGGTGGTGCTCAATTACCTCCCTGGGAACGCCGGGGATGTCAGATGATTGCTATGCAAACACATCTACATTCGCCCGCAGGAAGGTAACGGGCGCGCTTTCCTATTTACTGTCAAGGGTGGGTGTCGGTGTCAAAACTAGCGGATCTCGGGTAGGGGGTCCCGAACTGTGCGAGGAGGCGGGGGACACAATGTTTACCCAGGTTTGGGCCCTCTCGATGGAGGTAATACCCTACTTCCTGCTTGATTGATCTTAATGATATGGGTATTACAAGAGTTGATCTACCACAAGATTGTATAAGCTAAACCCTAGAAGCTAGCCTATGATTATGATTATTCTTGTCCTACGGACTAAATCCTCCGGTTTATATAGACACCAGAGGGGGCTAGGGTTACACAGAGTCGGTTACAAAGGAAGGAATCTTCATATCTGAATCGCCAAGCTTGCCTTCCACGCAAAGGAGAGTCCCATCCGGACACGGGACGAAGTCTTCTATCTTGTATCTTCATAGCCCAACAGTCCGGCATATGCATATAGTCCGGCTATCCGAGGACCCCTTAATCCGAGACTCCCTCAGTAGCCCCTGAACTAGGCTTCAATGACGATGAGTCCGGCGCACAGATTGTCTTCGACATTGCAAGGCGGGTTCCTTCTCCAAATACTCCAAAGTAGATCTTGAACATAAGAACCGTGTCCGGCTCTACAAAACAAATTCCACATACCACTGTAGAGAGTATAATATCCCACGAGTCCAATCTGCTGACAACTCATAGTGTGACATCGCGCCATGGCCCGGTCTTTATTCGAACCGTTTTTATCCCGCCCCTCCGTATCTCGAGGCGAGGTTTCATTGGCACGTCTTGTCAAAGCAGAGATCATGTCCCCTTATCACGTGATTCTCATCAATGCGGGCACGGGTAACTCAACCGTGCCATCTGCATGGTGCTTGGTGAATAGGCGGATTTTAAGGTGAGGGGGGAGGCGCACGACCTTGTCTGTCTTTATAAGGGGATAAGGATTCCTCCTCGTTCACCCACGCCTTCTCCTTCCTCTGCCCATTCATTCTTGAGCTGCAACGCCTAAGCTCTCACCTTCTCCGCTCGAAAACGCACTCCAATCATGTCTGGATCCGGAGCTGGAGGCAAGTGGATGGCCTCCTCCGTCAAGAAGGAGGACATCAAGAAGCTCCGAGAGGCCGGGTACTTGTCCAAAGACATCGCTCATCGGCTTTCGGCCAAGGGGAAGATCATCCCTACCCTGGAGCCCCAAGAAAGGGTGGTGTTTCTCTCCCACTTCGTCCGCGGGCTGGGATTCCCCCCCATTTGTTCGCGAACTATTGTTCTAGTACGGGCTGGACTGCCATGACTTGGCCCCCAACTCCATCCTCAACATCTCAGCATTTATTGTCATGTGCGAGGCCTTCCTCTGCATCCCACCTCACTTCAGCCTATGGCTGAAGACCTTCAATGTGAAGCCAAAGGTGGTGAGCGGACAACAAGCTGAGTGGGGAGGTGCCATGGTGGGCAAGATGCCCAATGTCACCTGGCCCGAAGGCTCCTTTGTGGAGACTGTAAAGGGGTGGCAATCGGGGTGGTTCTACATCACCGAGCCGCGCGACACCAACTGGGCGGTGACCCCCGAATTCTGATCCGGAGTCCCCATGCGGCTCACCTCCTGGCAAGAGAAGGGTTTAGCCTGGGGCTCAACGGAAGAACTGACTGGGCTCCAGACATGTGTCCAGAACATGATAAGCAAGAAAATCAAGCTTGTCAACGTGGTCCAGGTTATGCTCTTCCACCGGATTCTTCTGTGCCAGAGCTGGACTTGTAATTTGTGGGAGTTCGACCCGGCCAAGCACCAGACACTGCTGGAGCTCTTCGGTATGACACATGAATACATCTAGAAGGTGCTCTTTAAGGCCAGCGAGGTACAACCGCCCACGACCGAAGATCCAGAAAATCCGGTAAGTTCTTTTATGTTCGCAAGGTATACCTTTTACCAGCATATTTGCGGGAGGAACCTAAGCCTCCATGCCAATCTTTCAGGCCTGAGTAACGATAGCGGAACATATTAACTGTCCGGCTCTGCTACCCGAAGATCCAGAAACGCCTCTTCTGAGGAAGATGCTATTTCCGGCGCCTTATGAGGTGCCGGAGAAGAAAGCCAAGAAGGCGGCCAAGGGGACCAGAGATGATCTGATGCAAGGGTGCTTCGGACGTGACGTCCGAAGACGCCAAGACGCACTCCTCCACCGAAGACGATGAGGAGGAGGAGGAGAAAATCTGTCACGCCCAATATGCGACCCTATCCAAAAGGAACTCGAAGGTCCCACCAAGGATAGACCCGCATATTGAAACGCTTTTGCAAGGTGGATATCATTACATCAACATTACATAATAGATGGGGATACATACAAGAGGCATACAATGCCACACGAATACAACATCACAATACATAAGAGCATCATCCGACTACGGATGAAACACAAACAGAAACTCAACTGACATCCACCTTGCTAGCCCAGGCTGCCGACCTGGAACCTATCCCCTGATCAAAGAAGCAGAAGAAGAATTCAATGCAAGCAAGCATCGCTCTCGCGTCATGATCATCGCATAACCTGTACCTGCAACTG
This sequence comes from Triticum dicoccoides, assembly GCF_002162155.2. Classification (NCBI taxonomy): domain Eukaryota; kingdom Viridiplantae; phylum Streptophyta; class Magnoliopsida; order Poales; family Poaceae; genus Triticum; species Triticum dicoccoides. The sequence continues at coordinate 475,836,168 of NC_041387.1, forward strand.
TTGTTGTAGTAATCTGTGAGCCACGAGGACTCAGCAATCCCATTACCATGTGTATCAAGACTAGCAAAGCTTAATGGGAAAGGAAGGGGTAAAGTGGAGAGGTTGCAGCAGCGACTAAGCATATATGGTGGCTAACATACGCAAATAAGAGCGAGAAGAGAGCAAATGGAACAGTCGTGAAGCTAGCAATGATCAAGAAGTGATCCTGAACTCCTACTTACGTCAAACATAACCCAGAAACCGTGTTCACTTCCCGGACTCCGCCGAAAAGAGACCATCACGGCTACACACGCGGTTGATGCGTTTTAATTCGGATCTGGTGTCAAGTTATCTACAACCGGACATTAACAAATTCCCATCTGCCTATAACCGCAGGCACGGCTTTCGAAAGATTATACCCTGCAGGGGTGTCCCAACTTAGCCCATGATAAGCTCTCGCGATCAACGAAGGATATACCTTCTCCCAGGAAGACCCGATCAGACTCGGAATCCTGGTTTACAAGACATTTCGACAATGGTAAAACAAGACCAGCAA
>NC_041387.1:475836992-475839655 GCF_002162155.2 Triticum dicoccoides
GGGGCTAAAATAAAGATGACCCTCGGGTTGGCCGACCCAAGGGAAAGGTATAGGTGGTGGCGAGGCAAATGGTAAAACCAAGGTTGGGTCTTGCTGGAGGAGTTTTATTCAAAGCGAACTGTCAAGGGGGTCCCATAAATCACCAGACCGCGTAAGGAACGCAAAATCCGGGAACATAACACCGGTATGACGGAAACTAGGGCGGCAAGAGTGGAACAAAACACCAGGCAAAAGGCCGAGCCTTCCACCCTTTACCAAATATATAGATGCATTAATAATATAAGAGATATTGTGATATCCCAACAAAATCCTGTCCACCATGGAGAAATCTTCAACTTCACCTGCAACTAGCAACGCTATAAGAGGGTCTGAGCAAAAGCGGTAACATAGCCAAACAACGGTTTGCACAGGAAATGTGTCAAGGTTAGAGGTTCATGGCAATATGGGAGGCTTGATGAGCAAAAGATAGGTAGCGCAGCAAAGCGATAGAACGAAGCAACTAGCATAGCAATGATAGTAGTGAGATCCAGGGTAGCGGTCATCTTGCCTGGAATCCCGCAAGGAAGAAGAACGAGTCCATGAAGAAGATGAAGCCACGAAGATGAACCAAGTGTAGACGAACGAATCCTCACGATCGCAATGAAACAGGAACTATCGAAAAGAAGCACACAACATAGTAAACACACCACTCATAGACAAGACATGATGCACAACAAGCATGATGCATGACAACGCTGCATGAAGCTACTCATGGCAAGAGATGATGCAAACAAGAGCAACACATCAAGGCAAGTTTAAATGAGGCCGGGAACAACATATAACAATTCCGGTAAGTCCTCATATGCAAATTTCGAAGTTGGTCCAGATCTGAATAAACCTTATGTTCAAGTTGTCAAAAAGCAAGTTAAGATGCACAAAGATGATCTACACGAGATTCTAGTCAAGTTACATATAAAGTTCATTTAGTTCGGAGCTACGACCTAGAAGATATCAACAAAACGAGTTAAACATGGCATTAATGCAAAATGCATTCAAACATCAAGCAAACACAACAAAACAAGGATGCAACATGATAATATGAAGCTACATGCAATTCTAAGCAAGTTTCATATAGAGCACACTCAAAACAGAGCAACGGTTCAACACACACACACTATACAAGTTATAGCAACAATCTGTCCAAAACAGCATCTAGGCATATTGCAAGCATCAAAACAACATGCTACATGACCTCAACAAGAAAACAAAAGGCATGGGCATGATGCACAGGTAAAGCATAACAAAACATGAACACTGAGCTATCTCCAGAAATCACTAGAACACGCTCAAACACACATGGCAAGATTGCAAGTAATAACAATTCAGACTTTGCAGAAAATAACATCAGCTTGCAATGTTTAGAGCTATCAAACAACATGTTACAGGAACTTATCATGGCAAACAAATGCATGGCATGAATCTACTAAATGCATAGATCAAAAGTCCCTTAATGACCATGAGCCATAAAGAATCAGAAAATATGATGGCAGCCACGTAAACATGGCAAGTTATAATACATATTCGAACATGGCAGAAACAGAATTATGAAGGCATGTAGATGAGCTTGTGCAACTTACTACAGAGCAAAACATGGCATGGCAAGGCAACCAACAGTAAGAAGGCATGTTTGTGAAGCTAATCATGGCAAGAGCAAGTTCATAGCATGCAAGGATCAACTACAACAACCTTGGCAAAATTGAATAACATGTAAACAATGTGCCAGGAAACATTTTGAAGCAAAAGTAGAGCACAAAAATGACATGCTAGACTACTCCATAATTACCAACAGGGGCATAAATGGATAGATAATAACCATATGTTTAAAACATCCTTACTTAAGTATCTCAAAATATGCATGGATCTCTCTATAACATCAAGTTTACATGGCATCAAAATAACAGCAGAACAGGGACTAAAATCAGCAACATCACGATGCCTAGTTTGCATGCTTGTGCTAGTCACCACATTGATCACAAAAATACATGGTAAGTACCTCTATAAAGAAGACATAGCATAGATCAAAACACATGTAGACATCAACCTCATAGGATGCACACATCAATCATGGCAAAAATGACAAAAGAGCATGTTCTGTTAACAGAGAGCAGACAACATCATGAAGCACTCTTGCAACGATGATTCAGGCATCTAGATGACCTCAAATGAATATGATGCAATGGAATGAAATGATGTACTCGTTGAGACGAACAATTTGACATATTACACGCACAAAACGGAGCTATGGATGCAGAGATACAATAGGTCAAACATGGCACGATAATGCAAAAATTCGGGGACGGTGAAAATCTCACCCTCCGGATCAGATCTAGGTTATGCACGGATGTCGATGCAGTGCCGGAGAAGATTGCCGGAGAGGCTGCCGGAGAGGAGGGAGATGGCCGGAGTGGAGGGAGGCGGCGGCCGAGCTCGGGGTCGCCGGATCCGGCCCTCCCGTGGCCGGATCTGGCCGGAGACGGCGAAGAGGAGGTGAGGCGGAGGGACTCCAGGCGGCGAAGGGGCCGGCGGGCGGCGCGGAGGCGCACTCTAGCGGCGGGGCCGAGGGGCGGCCGGCGGGGACGAGCGCGGGGGAGCCGCGGCGGCCTCCGGAGGCGCGCGCGGGCGAG
>NC_041387.1:475840133-475842814 GCF_002162155.2 Triticum dicoccoides
CGGAGGCAGCTTCGGGCCGGGAGGGCCCCGGACGGGCTCCTGCGGGCTCGCGGCGGCGCGGGGAAGTGGGCGCGGGGCTCGGCGAATCAGGAGCCGACACGTGGCGCGGAGAGGGCGGCGGACATGTCCGGTCGCCGGGCGGACATGTCCGGCGGCGCGGAAGGGATGGATCTAGGGTTTTGGGGGGATTAGACCGCGAATTTGGAAGGGGGTGGCAGTTTTATAGGCAGAGGGAGCTAGGAGAGTCCAAATGGAGCACGGTTTTCGCCCACATGATCGTGATCGAATGACCGAGAGCATGGAGGGGAGTTTGCTGGGTTTTGGGCCACTTTGGAAGGGGTGTTGGGCTGCAAACAAAAGAGGCTTTTGCGGTTACCCGGTTAACCGTTGGAGTATCAAACGACCTCCAAATGGCACGAAACTTGACAGGCGGTCTACCGGTGTTATACCAAGGCCGCTTGGCAAGCCTCGGGCCATTCCGAGAAAGTTTAACACCCACTCACAACAGGAGGCAAAAGGGGAACGCCAGAGGGCATAGGAGTGCCGGATTGCAGAACGGACAACGGGGAAAATGCTCGGATGCATGAGACGAACACGTATGCAAAATGAGATGCACATGATGACATGATAAAATGCAACACGCAAGCAAATGACATGGCAATGACGATGAATAACTGGCAGACACCTGGCGCATCGAATCCGGGGCGTTACAACACTCCTCCACTAACAAGAGATCTCGTCCCGATATGTTAGGACCGAGACGGAAGGGAAAAGGGATGACGTGAAACAAGAACTGAAGAGAAGAAGCAAAGAATCGAGAGCACTCGAGAAAAAGAGAGGAACGACGAGAATGACGAGAATCGAAAGTTCACGGAATCAGATAGACTATGAAACAACACCGGATAGAACGAGATAAGAAACAAATAATACTGAAAGGATTTAGGCAGCACTCCGGCTGAACATGGAAGAATAGAACAAGAACTTCACAAGACGGGATGGCACTTGATGAGATGAACAACGCAAAGCCTCCGGAAGAATTGAAATAGAAATGAAAAAAACTTAGAAGGAAAGGTTGAACGGAGTTGTTGAGAAAATCAACAACGAAAGAATAAACTTGTTGTGGACTTATGGAAAACATCTCAAAATTCTGAGGTGATCACCGACCACAAGCGGTAAAATTGAATAGCTGAGAAGGACAAAGAAATGCAAAAATCCACTTCAGAAGAAAATGAAGAATTATTTGCTCTTCAAGACGCGGGAAGGAAAGATACTTGAGCTCCACCAATGAAATCTTGATGAACTCTTGAAGAATGAATTGAATCATGAAGAACCATCGTGAAGAACTCCGGTAACAAGAGGATGACGAGATAAAATGAAGGGTGAAAGAATAAGATGAGCCTTGCGATGATTTAGATGGAGGTTCCGACGAGATGGCCGAGGAAATTTGAACTCGGGGAAAATAAAAGATGGAGAACACTTGGAACTAGAATTTATTCATCAAGAACAAACTCCGAAGGAAGGGATTAATCACTTGGATGAAATAAGAATAAGATTTATTGTATGCTTAACCTTCATCAAATTAAATTGATGACAAGCAATGGATTTACATACTACTTATTCTTGTTGAAAAAGAATTGAGCAGTGACATATCACAAACTTGAGAAGGTCTTCATGAACCACCGGTAGGATTGAAAGAAGGAATGGATTGATACGATAACAAAGGAAAAAGAATTTGAATGAACCACTATAAGAACTCGAAAATGACTGATGCAAAGGACGGAATCACCGGGAAGAATTAGAAGAACAAATATGCTTGAGGGAATTAGATGCAAAAGAACAAAGAGATAACAAGCTGATTAAAGAACATTTGAGCGAAGCACCGGGATAATTGGATAACGGTAGCTGAAATGTTAGGACAAAGAATTCTTCTGGAACGATGGCCTCCGGTGAAAAGAAAAAGAAATCAACTCCTGACAAACTCCGGATGGATAAGAAAAGAATATCTGACAATTGGAATAATTCGAGAGGATGGCATGAAGCTAGACCCACGAATCTTCAGAAGAACGGGAAAGATTTAGAGGAAGAAACTCTTCTTCGATCTTCAAAGCTGAGAAAGACGACGAGAAACACCACCGAAATTACTGAGATACTCCGGTAGAATGACAAGCGAAGAGGTTGAGCCAACAATGAAAAGAGTTTGAAAACGATCTTGGAAAGGCATCTGACTGATGAAATTCATACTTACGTCACACTTGAAAAGTATTGAGAATAACTCCGGGGAATAATTAGAAGAGTCAGGTAAGATCCTGGGAAAAGACTTGTGGGTTAGGGCTCACTGAAGAGATAACACCGTTTGAAAGGGATGTTGAACAGATAGATGAAGCACTAGAACAATTGAGATATTTGAATGAGGTGACAACCTCGAATTAATTCGAACACGGACGAATCTCCTGAGATGTCCTGAACACTCCGGAAGGATAAACTAACGAGAGGCGAACGAGCAGAGAAAACACTTGAGGTGAGGGAAATAATATAACCACTACCGAAAACTGGAATTGAATCCACCGGAGAAGATAAAGAGATGAAGAATGTCCACCGAGACGAGAATTCACCGATTGAAATAATTGAGGGAAGACTGAAGAGGCTCCGCACAAATGAAATAGATGGTCGAAACAGACTCA
>NC_041387.1:475843229-475847522 GCF_002162155.2 Triticum dicoccoides
GAAGAAAAAGGGTGGGAGGGCGGGAAAAACAAAGGCAACTTGGAAGGGGAAACGGCGAATATCTTGAAGAGAAAACACCAGTTGAAATCATTGAGGAAAAAAAAGCAAAAACTTCGGACGAGTAGGATGGATACTCGATTACGGACTCCGGTTCCGAGAAGAAGAAGGGTGGGCGGGTGGGAAAGAAAACAACTGAGGATTGAACTCAAGGATGAAGAGGCTCGAGTCAACTGGACGAGAAATGCACCAGATAAAAAGAGCTGAGAAACAACGATCGGAAAACCAACTGCGTGAACCTAAAGAGAAATTTGAAGGGGAAGAGGAGTGATTCAAAACACCTACGTCAAGATTCCTTACTAGAGCGACGAAGGGGCTGAGGAGTAAAAAGAATTCCTACTCTCCGATATAACTAGACTCCGAAAAATAGTTTTTTTCTAGACTCAAAAACGACCAAACTACACGAACAATCAAGGGGGCTCCTAAGGTCGGTCGAGGCTCTGATACCAACTTGTCACGCCCAATATGCGACCCTATCCAAAAGGAACTCGAAGGTCCCACCAAGGATAGACCCGCATATTGAAACTCTTTTGCAAGGTGGATATCATTACATCAACATTACATAATAGATAGGGATACATACAAGAGGCATACAATGCCACACGAATACAACATCACAATACATAAGAGCATCATCCGACTACGGATGAAACACAAACAGAAACTCAACTGACATCCACCTTGCTAGCCCATGCTGCCGACCTGGAACCTATCCCCTGATCAAAGAAGCAGAAGAAGAACTCAGTGCAAGCAAGCATCGCTCTCGTGTCATGATCATCGCATAACCTGTACCTGCAACTATTGTTGTAGTAATCTGTGAGCCACGAGGACTCAGCAATCCCATTGCCATGGGTATCAAGACTAGCAAAGCTTAATGGGAAAGGAAGGGGTAAAGTGGAGAGGTTGCAGCAGCGACTAAGCATATATGGTGGCTAACATACGCAAATAAGAGCGAGAAGAGAGCAAATGGAACGGTCGTGAAGCTAGCAATGATCAAGAAGTGATCCTGAACTCCTACTTACGTCAAACATAACCCAGAAACCGTGTTCACTTCCCGGACTCCGCCGAAAAGAGACCATCACGGCTACACACGCGGTTGATGCGTTTTAATTCGGATCTGGTGTCAAGTTATCTACAACCGGACATTAACAAATTCCCATCTGCCTATAACCGCAGGCACGACTTTCGAAAGATTATACCCTGCAGGGGTGTCCCAACTTAGCCCATGATAAGCTCTCGCGATCAACGAAGGATATACCTTCTCCCAGGAAGACCCGATCAGACTCGGAATCCTGGTTTACAAGACATTTCGAGAATGGTAAAACATGACCAGCAAAGCCTCCCGCTGTGCCGACAAATCTCGGTAGGAGCTGCACATATCTCGTTCTCAGGGCACACCGGATGAGCCAGATGTCGGGTTGGCATAGACCCTGGTTGCCCAGGGGGCGCCGGACATCGCTCGGTTTGGACCAACACTTAGACAAGCATTGGCCCGGGGGGGCTAAAATAAAGATGACCCTCGGGTTGGCTGACCCAAGGGAAAGGTATAGGTGGTGGTGAGGCAAATGGTAAAACCAAGGTTGGGCCTTGCTGGAGGAGTTTTATTCAAAGCGAACTGTCAAGGGGGTCCCATAAATCACCCGACCGCGGAAGGAACGCAAAATCCGGGAACATAACACCGGTATGACAGAAACTAGGGCGGCAAAAGTGGAACAAAACACCAGGAAAAAGGCCGAGCCTTCCACCCTTTAGCAAATATATAGATGCATTAATAATATAAGATATATTGTGATATCCCAACAAAATCCTGTCCACCATGGAGAAATCTTCAACTTCACCTGCAACTAGCAACACTATAAGAGGGGCTGAGCAAAAGCGGTAACATAGCAAAACAACGGTTTGCATAGGAAAGGTGTCAAGGTTAGAGGTTCATGGCAATATGGGAGGCTTGATGAGCAAAAGATAGGTAGCGCAGCAAAGCGATAGAACGAAGCAACTAACATATCAATGATAGTAGTGAGATCCAGGGTAGCGATCATCTTGCCTGGAATCCTGCAAGGAAGAAGAACGAGTCCATGAAGAAGATGAAGCCACGAAGACAAACCAAGTGTAGATGAACGAATCCTCACGATCACAACGTAAGAGGAACTATCGAAAAGAAGCACACAACAAAGTAAACACACAACTCATAGACAAGACATGATGCATGACAAGGCTACATGAAGCTACTCATGTCTAGAGATGATGCAAACAAGAGCAACACATCAAGGCAAGTTTAAATGAGGCCGGGAACAACATATAACAACTCCAGTAAGTCCTCATATGCAAATTTTGAAGTTGGTCCAGATCTGAATAAACCTTATGTTCAAGTTGTTAAACAGCAAGTTAAGATGCACAAAGAGGATCTACACAAGATTCTAGTCAAGTTACATATAAAGTTCATTTAGTTCGGAGCTACGGCCTAGAAGATATGAGCAAAACGAGTTAAACATGGCATTAATGCAAAATGCATTCAAACATCAAGCAAACACACCAAAACAAGGATGCAACATCATAATATGAAGCTACATGCAATTCTAAGCAAGTTTCATATAGAGCACACTCAAAACGGAGCAACGGTTCAACACACACACACTATACAAGTTAATAGCAACAATCTGTCCAAAACAGCAACTAGGCATATTGCAAGCATCAAGACAACATGCTACAGGACCTCAACAAGAAAACAAAAGGCATGGGCATGTTGTACAGGTAAAGGATAACAAAACATGAACACTGAGCTATCTCCAGAAATCACTAGAACATGCTCAAACACACATGGCAAGATTGCAAGTAATAACAATCCAGACTTTGCAGAAAATAACATCAGCTTGCAATGTTTAGAGCTATCAAACAACATGTTACAGGAAATTATCATGGCAAACAAAGGCATGGCATGAATATACTAAATGCATAGATTAAAATACCCTACTGACCATGAGCCAAAAAGGATCAGAAAATATGATGGCACCCACGTAAACATGGCAAGTTATAATACAGATTCAAACATGGCAGAAACAGAATTATGAAGGCATGTAGATGAGCTTGTGCAACTCACTACAGAGCAAAACATGGCATGGCAAGGCAACCAACAGTAAGAAGGCATGTTTGTGAAGCTAATCATGGCAAGAGCAAGTTCATAACATGCAAGGATCAACTACAACAACCTTGGCAAAATTGAATAACATGTAAACAATCTGCCAGGAAACATTTTGAAGCAAAAGTAGAGCACGAAAATGACATGCTAGACTACTCCATAATTGCCAATAGGGGCATAAATGGATAGATAATAACCATATGTTCAAAACATCCTTACTTAAGTATCTCAAAATATGCATGGATCTCTCTATAGCATCAAGTTTACATGGCATCAAAATAACAGCAGAACAGGAACTAAAATCAGCAACATCACGATGCCTAGTTTGCATGCTTGTGCTAGTCACCATATTGATCACAAAAATACAGGGTAAGCACCTCTGTAAAGAAGACATAGCATAGATCAAAACACATGTAGACATCAACCTCATAGGATGCACACATCAATCATGTCAAAAATGACAAAAGAGCATGTTCTGTTAACAGATAGCAGACAACATCATGAAGCACTCTTGCAACAATAATTCAGGCATCTAGATGACCTCAAATGAATATGATTCAATGGAATTAAATGATGTACTCATTGAGACGAACAATTTGACATATTACACGCACAAAACGGAGCTACGGATGCAGAGATACAACATGTCAAACATGGCACGATAATGCAAAAACTTCGGGGACTTGGTGAAAATCTCACCCTCCCGATTAGATCTAGGTTATGCACGGATGTCGATGCAGTGCCGGAGAAGATCGCCGGAGAGGCTGCCGGAGAGGAGGGAGATGGCCGGAGTGGAGGGAGGCGGCGGCCGAGCTCGGGGTCGCCGGATCCGGCCCTCCCGTGGCCGGATCTGGCCGGAGACGGCGAAGAGGAGGCGAGGCGGAGGGACTCCGGGCGGCGAAGGGGCCGGCGGGCGGCTCGGAGGTGCGCTCCGGCGGCAGGGCCGAGGGACGGCCGGCGGGGACGAGCGCGGGGGAGCTGCGGCGGCCTCCGGAGGCGCGCGCGGGCGAGCTTCGGGCGACGAGGGAGCGGGGCGGCGCCGGCACAGCCGGGCGGACGGGCGCGCCGGCGAGGCGGCGGCACGCGCCGGCGGGGCGTAG
>NC_041387.1:475847938-475898555 GCF_002162155.2 Triticum dicoccoides
CTGCGGGCTCGCGGCGGCGCGGGGAAGTGGGCGCGGGGCTCGGCGAATCAGGAGCCGACACGTGGCACGGAGAGGGCGGCGGACATGTCCGGTCGCGGGGCGGACATGTCCGGCGGCGCGAAAGGGATGGATCTAGGGTTTCGGGGGGGATTAGACCGCGAATTTGGAAGGGGGAGGCACTTTTATTGGCAGAGGGAGCTAGGAGAGTTCAAATGGAGCACGGTTTTCGCCCACACGATCGTGATCGAACGACCGAGAGCATGGAGGGGAGTTTTCTGGGTTTTGGGCCACTTTGGAAGGGGTGTTGGGCTGCAAACAAAAGAGGCTTTTGCGGTTACCCGGTTAACCGTTGGAGTATCAAACGACCTCCAAATGGCACGAAACTTGACAGACGGTCTACCGGTGTTATACCAAGGCCGCTTGGCAAACCTCGGGCCATTCCAAGAAAGTTTAGCACCCACTCACAACTGGAGGCAAAAGGGGAACGCTAGAGGGCATAGGAGTGCCGAATTGTAGAACGGACAACGGGGAAAATGCTCAGATGCATGAGACGAACACGTATGCAAAATGAGATGCACATGATGACATGATAAGATGCAACACGCAAGCAAATGACATGGCAATGATGATGAATAACTGGCAGACACCTGGCGCATCGAATCCGGGGCGTTACAAAATCCACCCCCCTACTAGGGGATAAAGAAGAGGAAGGCCTCCACACATGGGGAGGCCGAGGTGTCCAAGAAGGAAAACATCTCCCTTCCAGACTACTCCGCCGCAGCCACCAACAACGGCGGGGAGTGGGAGCCCAGGGTCAAGCCCCTGGCCAAATCGTAAGTATTCGGACACGGTAATATTTCCGGCCTTTTCACTTTATCGATTTTTAATGTGCTAGACCATGCATCTATAGTCCGGCCCAGTCCAACATCAAGCTATCCTCCTCTTCGGAGGGGTCGCTGGACCCGTCGGTGATGAACATCGGGTCCCTTCCGACGGCCTCCTCCCCCAAGTCCACGGACAACACCGAGGTGTTGTCTCGAAGGATACCAGGCCAAGGGGAGACCGTTCCGGTGATGCCGGGGGATAAAACCCCGATTGCCGAACACATGGGAGGAAAGACCCCTACGGACCCAGACGACGGGCCGTATCCAGTTCGGCCCTCAGCCGAATAGAGCTTCGGAGACCCAAGTGGCTCCGGATTCAGGCAGGCAGCCTCTCCCGAATGAGGGGGGCAAGATGCCTCTACCGGTGACCTCTGTCCATCCAGAGGCACCAGATAGATTGCTGGAAGCGCTACAAGGTGCTTCCATTACGGAAGAACACCATACTCTTATGAGTACGGTGATTGAGAAGGTCCAATCCGCCAAAAAAGGACTGACCGAAACCTGCATTAGCCTTCTAATAGGCTTTGAGTTAAGTAATATAGTTGTAAAAGAATATCACCTTGTAGACAGTAGCCTATGATGCTCTATTCGGTGTTCAGAAAGAAAAACCGAACAGAGGATCAAAATAATTTTTGGAGGAGTCTAACATAACATGTCTATGTGAATAAGTAGGCGTCGCTACTGGGTGCTGCCGCTCATACTGCGGAGGTCTCCGACTTGAAGCAGAATCTGGAGCGGGCCGAGGAAGAACTCGGCCTCGTGAAGAAGCAACAGGATGAAAGGTTCGTACTGACTAAAGTGTCATGAACTTTATTAGGGGCCGCGACCGATGTAACGGCCCTCAACAAGGCATTGGCCGAGGCCGAGGACAAAGCGGCTAAGGAACGCGCCACACGCGAGAAGCAGGAGGCCCGGGTCAGCGAGGTCAAGCAAGAGCTCCAGGACGCCGTCAAAAAGTACGAGTCCTTGGAGCGTGATTCTAAGACTCAAGAGTCCGAACTTGCCATGGCCCGCCAGAGCGCGCAAGATGCCCGAGCCGAAGCCCAGAGCGCCCTCCAGGAAATCCAGGCAGCCAAGAAGATCGCGGCGGGTAAGGCTTTTATTATGCAAAGCAAGTATGTGAAGGAAACATTCCTTTTACTTACCCGAATTTGGAGTTCTCCAGGAGCGTTTGCGGATCTGCCATGCAACATACCAGATGCTGCAGAGTTCTTTCGAGCCGAAGAAGGGAGCTCTACGGAGAAGCTATTCTGGTCTCAATACCTTGGACCAGAACATCCGGTGCCCTTTAGCGACCAGCTAAAATAGTTGGTCGAGCTGCACAAGGCAGCCGAACTAGCCATGAAGGAACTAATAGTCCGGCTATGGCCTGCCGAGCCCATGCCCACTAGCTACTTCAGACTCGTGAAGCGGCTGGTCGGTGCCTGCCCTCGGCTTGATGCTGTCAAGCGGTCAGTCTGCGTTGAAGGTCTGCGGATGGCTTTCGCCCGCGCCAAGATGCACTGGGCGAAGATGGATGCCACAAAGTTGATGACCGAGGGTCCGCCCGCGGACAAGGAGCATCGCAAGCCCGAGATGTACTATGACAGTGTCATGGAGGGATCCCGCCTTGTAGCGGAGCAATGTGCCAAGGATATCATTTTCCCATGAAAGCATTATTTTATCCTCTCGTGTAATATGGAACAAGGTCTTTATGTAATATAATGCTTTTTATTTAAAATTTTACCTCCTGTGCGGCCGTTTATGAAATATGAGAGTTGGCCAGTCGTCGGCTTCTGCCCCCACGTAGCTAGTACAGGGGTGTTCAGGATAAATCTAAACACTCTTTATCCAAATTTTTGGTCCTTTAAGGAGGTGTTTAGCGCACCAAACAGGGCAATCGGACTATACAACTTTATCACCCTCACTTAGCCATAGGAGTTCTATAATTTTATGTTTTGGCGTAGCCCCTGGTATTCGGAAAGCTGAAGTTGGGGCGCTATACATGCCTAATCGGATAAAAACCGATTCCTTGCATAAAGCGGAAAAAATCTCTAAGGATTTGAAAACCTCTCGAACAGCTGACCAGCTCTCGCCACATCATGACAGATAGTTTTCGGCTTTCTCTACTGAGGTGCTCGTCCGGAAGAACCGGGACACAATCGCAATAGTTCTCCCTTTACAACCCTAGCCGATATAGCGGAACATAGGTAGCAAGCACAGGAGCCGGGCAACTCAACTATTGAGCAAAGACATAATTCGGAGCCGATGCATATAATGCTATAAGTTCGGGGTGCCGAACTATACTGTAAAAGTGTTCGAACTTTCTTGCCGTGTTATGGGGTACAATGAAGCCCCTAGCGAATTAAGGCATACCAGAATGTACGGGTGCAATTGAAAATAAATAGACAAGGAAAAAATTATGTAATAAGCAGACGCTGCAAATTATTTTTCATTGTAATTTGATTAATACGTCAAGGCGTATGTGTACAAGTAGTGCAATAAGAAAATAAGGCTACTTAACATGCCACGACCAAGAGCGAGCTGCGTGCGGGTATTTAAAACAGGTATGACGATCACTAGTAGAGACCACCTAGGTATTCCCTTGTATGTCCGAGCCCCTAGCTTTCTTGGTGTATCCGTTCCACTATGGGTTCGATGAGCAAGTTTATCAGAAAAGGTCTCAAGAAGAGAAACAACCTGAAAGAAAGAGAAAAAGTGAAGGTATGCAGATCCAGGAGCGGTTGAGCTGCATTGTGGACCGCGGTCTAGCTGTGCCTCCGTCCATGCCCATGGTATTTTAAGTGCGTAGTTGTGTACGCGCGGCACGAATTTCACCATTTTATTGGGGCTGGGACGAAGGTCGGATTACTAGCTGAGCTCTGGACGAGATAGACGGTCCTGTTGCAGAGTAGCTCGGACTCGCTTGATGGTGTCCGGGGGCTTTGTTGCCGAATTGAGGTTTTGCCTAAGAAGGCTATTCTGTACTTCTGCTGCAAGGGCCGTGGTGTGCTCCTCAGTACGGAGGGAGCGCTCCGTATTTCCATTGACTGTTATAACACCGCGAGGTCCGGGCATCTTGAGCTTAAGGTAGGCATAGTGCGGCACCGCATTGAAACGAGCAAATGCGGTTCGTTCGAGCAGTGTGTCATAACCACTGTGGAAGGGGACGATATCAAAGATTAATTCTTCGCTTCGGAAATTATCCGGGGATCTGAAGACCACTTCCAGTGTGATTGAGCCCGTACAACAGGCCTCTACACCTGGTATGACACCTTTAAAGGTGGTTTTGGTGGGCTTGATTCTTGAAGGATCAATACCCGTTTTGCGCACTGTATCCTGATAGAGCAGGTTCAGGCTGCTACCACCATCCATGAGGACGCGTGTGAGGTGGAATCCGTCAATGATAGGGTCTAGCACTAGTGTGTCTGAACTGCCATGACGGATACTAGTCGGATGGTCCCTTCGATCAAAAGTGATTGAACAGGAGGACCACAGGTTGTATTTCGGGGTGACTAGCTCCATCGCGTAGAGGTCCCTTAGTGCGCGCTTCCACTCCCTTTTGGCGATATGGGTAGCATATATCATGTTCACCATTTTAACTTGGGGAGGAAACTTCTTCTGTCCCCTTGCGTTAGATGGCCGGGGTTCCTCGTCGTCATCACTTTGCGGTCCCTTTTCCTTGTTTTTGGCATTTAACTTGCCAGCCTGTTTAAAAACCCAACATTCTCTTTTGGTATGATTGGCTGGTTTATCGGGGGTGCCGTGGATTTGACATGGACGATCGAGTGTGCGGTCCAGACTGGACGGGCCCGGATTGTTTCTCTTAAATGGCCTTTTCCGCTGACCGGACTTGGAGCCACTGAATCCGGCATTGACAACCGTGTCTTTGGCATTATCGCCATTATTTCGACGCTTGTGTCTGTTGCGTCGGGGCTTGCCGTTGCTATCTTTGGCTTCAGAAGTGCCAGGTTTAGTTGAGGTGCTGTTGCTATGAGCTAGCCAGCTATCCTCACCCGCACTAAAGCAGGTCATGAGCGTCGTAAGGGCTGCCATGGACTTCGGATTCTCTTGGCCAAGGTGTCGGGCGAGCCACTCGTCACATATGTTATGATTAAAAGCCGCTAGGGCTTCGGCATCCGGACAGTCGATGATCTGGTTCTTTTTAGTTAAGAACCGACTCCAGAATTTCCTGGATGACTCTCCGGGCTGTTGGATTATATGGCTTAAGTCATTGGCATCCGGAGGTCAGACATAAGTGCCTTGGAAGTTGTCAAGGAATGCATCTTCCAGGTTCTCCCAACTGCCAATGGAGTTTTCGGGCAGACTGTTCAACCAGTGTCGAGCTGGTCCATTGAGTTTTAGCGGGAGATACTGGATGGCATGGAGATTGTTGCCGTGGGCCATATATATATATGGAGAAGGAAGTCCTCGATCCATACCGCGGGATCTGTTGTTCCATCATATGATTCAATGTTTACGGGTTTAAACCCTTCTGGGAATTCATGCTCCATTACTTCATCAGTGAAGCATAGGGGGTGTGCGGCGCCTCTGTGTCAGGCTACGTCGGGACGTAGCTTGGATGGAGCCGGTCTGCGGTATTCGGCCTGAACAGGTTTGTATTTGTTATATCCGGCTTGGTGGCCGTCGTTGCATGTTGGGGTGCACCCCCGTGATCCATAGATCGATCTGGTTTGTCCTGCTCTGTTTTCCAAGTCGTACTGCAGGTCATGTGTGTATCCCTGAGCTGTTTCATTTCTATTTGTTCGGTGAGGCAGTGTCGGCTGGTGTTCGTGCTGAATTGCTATTTTATCTCGGCCATGCGGTGGTCGGTCAGCCGCATTATGCGCTGGTAGTGCTGGCTCCAGCGCCTCGTCATCAAATTGAGGTAGCAATTTGCGCTTCGGGTAACTTTTGGTTGGGCGTTCGAGTCCGTATTCCTCGGCTACCAGGACCTTAGTCCATCTATCAGTGAGCAGATCTTGATCAGCTTGAAGCTGTTGCTGCTTCTTCTTCAGGCTCTTTGCCGTGTCTATAAGCCGGCGCTTAAAACGCTCCTGCTCGATGGGATCCTCTGGCACGATAAATTCTTCATCACTGAGGCTCACCTCATCCTCGGAAAGAGGCATGTAATTGCTGTCGTCTGAGTTATCATTCACGGACTATTCATCGGGGCTGGCTCGCCCGTCTTCCCGTTCAGCATGTTCGAAACTTGGCTTGGA
Source organism: Triticum dicoccoides (assembly GCF_002162155.2). Lineage (NCBI taxonomy): Eukaryota > Viridiplantae > Streptophyta > Magnoliopsida > Poales > Poaceae > Triticum > Triticum dicoccoides. The sequence continues at coordinate 475,854,024 of NC_041387.1, forward strand.
GGGGTCTTCGTTGTCTTCGGCATCGTCCGGAGTGCTATTTTCTCTTGTGCCGGAATCGCTATTTTTACCATGGCGTGATTTAGAGCGGCGCCGCTGATGTCGGCGCTTAGGCGCTTCTCAGGAAGTTTATCCTCAACTAGATCCTTTTTGTCACCGCCATTCTCTTCTTTGGGTGTATCCACCATGTATATGTCGTATGAAGAGGTGGCTGTCAAGCGCCCTGTGGGCGGTAGTTCCTGTTCTTCTCCGGCATCGTCGTCCATACCGTCGATGCCTTCGGAGTTGAAATCAAGCATGTCGGTCAAATCATCGACTGTGGCTATCAAGTGGGTGGTGGGTGGGTAACTGTCACAACCCTAGAAATCTTCTTGCAATTAGTGGCATTGCATCCATGCATCATTGTCATTTTTTACTTAAACTTGAAATGGGGATGCTTAAACCCTAGCACCAAAATGAATTCAACTAGGGTCAAAATAAAATATTTTTCATTGAACTCAAAATGCCCTCTAAAAATGTTCAACATTTCTGGTTTGAGGTGGAAGCATCTACCAAAAATGGTTTATATTTTTGCAGGACATATTGGGCTCTGAATTAAATCATACTCTATTTGCATTTGGGCATTTAAATGCTATGCAATATTTTAAATGCTCAAATAATCATAAACTAAAATGTTTGCTGTTGGTTATATTCCAAACAGTGGCATTGAGCAGTTTCATGATTTCTGGATCTGTTGAAGTATTTTTAATAAAGCCCTAAAGTTACAGAAATAATAGAAAACAGAAAATAGAGGAGAGAGAGAGAACTTACCTGTCTTACCTGTCGCGGCCCAGCTGGCCAGCCCACCTGCGCGGCCCAGCCCGCCTGTCCCCTCCCCTGTCGTGTTCCTCCTTGCCAGGAGGACGGGCGTGTGCCCGACGCGCGCGCACCGCCGTGCGCCACCTCCTGCTTGATGCCGAGGGCCGGGACGCCTCTGGCGTTGCCACGCAGACCCCCTGGACCCCTCGACTGCTCCACTCTCTCCCAGCCTCGCCTCCTTCGCTCTCTCTCCCGAAGCAGAGTGAAGCCGTCGCCGCTGTTCACTGCCACCGCGTCCACCATTATCCCCCGCCTCCCCCTGATGTACAAGACCTCCGACGCGACGCCCTCGCCCTCCCCACCGAGCCACGCTTCGTCGGAGTCCCTGCATCGCCACCATCTGGTCGTCTTCAACCTCGGTAACCTCCGGACGCCGTTCGTCGATTCGCCTCGCTCCGGTCGCCCCCGAGCCCACTGATCTGCTCAACGACCTCCTTGTGAGCTCCGCCGCTTTTTCCCTCTCCTCCAGCGTCATTTTCGCCCTCTAGCCGCAGCCCTGAGATCACCCGAGGCCGCTGTCCGCCATGACCGGTCAGCCCATGCTCCCGAGCTTCTCCTGCTCGCTCTAGGGGTACTGATATGCTCCTGGCGCCTCCAGGAGGCTGCCTAGCCACTCCGTTGGCTCACCCGAGCACTGCAGCCCCGCGCCCGCGCTATCCCGAACTCCGGCCGCCGCTGTTGTCATCGCCGGCGCCGCCACAGACCACCCCTCGTCCAGCCACCACCATCGTCATATGCGCCCAGCTACGGGCGATCCAACGCGCCCGGCCGCACGATCTCTCGTCGCCGGAGTTGGCCGGACGGGCGACGCTGTCGTGCTGTGCTTAGCACCGGCGTTTAGCCGTCGATGTGGCACCGTCATTAGCAATTAATGACTCCGCTAATTAACCCACACTCTCACTGACATGCAGGCCCCGCTGCCTAACTAACCAGCTAACAAGAATAGATTAAGATTAATCTAAACACAATGGCCCCACGCGTCGGCGTTGACCTCGCTGACGTGGCCGTCGACCGGTCCCACTTGTCATCCACCTAAACCAGCCTAAGACACTGACGTATGGGTCCCACTGGTCAGGTTTGACCTGGACCTGGCGTGTTGACCTGCTGATGTCACACTGATGTCATGCCGACGCAATAAGCTATTTTCTGGATTTATTTTAATACATGAAAATCCAGAAAATTGCCTAAACTTCTAAAAATCATAGAAAATCAACCGTAGCTCCAAATGAAATAAATTATATATGAAAAATGATCAGAAAAATCTAATCTATCCATCTGTACCATTTTTCATGCATGTTTGAACAACTTAAAGTTGCTGTATAAGACAATTTGAATAAATGGCATTTGAAATGCCTTACATGGAGTTTGAATTTGAACCTAGTGTTCAAACCAACTCCATTTAACTTGTTGCTAGTTGCATTAGGCCAATCATCAGCATATTGCCATGTCACATTCATGCATCATATTGTTGCATGGCATTGATTGTGTTTCCTCTTTGTTTGTCGGTGAGTGTTCCCTCTCAATAGACGTGGTTCCGACGATTATTCGATGACACCGATGAGGAACTATATTATCTTCAGAAGTGCCAGGCAAGCAAAACCCCCTTGTTCATTCTGATACAATCCTACTCTCTCGCCCTACTCTCTTTTACTGCATTAGGACAACAACGATTCATTTGTTACTTGCTGCGGTAGCTGAACCCCTTTATCCTCTGCATGACCTGTCATTGCCACAGTAAATAGATGAAACCCACTAGCATGAGTAGGAGTTGTTTGAGCCCTGTTGTGCCTACTCATTCTTGCTTGTTTGTCATGCCTGCTACTGCTTAGAGTTGAGTCAGGTCTGATTCATCGGGGATGAATCAGAAGTGTGTGAACATGTCCTACTGTGCATGAGCTAAGTGTGTGAACACGATTTGGCAAAGTTAGCGGTGAGAGGCCATGTAGGAGTACATGGTGGGTTGTCTCATTGAAGCCGTCCTCAGGAACTGAGTTCTGTGTTTGTGATCCATGATTCAGCTACTACCATGCATTGGGCCCTGAAATATGACCCCGCTCGACTTCTTAATCACCCTTGTCCTCTGTCCAGGAGTTGCAAGTAGTTTCTGGTGTTTGTAGTATGCTGGAGGCCGTGCGCAACACTGACCGGAGGGGTGGGCTGCGATGCGGTAGGCACGTGGCCGGGTATACCGGGCGCCCGTTTGGTGTCACGGAACCCTGTACACATCGTTCGGGGCCGTATGTGGAAACCTCGGCCGGACTCCCTGCGGATGGAACCTGAATAGGCGATAAACCTGGACTAGAGACTTGAGTGTTTAGGTAGGTCGTGGTCTACACCCACGTCGGCTTTCGCTTGAAGTCTGTCGAGCACATGTCGTGTGCAGACGCTAAGTGGTGGAAACATGTATGAAGAAGTACACCCCTGTAGGGTTAACATCATCTATTCGAATAGCCGTGTCCGCGGTAAAGGACTTCTGGGTTGCCTATAACAGTTCATAGACAAGTGAAAGTGGATACTTTAAAATGCGCAAGATAAGCATGAGTGCTATGGATGGCGTTCTCGTAGGGAGACGGGAGCAGATCCATAGTGGTGTATTGATATGGTGAATATGTGGACTCGTGTGCGCCACCTCAAAGAGTCGCTTGCAGTCGTAGTTCAGGATAGCCACCGAGTCAAAGCTGGCTTGCTGCAGTTAAACTCCACCATCCCCTTTGTTGATAATAATGCGTATGTAGATAGTTCTGATGTAAGTATTGCTGGGTACATTTGTACTCATGTTTTCCTATTTTATGTTTTTGCAGAGAGACTTCATTCTCACTAGTAGTTCCGCTTGGACTTCGACGTTTAGCTTGTTACCTCAGCTATGATCTTGTGCCCCCGGCAGGATCTGGTAGATAGTCAGGCTTCTCAGCCCTTTTCATTTATAGATGTCTGTACCAAGACATGTTAAGCTTCCGCTTGTGCTTTGACTTGTATGCTATGAATGTTGGGTCGTAAGACCCATGTTTGTAATATCTCGCTCCTCGGAGCGTATTGAATAAAATACTTGAGTTGTAGAGTCATGTTGTGATGCCATGTTGTATTTGCACATATCGAGCATATTGTGTGTATGTTATTGAAATGCTTGGTATGTGTGGGATCTGACTATCTAGTTGTTTATCCTTAGTATCCTCTCTTACCGGGAAATGTCTCCTAGTGCTTCCACTGAGCCATGGTAGCTTGCTACTGCTCCGGAACACTTAGGCTGGCTGGCATGTGTCCTTCTTCGTTCCTGTGTCTGTCCCTATGGGGAAATGTCACGCGATGAATACCAGAGTCCTGCTAGCCCAGTGCAACAGCCTGGATTCACTCGCTGATGACCGACACGTTCGATGCTGGGTCATGTATGCCTGTCCCTGTAAGTTAGTGCCACTTTGGGTTCACGACTAGCCATGTCAGCCCGGGCTCCTTGTCATATGGATGCTAGCGACACTATCATATACGTGTGCCAAAAGGCGCAAACGGTCCCGGGCAAGGTAAGGCGACACCCGTGGGAATACCGTGCGTGAGGCCGCAAAGTGATATGAGGTGTTACATGCTAGATCAATGTGCCATTGAGTCGGGGTCCTGACAGCTTTGGTATCAGAGCTTGACTGCCTGTAGGATTACCAAGCCAAACTGGTCGAAGTTGTGTCTAGAAATGCTTTAGTTATGTAAGGGAATTGATTGTGGGAGGGAACGTAAGGCTCTTTTTACTCCTTATACCTCATGGCCTTCTGATCTGAGTCATCCTCTTCTCTTCTACGGGGATTAAGAACTAGGCCTTCTCATCTATCTATCAGGATGACGTGCTACTAATCCATAGACTTATAGAATTGTTAGTTTCAAATCTCAGTTCAACTTTTACTACTTCCGCATGTTCATAGCTGGTCTCAGAACCTTGATATTGTGATATTAAGTGGTTATGCCACCATTTTTCAGGATGTCTCAAATCATTTTGAGCATTTACAGCCGTTATGCTGTCCGAGTCATCCCAGGTCTCTAAATAGCCTGATGCATTTGCAAATCCTTTCTTTCCGTTCCCGGTGTCCTTTTTGGTCAGATTAAGCACACTAATCGGTGAGTTGAGGTACTTTGTTGCCTCGACATATATGTTGAAGCTATTATTATGACCCTAGGCGTCTTACGAAACCATCTAGTAATCTAGCGATGTTTTGTGTTCCCGGTGTGATAATTCTGGCCTTTATTCTCGAAAGCATCCCGTGATGCCACTTGGTAGTAGGTATCCTATTGCTGGGTTCTTGAACCCGAGATTCACCCTACGTACTTCATGTTGATAGTGTTTGCTAGTTCCTTTAGGTTATTAGTAACCTTGCAATAGTCCTCGAGGTCTGTGGTATTCCCTTCTTCCAAATACTATGAACCACTTACGACAGATGTTTGTTGGATCAAAAGATCACGACAGGGGTGCTCTTGATGGGTTCTCCATTCTATATTGCGACTCTGCCAGTTCTACTTTTCTGCATGGGTTATCCGGAAGAAACTTGTTGAACTTGGTTCAACATACTAATCTATGCATCCACAACTCAGAAAACCGTATGTTCCTTTGAGTTGTCCCGCTTTAGTTGTCTTCCGACCCTCGTCTATCAATTGATAGTCAAGAGTAGTTGTGCACTCGGGCTCATCGATGCCTATTACTCTTGTGGTCCATCAAGCCATTCTAGTTCAGAATGACTAGGAGAAACAAACTGCAGTACCTCATCCATTTCTAGGATTGGGTCAAAGCAGTTGTCTTCCGCAGATCAGATGCAATCCAGCTTTTGATTCTGTTCTACCCTGGAGTATCACCCCCTTTATGTCAGGATTTTCATGAGAATTGCTCCAGCCCTTGTGAATTCTTGACGTAGTGATACTTCCTCGCCATCATTACTCATTCCTCGGTTCCATGTTGTCGCAACCGGAATATCGACAAGTGAATCGTGATGTGTGAAATCAATACTCATAGCAACCTTGTTGCTTGGTAGTTAAAGGACAATAATTTCATCCTTAGCATGTTGGTTATTGAATCATCATCCTAAGGTTGATCGTGCTACCTAGTCCTTATTCCTGGTGCACTTTTCAATCAATGAGTTAGGATAGTGTCAATCCTTGCTTGTTTGATCATATCGTCTTGCCCTGAAAAGCAAGATTGTTCTCGAGCTTGGTAACATATCGGTGGTTCGTGATTTTCCGAATATCTTCTCGGAAGTATCACCAGGTTGTCACCTGACTATTATGTTGAGTTCGTGATCAAGTTGGTCTTCTTGTAAACCACCCTTTCTCCAAGAATCTGTGTCGGATACCCCGAGCGAGTTGGTTAGGCTAAACAACAACTTGGAGAGTTGGAAGATAAAAGCTTGTCCGACTTAGTTCATCACTAAGGGATATCCTTGAGTGTGTGTGTGTTGAAGAAAGATGATATCTTCGTTGATTGATTCCTGTGATCAGTTGTTGAACCTGTTGTCTTGTCAAACTTGATTTGAGTATGGGCTTTCGTCAAATCAAATCAGAACCAACGATGTTCGTAGTGTTGTCTTACTCGTGGTTGATTCCTTGAGCATACACCACTATATCTCTTGGGTCTGACCAATGCTATCACGTGTTCACATGATGGTGGAAGTCCAGTGATATGGAAATTCCGATGAGTTGTTGTTGAGCCCATCAGCAGCATTTTGTCTCCCCCATGATTCATGTTGAACATCAACCTAGTGTTGAAAACTTTGTAAGCAATGCCTTCGTGTTCCGTTCATGAAGCTTATGCTTGGATGGAAGAAGTGACTTCCTCGAATTCATGTGCATTTGGTGCAAATTGCCGCCATGAATTTGAGAAAGGTTTGTTTTGCTTCCTTCGGAATCATCCCAAGTCAGTCACGCATTTGTGTGAAGTATTCTATGGTTTGGTAGATTAATTACCTCCATTCTATATGTGTCCCTAGCACACCAAGCCACTGATTGATCTGTTCAAGGATAATAAGTTCTAAGTGCTAGTCCTGAAGGTACCAGACGGATTTGTACAAGATTTCATTATCCTCGATGATGGTCCCCCACCTGAACTCGGTAGCGTTTTATTATAAGACTACTATGTGGTCATGCTTGTCTTGGACAACTTGTTCACAGGTTTGCAGCAGAACCAGCTCATGTTTTGGAGCTTGCTATCATAGTTCATTTCCCGAGAATTCCACAACATCATCTTTTTGGTTTGTGAGGTAAATTTTCTTTCCCAGACATGATGTCTGAAATATTCTGTTACCAACCAGATCTGAATCCCAGGAAGATATGATGGTTGGAACTTTTCCAGGATCTATGATGTAGGTCCCGACAGGGTTGATGTTCTGGCCGACGCACCTAGCCGGAGGATCTATCACTATAGTATCTTGATTGGGCAATTTGTCCATTTTCTCCACGAGGATTTCATGCGACTTATTCTATAAGTTGTTCCTTAGGGATTCTTGTACTCTGGGTTTTCCCCGACAAGCTATAACCATTCAAACAGTGGAATTACTCTCGTTGAGTTATTCCCAGTTACCAGAATTATTCCCAGCATTTGCATTTTGTTTCCAGCTTGCACCTCAGTAACTATTGTTTAGGATCATCTTCAAGAGTGGTCCTACCATGGGTTCCATCCACTTTCGACGATAAGAAAAATCATCCATTGCGTTGTCTTCAACAAGGTAGTCCACATCATCCATTCTAGTCTGAGTATGTCATTCTTTCGAACTCCTTCAAATGATCGATTGCGATTGCCTTAAGCTGGTATAAAGAGTTTCAACGATCTCTGAATCAAAAATAATTCTTTTGCCACTTAAGGGAATAGTTCTATGAGTCACCTTCCCCAAGGTGCCCCGTTACGGAATCATGGCAATTATTTCCTCGCCACCTTGACACCATCCACCATCTTTCTAAGCGTGGAATTGTTGCCCACCAAATAAACCCCCGCCGTTTGTTCTTCCATCCCTCTCGATGTTGGGGAACGTTGCAGAAAATTAAAATTTTTCCTACGGTTTCACCAAGATCCATCTATGAGTTCATCTAAGCAACGAGTCAAGGGAGTGAGTTTGCATCTACATACCACTTGTAGATCGAGTGCGGAAGCGCTCAAGAGGATGGTGATGAGGGAGTCGTACTCGCCGTGATTCGGATCACCGACGACCAAGTGCTGAACGGACAGCACCTCCGCGTTCAACACACGTACAGGACGGACGACGTCTCCTCCGTCTTGATCCAGCAAGGAGGAAGGAGAGATTGAGGAAGATAGCTCCAATGGCAGCACGCCGGCGTGGTGTTGTTGGTGCAGCAGTACTCCGACAGGGCTTCGCCAAGCACGTACGGAGGAGGAGAGGTGTTGGGGAGGGGAGGGGCTGCGCCTTGAGTTGTGTCTAGCAGCCCTCCCCTCACCCCACTATATATAGGAGGAGAGGGGCAAGGGGGCCGGCCCTCTAGGGGAAACCCTAGAGGGGGGCGGCGGCCAAAGGGAGAGGGAAAAGGGTGGCTTGCCCCCCAAGCTAGGGGGCGCCCCCTTTAGGGTTTCCCCTCCCCTTGCCCTAGCCGCATGGGCCTAGGTGGGGAGGCGCGCCCAGCCCACTAGGGGCTGGCTCCCTCTCCCACACAGCCCATGTGGCCCCCCCGGGAGGGGTGGCCCCACCCGGTGGACCCCCGGAATCCTTCCGGTGGCCCCGGTACAATACCGGTATGCCACCGAAACTTTCCGGTGTCCGTTTAACCACTTTCCATATATAAATCTTTACCTCCGAACCATTCCGGAACTCCTCGTGATGTCCGGGATCTCATCCGGGACTCCGAACAACATTCGGTAATCACATACTTGTCTTCCTGATAACCCTAGCGTCACCGAACCTTAAGTGTGTAGACCCTACGGGTTCGGGAGACATGCAGACATGACCGAGACGACCTCAGGTCAATAACCAACAGCAGGATCTGGATACCCATGTTGGCTCCCACATGCTCCTCGATGTTGTCATCGGATGAACCACGATGTCGAGGATTCAATCAATCCCGTATGCAATTCCCTTTGTCAATCGGTACGTTACATGCCCGAGACTCGATCGTCAGTATCCCAATACCTCGTTCAGTCTCGTTACCGGCAAGTCACTTTACTCGTACCGTAATGCATGATCCCGTGACCAAACACTTGGTCACCTTGAGCTCATTATGATGATGCATTATGAAGTGGGCCCAGAGATACCTCTCCGTCATACGGAGTGACAAATCCCAGTCTCGATCCGTGTCAACCCAACAGACACTTTCGGAGATACCTGTAATGCACCTTTATAGTCACCCAGTTACGTTGTGACGTTTGGTACACCCAAAGCACTCTTACGGTATCCGGGAGTTACACGATCTCATGGTCTAAGGAAGAGATACTTGACATTGGGAAAGCTCTAGCAAACGAACTAACCGACCTTTGTGCTATGCTTAGGATTGGGTCTTGTCCATCACATCATTCTCCTAATGATGTGATCCCGTTATCAATGACATCCAATGTCCATAGCGAGGAAACCATGACTATCTATTGATCACAACGAGCTAGTCAACTAGAGGCTCACTAGGGACATATTGTGGTCTATGTATTCACACGTGTATTACGATTTCCGGATAATACAGTTATAGCATGAATAAAAGACTATTATCATGAACAAAGAAATATAATAATAACACTTTTATTATTGCATCTAGGGCATATTTCCAACAGTCTCCCACTTGCACTAGAGTCTATAATCTAGTTACATTGTGATGAATCGAACACCCATAGAGTTCTGGTGTTGATCATGTTTCGCTCGCGAGAGAGGTTTAGTCAACGGATCTGCGACATTCAGATCCGTATGTACTTTGCAAATTTCTATGTCTCCTTCTTGAACATTTTCACGAATGGAGTTGAAACGACGCTTGATGTGCCTGGTCTTCTTGTGAAACCTGGGCTCCTTGGCAAGGGCAATAGCTCCAGTGTTGTCACAGAAGAGTTTGATTGGCCCCGACGCATTGAGTATGACTCCTAGGTCGGTGATGAACTCCTTCACCCAAATAGCTTCATGCGCTGCCTCCGAGGCTGCCATGTACTCCGCTTCACATGTAGATCCCGCCACCACGCTCTGCTTGCAGCTGCACCAGCTTACTGCTCCACCATTCAACATATACACGTATCCGGTTTGTGACTTAGAGTCATCCAGATCTGTGTCGAAGCTAGCGTCGACGTAACCCTTTACGACAAGCTCTTCGTCACCTCCATAAACGAGAAACATGTCCTTTGTCCTTTTCAGGTACTTCAGGATATTCTTGACCGCTGTCCAGTGTTCCTTGCCGGGATTACTTTGGTACCTGCCTACCAAACTTACGACAAGGTTTACATCAGGTCTAGTACACAGCATGGCATACATAATAGATCCTATGGCTGAAGCATAGGGGATGACACTCATCTCTTCTATATCTTTTGCCGTGGTCGGGCATTGAGCCGAGCTCAATCTCACACCTTGCAATACAGGCAAGAACCCTTTCTTGGACTGATCCATTTTGAACTTCTTCAAAATCTTATCAAGGTATGTGCTTTGTGAAAGACCTATGAGGCGTCTCGATCTATTTCTATAGATCTTGATGCCTAATATATAAGCAGCTTCTCCAAGGTCCTTCATTGAAAAACACTTATTCAAGTAGGCCTTAATGCTGTCCAAGAATTCTATATCATTTCCATCAAAAGTATGTCATCTACATATAATATGAGAAATGCTACAGAGCTCCCACTCACTTTCTTGTAAACGCAGGCTTCTCCATAAGTCTGCATAAACCCAAACGCTTTGATCATCTCATCAAAGCGAATGTTCCAACTCCGAGATGCTTGCACCAGCCCATAAATGGATCGCTGGAGCTTGCATACTTTGTTAGTGTTCTTAGGATCGACAAAACCTTCCGGCTGCATCATATACAGTTCTTCCTTAAGATAACCGTTAAGGAATGCCGTTTTGACGTCCATCTGCCATATCTCATAATCATAGTATGCGGCAATTGCTAACATGATTCGGACGGACTTAAGCTTTGCTACGGGAGAGAAAGTCTCATCGTAGTCAATCCCTTGAACTTGCCGATAACCCTTAGCGACAAGTCGAGCTTTATAGACGGTAACATTACCATCTGCGTCCGTCTTCTTCTTAAAGATCCATTTGTTTTCTATCGCGCGCCGATCATCGGGCAAGTCAGTCAAAGTCCATACTTTGTTTTCATACATGGATTCTATTTCGGATTTCATGGCTTCTAGCCATTTGTTGGAATCTGGACCCGCCATAGCTTCTTCATAGTTCGAAGGTTCACCGTTGTCTAACAACATGATTTCCAGGACAGGGTTGCCGTACCACTCTGGTGCGGAATGTGTCCTTGTGGACCTACGAAGTTCAGTAGCAACTTGATCCGAAGTACCTTGATCATCATTATTTTCCTCTTCAGTTGGTGTAGGCATCACAGGAATATTTTCCTGGGCTGCACTACTTTCCGGTTCAAGAGGTAGTACTTCATCGAGTTCTACTTTCCTCCCACTTACTTCTTTCGAGAGAAACTCTTTTTACAGAAAGGATCTGTTCTTGGCAACAAAGATCTTGCCCTCGGATCTTAAGTAGAAGGTATACCCAATGGTTTCCTTAGGTATCCTATGAAGACGCATTTTTCCGACTTGGGTTCGAGCTTTTCAGGTTGAAGTTTCTTGACATAAGCATCGCATCCCCAAACTTTTAGAAACGACAGCTTAGGTTTCTTCCCAAACCATAATTCATACGGTGTCGTCTCAACGGATTTAGACGTGCCCTATTTAAAGTGAATGTAGCTGTCTCTAGAGCGTATCCCCAAAATGATAGTGGTAAATCGGTAAGAGACATCACAGACCGCATGTCAGGACCCCGACTCAATGCCACATCGATCTAGCATGTAACACCTCATATCACTTTGCGGCCTCACGCACGGTATTCCCACGGGTGTCGCCTTACCTTTGCCCGGGACCATTTGCGCCTTTTGGCACACGTATATGACAGTGTCGCTAGCATCCATATGATAAGGAGCCCGGGCTGACATGGCTAGTCGTAAACCCAAAGTGGCACTAACTTACAGGGACAGGCATCCATGACCCAGCATCGAACGTGTCGGTCATCAGCGAGTAAATCCAGGCTATAGCACTGGGCTAGCAGGACTCCGGTGAACCGGGCTGTAGCGGGCTAATAGGACTCCGGTATTCATCGCGTGACATTTCCCCGAAGGGACAGACACAGGAACAAAGAAGGACACATGCCGGCCAGCCTAAGTGTTCCGGAGCAGTAGCAAGCTACCATGGCTCAGTGGAAACACTAGGAGACATTTCCCGGTAAGAGAGGCTACTAAGGATAAACAACTAGATAGCCAGATCCCACACATACCAAGCATTTCAATAACATACACACAATATGCTCGATATGTGCAAATACAACATGGCATCACAACATGACTCTACGACTCAAGTATTTATTCAATAGGCTCCAAGGAGCGAGATATTACAAACAGGGGTCTCATGACCCAACATTCAGAGCATACAAGTCAAAGCATATGCGGAAGCTTAACATGTCTGAGTATAGACAACTATAAAATGAAAAAGGCTGAGAAGCCTGACTATCTACCAGATCTTGCCGAGGGCACAAGATCGTAGCTGAGGTAACAAGCTAAACGTCGAAGTCCACGCGGTACTACTAGCGAGACCGAAGTCTCTCTGCAAAAACATAAAATAGGCAAACGTGAGTACAAATGTACCCAGCAAGACTTACATCAGAACTAACTACATATGCATCATTATCAACAAAGGGATGGTGGGGGTTTAACTGCAGCAAGCCAGCTTTGACTCGGTGGCTATCCTGAACTACGACTGCAAGTAACTCTTTTGAGGTGGCGCACACGAGTCCACATATTAACCATATCAATACACCACTATGGATCCGCTCCCGTCTCCCTATGAGAACGCCATCCATAGCACTCACGCTTATCTTGCGTATTTTAGAGTATCCACTTTCACTTGTCTATGAACTGATATAAGCAACCCAGAAGTCCTTTACCGCGGACACGGCTATTCGAATAGATGATGTTAACCCTGCAGGGGTGTACTTCTTCACACACGCTCTCACCACTTACCGCCGTTTACACGACATGTACTCGGCAACCTTCAAGCGGAAGCCCTACATGGGTGTCGGCCACGGCCTGCCTAAACACTCAAGTCTCTAGTCCAGGTTTATCGCCTATTCGGGTTCCATCCATGAGGAGATCCGGCCGGAGTTTCGCTCACAGCCCCAAACGATGTGAACAGGGTTCCAGAGACACCAAACGGGCGCCCGGACCGTGCCCCGTGCCTACCGCATCACAGCCCACCCCTCTGGTCAGCGCTGCCCACGGCCTCCAGCATACTACAAACACCAGAAACTACTTGCAACTCCTGGACAGAGGACAAGGGTGATTAAGAAGCCGAGAGGGTCCATTGGTTTCGGGCCCAATGCGTGGTAGTAGCTGAATCATGGATCACAAACACAGAACTCAGTTCCTGAGGACGGCTTCAATGAGACAACCCACCATGTACTCCTACATGGCCTCTCACCGATACCTTTTACCAAATCGTGTTCACACACTTAGCTCACACACAGTAGGACATGTTCACACACCTCTGATTCATTCCCGATGAATCAGACCTGACACAACTCTAAGCAGTAGCAGGCATGACAAACAAGCAAGAATGAGTAGGCACAACAGGGCTCAAACAACTCCTACTCAAGCTAGTGGGTTTCATCTATTTACTGTGGAATGACAGGTCATGCAGAGGATAAAGGGGTTCAGCTACCGCAGCAAGTAACAGATGAATCGTTGTTGTCCTAATGCAGTAAAAGAGAGCAGGAGCGAGAGAGTAGGATTGTATCGGAATGAACAAGGGGGTTTTGCTTGCCTGGCACTTCTGAAGATAATATAGCTCTTCATCGGTGTCATCGATCACATCGCCGGTACAACGTCTATCGAGGGGGAACAACACCGGCAAACACAGAAGAAACACGATCAATGCAATGCACAATATGATGCATGCTATGACATGGCAATATGAATGTGTTTTGGGCTAATGCACCCAGCTATGATTTAAATGAAGTTGGTTTGAATACACGATTCAAACTCCAACTCCATATATGATTATTTAAATGCCCTTTATTTGTTTTGTCCAAAACAGAGGACAAACATTGTTCAAACATGCATGAAAATGGTACATATGGATAGATTGGATTTTTCTGATCATTTTTCATATATAATTTATTTCATCTGGAGTTACGGTTGATTTTCTATGATTTTTAGAAGTTTATACAATTTTCTGGAATTTTCTGAATAAAAATAAATCCAGAAAACATTTACTGGGTCAGCATGACGTCAGCAGGTCAACAGGGGCTAGTCCGGGTCAAATCTAACCAGTGGGGCCCACTGGTCAGTGACTTAGGTGACTAACAGAGTTAATTAACTCTAACTAATCAAATTAATAGCCACGGGGCCCACTGTCAGTGTCAGCAGGGGTAATTAGTTTAACTAATTCAATTAGTTCTAACCTAATTAACTAACAGGGCTGGGCCCCACCTGTCATTGAGTCAGGGGCGTCCAACTGGGGTCAAACCTGCCGGACTTGGTCCACGGCTCGTCGCCGGTGAAGCCCGAGACGGCGGAGGGGGTCGGAATTCCTCCTCCGGCGACCAAATGGCCGGCGGAGGGCATCCACGTGACGCTGAAGATCACGCACATCGAGTGGTGCAGTCAGTTATGCCGGGGGCGATCTATATCGACGGCGGCGAGCTCAAAGGCGGCGGCCGGAGTTCGGGCAATCTCGGGGTGGCATTACAGAGCACGGGAGGAGGCGTTGTGGGTGTCTACGGGTTCATGCGATCGTGCTGAGCACGATGGTGGGCTCAGGAACGAGCTGCAGTGGCTGTGGCCACGGTCACGCCATGGCCGGCGGCGAGAAGCTCTCGGCCGCGGTGGGAGATGGGCTAGGGGGCGAGAACGGAGGGGGCGAGCACATGAGAAGCAGCGGAGGCTCACAGCGGATCCATTCGAGGCGTAGACGAGGCCGGGGACGGTCCGGAGCCGACGAATCGGGCGACGGCGACCGGCGGGTCCGAGGAGGGGAAAAACGTCGGGGCGGCGCTTCGAGGGCTTCTGGAGGGCGTGGCTCGGTGAGGTGGGTCGAGGACGGAGTGGCGGAGCTTGTGGGCTAGTCGGGGAAGCGAGGGAGGCCCGGTGGCCGTGGTGGCAGTGGACGGCGGCGACGAGCTCCGCTCGGGCTGCGCGAGAGAGAGAGAGCCAGGGGAAGGGAGGGAGAGCAGCGAGTGAGCGGAGAGGGAACAGGGTCTTCGGGCGTCTCCGTGGCGCTGGTAGAAGGCCCGGGGCTCCCAGGAGGAAGTAGGAGGTGGCCGAGGGCTCTCGGGCGCGCGCCACGCCTCGCCTCTGTCCTTCTGGCGAGGGAGGAAGACGACAGGGGGGAAGCGGCGGTGGGCTGGGCCGTGCTGGGCCGGTGGTGGCGCCAGGTAAGTGGCTGGAGGAGCTGGGCCAGGTAGGCTTCTCTCTCTCCTTTTTCTAATTCTTTCTGTTTTCTAGTTTTTGCTATTTGTTTTGATTTAGTAATAATACCAAATCATTTTAATAAATCCTGAAAATAATTGTGGGCATTAACTGAATTATCACAGAGGCCCTCAACTATTTTCAGAGTTGTTGGAGCATTTAAAAATATTAACAGTATTTAAATGCCCCAATTCAAATGCAATATGGTTTACTCAAAAATCCAAAAATGTCTTGGAAAAATATCCATCATCTCTGGAAATGGTTTTCACCCTTTTCCATTAATCATGAACATTTTTGCAAACCAATTTGGGTTCTTTGAAAATATTTTGAAGTTGAACCTATTTGCATTGCTTTGGTGCTAGGGCTTGGTCATCCCCATTTCAAATTTCATGAACTTTAAACATGATGCACACACTAGGCAGCACCAGAAGCTAGGGATGTGACAACTCGCCCCCACTAAACAAGAATCTCGTCCCGAGATTCAAGCGTAGGGTAATATGAAGGGGAAACGCAAACTAGTACAATCTTCACGATCCAGGTTACACTTCAAATGAACGTTGATTCAATCACCATCTTTGTCTCGACGTCTTCCTCTGAGAACTCCAGCTAACATGACGAGAAGAGGGAAGGGAAACTCTAGAAGAATCTATCTTCTCGAAGACCGAACAACTCAGGATCAACTCATGGGATGAGACATTGTCACATCTCTCGAGCTGGGACACGAAGCATACATCTGAGGAAATGGAGTGAGACAGATGACGAGGGCTCACTAGGTAGACAACAATTCCACACCTAAGAAGGTGGTAAACGATTGTCAACGTAGCGAGGAGTTGAGTTGCCATGATACCACGACGAAACATCCTGGAGGAGGGTGATTCGTAGATTATCCCCTTAAGTGGCAAAAAGAATTACCTTTCATTCAGAGATCATTGAAACTCTTTATACCAGCCTAAGGCAATTCACAATCGATCATTTGGAGGGGTTCGGTAGAATGGCATACCCGGATTAGAATGGATGATGTGGATTACCTTGTTGAAGACAACGTAATGGATGAATTTGCTTACCACCGGAAATGGAGGAGACCCATGGTAGAATGGCACATTGGTGGTGCTGGCTGGGAACAAAATGCAAATGCTGGGAATGATTCTGATAACTGGGGAGGAGCTCAGCAGTAGAGAGTGATTCCACTTTTGGAGTGGTTATAGCATAACCGAAGAGACTAGGAGCAATCCCAGTTAGTACCGGCGATAATACCTAGCGCTTGTGCGTGCTCTCAGGAACTTGAGCATTTCCACAATCATCAAGGTTTTATCAACATCCGTGTCAAGGGTGCTGACAACACAACATACTACCATGATGAATAGCGATGGACGATGCAGATGCAAAGGAGGATAACACTTTCTCAGATTTCACCTTAGCGAGGCCAAGGGAACGAAATCTGGATGATCGACCGAGAGACATTTAGCACTCCTCTTCTAATGTTCTCCTTGATGTGCTAGTGTAACCCATTCATAGATATGGTTTGATATCTAGAACATCAAGTAAAAAGGTCGGACTTCGGAACACAGAAATCCATAGGGGCAACTAGGGAGTAAATCCTACGAAATCCCTATGGGGAGGTGGCCAACTTCCTCAAATCAAGATACTACAACAGGAGGTCTTCCGGCTGGGTGTGTTGGCCACGACATCCACTTTACCGATTATCGTGAGACCAATATTATAGTTCTTGGGAAATGTTCCAACCATCACATCTGCCTGAGATTCAGATCTGGTTGGTGTCAGAATATTCCAGACTCATCAAGTCTAGAAAGAAAAATGAAAGTTTACAACACAAATCGACGAGATGGCGTTGTGAGATTCTCGGGGAATGAACTACGATAGTAAGCTCCAAAACATGAGCTGGTTCTGCTACAAACATGTGAACACGTTGTCCCAGACAAGCATGGCCACGTAGTAGTCTTATAATTAAACACTACCGAGTTCAGGTGGAGAACCATCATCGAGGATATCGAAGTCTTTACGCAAGTCCATGGATTAGATCCCAAGCATAGACTTCTTTTCCTTGAACAAGTCAATCAGTGGCTTAGTGTGCTAGGGACACATATAGAATGAAGGTTGCAAGCCTCCAGACTACAGAATACTTCACACGTGTGCATGACTGATTTGGGATGATTCCAAAGGAAACAAAACAATCTTCCTCGAATCCACGGTGGCAACTTGCATCAAATGCACATGAACTAGAGGAAGTCACTTCTTACATCCGAACATATGCTTCATGAGCTAGCATGAACAAATGCTTTCAAAAGTTTCCAGCACTAGCTTAATGTTTAACAAAATTATGGAGAAGACAAGGATGTTGTCGATGGACTCAACAAAAATTCATCCAGATTCCCATGGAGATGGAATTCCATAACTATGTGAACAAGGTGATAGTATTGGTCAGACCCAAAAGACATAATGGTGTATGCTCGAGGAAAATCCACGAGTAAGACAACATTATGAACATCGTTGGTTCTAATTTGATTTGAGAATAGCCCACACTCAAATCAAAGGATTGATAAGACAATAGGTCCAGCAACTGATCACAGGGACCAATCGATGAAGATATCATCTTTCTTCAACACACTCTACACACGAATATCCCTTTGGAACGAACTAAGTTAGGCAAGCTTTTATCTTCGAATTCTCCAAGTTGTTGTCTAGCTTAACCAACTAGCTCAGGGATATCCAACACAGATTCTTGGAGAAAGGGTGGTTCACAAGAAACCAACTTGATCAGGAGTTCAACATAACAGTCAGGAAACAACCCGGTAACACTTCCAAGAAGATATTTGGAAAGTCACGAACCACCGATATGTTAGTAAGCTCGAGAACAATCTTGCTTTTTGAGGCAAGACGATATGATCAATAGAGCGAAGATTTGAAATAATCCTAACTCATCGATCGAGGAGTGCACCAAGAACAAGGACTAGGTAGCACAATCAGTCTTAGGGTGACGATTCAATAATCAACACGCTAAGAATGAGGTTATCGTCCATTTAACTACCAAGCAACAGAGTTGCTAGCAGTATTGATTTCACACGCCATGATTCATTTGTCGGCATTCCGGTTACAATAACACAGGAACCGAGGAATGAACAATGATGGCAAGAAGTATCACTGTACCAAGAGTTCATAGGATGGTGTGCAATTCCTATAACAATCCCGATATAAAAGATCGTAATACTCCAAGGTAGAACAGAGCAAAAGCTGGATTGGCATTTTGATCTGCGGAGTACAATTGTTTTGACCCAATCCTAGATATGGAAGAGGTACTGGAGTTTGTTTCTCCTAGTCATTCCGCGATAGAATGGCTTGACGGACCACAAGAGTAATAGGCATCGATAAACGAACGCACGCATACTCTTGACTATCAATTGATAGACGAAGGTCAGTAGACAACTAAAGAGGGACAACTCAAAGGAACATATAACTTTTTGAGTTGTGGATGCGTAGATTAGTATGTCGAACCAGGTTCAACATAATTCTTCCGGATAACCCATGCAGAAAGATTGAGCTGGTAGAGTCACAATATAGCATGGAGAACTCATCAAGAGCACTCTGGTTGTGATCGTTCAGTTCAACGAGGAACTTCTGCCATAAGTAGTTCATGGTATTTGGAAGAAGAAGATACCACAGACTTCAAGGACTATCGCAAAGGTTACTAATAACCTAAGGGAGCTAGCAATTACTATCAACATGAAGTAAGTAGGGTGAATCTCGGGTTCAAAACCCAAGGAGTAGAATACCTACTACTAAGTGGCATCACATGATGCTTTCGAGAATAAAAGCCAGAATCATCACACTGGGACACAAAACATGGCTAGACTACTAGATGATCCCCTAAGACACCTAGGGTCATAATAATAACTCCAACATAAAGGTCGAGGCAGTAGAGTACCTCAACTCAACAATTTGTGTGATTAACCTAGCCTAAAAGACATTGAAACCAGAGGAAAAGGATTTTGCAAATGCATCAGACTCTTTGGAAACCTGGGATGACTCGGACAGCATAACGGCTGTAAATGCTCAGAAAAGATTTGTGACATTCACAAAAATGGTGGCATAACCACTCAGAAGCACAATATCAAGGTCTCGAGATCAATAATTAACATACAGAGGTAGAAACTGAACTGAGGCTTAATCCAACAATCTTATAAGTCTACGGATTAGTAACACGTGATCCTGATGGAAAGAAGAGATAGCCTAGTTCTTAATCCCTGTAGAAGAGAAGATGATGACTCAGATCAGAAGGCCATGAGGTATAAGGAGTAAAAAGAGCCTTACGTTCCATCCCACAATCAATTCCCTTATATAACTAAAGAATTTCTAGACTCAACTTCGACCAGTTTGGCTTCGTAATCCTACAGGCAGTCAAGCTCTGATACCAAAGTTGTCAGGACCCCGACTCAATGCCACATCGATCTAGCATGTAACACCTCATATCACTTTGCGGCCTCACGCACGGTATTCCCACGGGTGTCGCCTTACCTTTGCCCGGGACCGTTTGCGCCTTTTGGCACACGTATATGACAGTGTCGCTAGCATCCATATGATAAGGAGCCCGGGCTGACATGGCTAGTCGTAAACCCAAAGTGGCACTAACTTACAGGGACAGGCATCCATGACCCAGCATCGAACGTGTTGGTCATCAGCGAGTGAATCCAGGCTGTAGCACTGGGCTAGCAGGACTCCGGTGAACCGGGCTGTAGCGGGCTAACAGGACTCCGGTATTCATCGCGTGACATTTCCCCGAAGGGACAGACACAGGAACGAAGAAGGACACATGCCGGCCAGCCTAAGTGTTCCGGAGCAGTAGCAAGCTACCATGGCTCAGTGGAAACACTAGGAGACATTTCTCGGTAAGAGAGGCTACAAAGGATAAACAACTAGATAGTCAGATCCCACACATACCAAGCATTTCAATAACATACACACAATATGCTCGATATGTGCAAATACAACATGGCATCACAACATGACTCTACGACTCAAGTATTTATTCAATAGGCTCCGAGGAGCGAGATATTACAAACAGGGGTCTCATGACCCAACATTCAGAGCATACAAGTCAAAGCACATGCGGAAGCTTAACATGTCTGAGTATAGACAACTATAAAATGAAAAAGGCTGAGAAGCCTGACTATCTACCAGATCCTGCCGAGGGCACAAGATCGTAGCTGAGGTAACAAGCTAAACGTCGAAGTCCACGCGGTACTACTAGCGAGACCGAAGTCTCTCTGCAAAAACATAAAATAGGCAAACGTGAGTACAAATGTACCTAGCAAGACTTACATCAGAACTAACTACATATGCATCATTATCAACAAAGGGATGGTGGGGGTTTAACTGCAGCAAGCCAGCTTTGACTCGGTGGCTATCCTGAACTACGACTGCAAGTAACTCTTTTGAGGTGGCGCACAGGAGTACACATATTCACCATATCAATACACCACTATGGATCCGCTCCCGTCTCCCTACGAGAACGCCATCCATAGCACTCACGCTTATCTTGCGTATTTTAGAGTATCCACTTTCACTTGTCTATGAACTGATATAAGCAACCCAGAAGTCCTTTACCGCGGACACGGCTATTCACATAGATGATGTTAACCCTGTAGGGGTGTACTTCTTCACACACGCTCTCACCACTTACCTCCGTTTACACGACATGTACTCGGCAACCTTCAAGCGGAAGCCCAACGTGGGTGTCGGCCACGGCCTGCCTAAACACTCAAGTCTCTAGTCCAGGTTTATCGCCTATTCGGGTTCCATCCATGAGGAGATCCGGCCGGAGTTTCGCTCACAGCCCCAAACGATGTGAACAGGGTTCCAGAGACACCAAACGGGCGCCCGGTACACCGTGCCACGTGCCTACCGCATCACAGCCCACCCCTCTGGTCAGCGCTGCCCACGGCCTCCAGCATACTACAAACACCAGAAACTACTTGCAACTCCTGGACAGAGGACAAGGGTGATTAAGAAGCCGAGAGGGTCCATTGGTTTCGGGCCCAATGCGTGGTAGTAGCTGAATCATGGATCACAAACACAGAACTCAGTTCCTGAGGACGGCTTCAATGAGACAACCCACCATGTACTCCTACATGGCCTCTCACCGATACCTTTTACCAAATCGTGTTCACACACTTAGCTCACACACAGTAGGACATGTTCACACACCTCTGATTCATTCCCGATGAATCAGACCTGACACCACTCTAAGCAGTAGCAGGCATGACAAACAAGCAAGAATGAGTAGGCACAACAGGGCTCAAACAACTCCTACTCATGCTAGTGGGTTTCATCTATTTACTGTGGAATGACAGGTCATGCAGAGGATAAAGGGGTTCAGCTACCGCAGCAAGTAACAGATGAATCGTTGTTGTCCTAATGCAGTAAAAGAGAGCAGGAGCGAGAGAGTAGGATTGTATCGGAATGAACAAGGGGGTTTTGCTTGCCTGGCAATTCTGAAGATAATATAGCTCTTCATCGGTGTCATCGATCACATCGCTGGTACAATGTCTATCGAGGGGGAACAACACCGGCAAACACAGAAGAAACACGATCAATGCAATGCACAATATGATGCATGCTATGACATGGCAATATGAATGTGTTTTGGGCTAATGCACCTAGCTATGATTTAAATGAAGTTGGTTTGAATACATGATTCAAACTCCAACTCCATATATGATTATTTAAATGCCCTTTATTTGTTTTGCCCAAAACAGAGGACAAACATTGTTCAAACATGCATGAAAATGGTACAGATGGATATATTGGATTTTTCTGATCATTTTTCATATATAATTTATTTCATTTGGAGTTACGGTTGATTTTCTATGATTTTTAGAAGTTTATACAATTTTCTGGAATTTTCTGAATAAAAATAAATCCAGAAAACATTTACTGCGTCAGCATGATATTGGCATGACGTCAGCAGGTCAACAGGGGCTGGTCCGGGTCAAACCTGACCAGTGGGGCCCACTGGTCAGTGACTTAGGTGACTAACAGAGTTAATTAACTCTAACTAATCAAATTAATAGCCACGGGGCCCACTGTCAGTGTCAGCAGGGGTAATTAGTTTAACTAATTCAATTAGTTCTAACCTAATTAACTAACAGGGCTGGGCCCCACCTGTCATTGAGTCAGGGGCGTCCAACTGGGGTCAAACTTGCCGGACTTGGTCCACGGCTCGTCGCCGGTGAAGCCCGAGACGGCGGAGGGGGTCGGAATTCCTCCTCCGGCGACCAAATGGCCGGCGGAGGGCATCTACGTGACGCTGAAGATCCCGCGCGTCGAGTGGTGCAGTCAGTTATGCCGGGGGCGATCTATATCGACGGCGGCGAGCTCAAAGGCGGTGGCCGGAGTTCGGGCAATCTCGGGGTGGCGTTACAGAGCATGGGAGGAGGCGTTGTGGGTGTCTACGGGTTCATGCGATCGTGCTGAGCACGATGGTGGGCTCGGGAACGAGCTGCGGTGGCTGTGGCCACGGTCACGCCATGGCCGGCGGCGAGAAGCTCTCGGCCGCGGTGGGAGATGGGCTAGGGGGCGAGAACGGAGGGGGCGAGCACAGGAGAAGCAGCGGAGGCTCACAGCGGATCCATTCGAGGCGGAGACGAGGCCGGGGACGGTCCGGAGCCGACAAATCGGGCGACGGCGACTGGCGGGTCCGAGGAGGGGAAAAACGTCGGGGCGGCGCTTCGAGGGCTTCTGGAGGGCGTGGCTCGGTGAGGTGGGTCGAGGACGGAGTGGCGGAGCTTGTGGGCTAGTCGGGGAAGCGAGGGAGGCCCGGTGGCCGTGGTGGCAGTGGACGGCGGCGACGAGCTCCGCTCGGGCTGCGCGAGAGAGAGAGAGCCAGGGGAAGGGAGGGAGAGCAGCGAGTGAGCGGAGAGGGAACAGGGTCTTCGGGCGTCTCCGTGGCGCTGGTAGAAGGCCCGGGGCTCCCAGGAGGAAGCAGGAGGTGGCCGAGGGCTCTCGGGCGCGCGCCACGCCTCGCCTCTGTCCTTCTGGCGAGGGAGGAAGACGAAAGGGGGGAAGCGGCGGTGGGCTGGGCCGTGCTGGGCCGGTGGTGGCGCCAGGTAAGTGGCTGGAGGAGCTGGGCCAGGTAGGCTTCTCTCTCTCCTTTTTCTAATTCTTTCAGTTTTCTAGTTTTTGCTATTTGTTTTGATTTAGTAATAATACCAAATCATTTTAATAAATCCTGAAAATAATTGTGGGCATTAACTGAATTATCACAGAGGCCCTCAACTATTTTCAGAGTTGTTGGAGCATTTAAAAATATTAACAGTATTTAAATGCCCCAATTCAAATGCAATATGGTTTACTCAAAAATCCAAAAATGTCTTGGAAAAATATCCATCATCTCTGGAAATGGTTTTCACCCTTTTCCATTAGTCATGAACATTTTTGCAAACCAATTTGGGTTCTTTGAAAATATTTTGAAGTTGAACCTATTTGCATTGCTTTGGTGCTAGGGCTTGGTCATCCCCATTTCAAATTTCATGAACTTTAAACATGATGCACACACTAGGCAGCACCAGAAGCTAGGGATGTGACACCGCACCATATCTAATAGAGTGCGATTACGACGTTCGGACACACCGTTATGCTGAGGTGTTCCAGGCGGCGTGAGTTGTGAAACAATTCCACATTTCCTTAAGTGTGTACCAAATTCGTGACTTAAGTATTCTCCTCCACGATCTGATCGTAGGAATTTTATCTTTCGGTCACGTTGATTCTCTACCTCACTCTGAAATTCCTTGAACTTTTCAAAGGTCTCAGACTTGTGTTTCATTAAGTAGACATACCCATATCTACTCAAGTCATCAGTGAGAGTGAGAACATAACGATATCCTCCGCGAGCCTCAACACTCATTGGACCGCACACATCGGTATGTATGATTTCCAACAAGTTGGTTGCTCGCTCCATTGTTCCGGAGAACGGAGTCTTGGTCATCTTGCCCATGAGGCATGGTTCGCATGTGTCAAATGATTCATAATCGAGAGACTCTAAAAGTCCATCAGCATGGAGCTTCTTCATGCGCTTGACACCAATGTGACCAAGGCGGCAGTGCCACAAGTATGTGGGACTATCGTTATCAACTTTACATCTTTTGGTATTCACGCTATGAATATGTGTAGTATTACGCTCGAGATTCATTAAGAATAAACCATTGACCATCGGAGCATGACCATAAAACATATCTCTCATATAAATCGAACAACCATTATTCTCAGACTTAAATGAGTAGCCATCTCGTATTAAACGAGATCCAGATACAATGTTCATGCTCAAACTTGGCACTAAATAACAATTATTAAGGTTCAAAACTAATCCCGTGGGTAAATGTAGAGGTAGCGTGCCGACGGCGATCACATCGACTCTGGAACCATTCCCGACGCGCATCGTCACCTCGTCCTTCGCCAGTCTCCGCTTATTCCGCAGCTCCTGCTGTGAGTTACAAATATGAGCAACGACACCGGTATCAAATACCCAGGAGTTACTACGAGTACTGGTAAGGTACACATCAATTACATGTATATTAAATATACCTTTAGTGTTGCCGGCCTTCTTATCCGCTAAGTATTTGGGGCAGTTCCGCTTCCAGTGACCCTTCCCCTTGCAATAAAAGCACTCAGTCTCAGGCTTGGGTCCATTCTTTGACTTCTTCCCGGCAACTGGCTTACCGGGCGCGGCAACCTCCTTGCCGTCCTTCTTGAAGTTCTTCTTACCCTTGCCCTTCTTGAACTTAGTGGTCTTATTGACCATCAACACTTGATGTTCTTTCTTGATTTCAACCTCTGCTGACTTCAGCATAGAAAATACTTCAGGAATGGTCTTTACCATCCCCTGCATATTGTAGTTCATCACAAAGCTCTTGTAGCTTGGTGGGAGCGACTGAAGGATTCTGTCAATGACTACCTCATCAGGGAGGTTAATATTCAGCTGGGTCATACGGTTGTGCAACCCAGACATCTTGAGTATGTGTTCACTGACAGAACTATTTTCCTCCATCTTACAACTATAGAACTTGTCGGAGATGTGATATCTCTCGACCCGGGCGTGAGCTTGGAAAACTAGTTCCAGCTCCTCGAACATCTCATATGCTCCGTGATGCTCAAAACACTTTTGGAGCCCTGGTTCTAAGCTGTAAAGCATGCCGCACTTGAACGAGGGAGTAATCATTAGCACGAGACTGCCAAGCATTCATAATGTCTTGGTTCTCTGGGACGGGAGCGTCACCTAGCGGTCCTTCTAGGACATATTGTTTCCTGGCAGCTATGAGGATGATCCTCAGGTTCCGGACCCAGTCCGTATAGTTGCTGCCATCATCTTTCAGCTTGGTTTTCTCTAGGAACGCGTTGAAGTTCAAGTTGACATGAGCGTTGGCCATTTGATCTACAAGACATATTATGCAAAAGGTTTTAGACTAAGTTCATGATAATTAAGTTCATCTAATCAAATTATTGAATGAACTCCCACTCAGATTAGACATCCCTCTAGTCATCTAAGTGTTACACGATCCGAGTCGACTAGGCCGTGTCCGATCATCACGTGAGACGGACTAGTCATCGTCGGTGAACATTCTCATGTTGATCGTATCTTCCATACGACTCGTGTTCGACCTTTCGGTCTCCGTGTTCCGAGGCTATGTCTGTACATGCTAGGCTCGTCAAGTTAACCCTAAGTGTTTTTGCATGTGTAAAACTGTCTTACACCCGTTGTATGTGAACGTAAGGATCTATCACACCCGATCATCACGTGGTGCTTCGAAACGATGAAGTTTAGCAACGGTGCACAGTTAGGGGGAACACTTTCTTGAAATTGTTATAAGGGATCATCTTGTTTACTACCGTCGATCTAAGTAAACAAGATGCATAAACATAATAAACATCACATGCAATTATATAAAGTAGTGACATGATATGGCCAATATCATATAGCTCCTTTGATCTTCATCTTCGGGGCTCCATGATCATCTTGTCACTGGCGTGACACCATGATCTCCATCATCGTGTCTTCATGAAGTTGTCACGCCAACGACTACTTCTACTTCTATGACTAACGCGTTTAGCAATAAAGTAAAGTAGTTTACATGGCGTTCTTCAATGACACGCAGGTCATACAAAATAAAGACAACTCCTATGGCTCCTGCCAGTTGTCATACTCATCGACATGCAAGTCATGATTCCTATTACAAGAACATGATCTCATACATCACAATATATCATTCATCATTCATCACAATATATCATTCATCATTCATCACAACTTCTGGCCATATCACATCACATGACAATTGCTGCAAAAACAAGTTAGACGTCCTCTAATTGTTGTTGCATCTTTTACGTGGCTGCAATTGGGTTCTAGCAAGAACGTTTTCTTACCTACGAATAACCACAACGTGATCTTGTCAACTTCTATTTACCCTTCATAAGGACCCTTTTCATCGAATCCGCTCCAACTAAAGTGGGAGAGACAGACACCCGCCAGCCACCTTATGCAACTAGTGCATGTCAGTCGGTGGAACCGGTCTCACGTAAGCGTACGTGTAAGGTTGGTCCGGGCCGCTTCATCCCACAATACCGCTGAAGCAAGATAAGACTAGTAGCGGCAAGCAAGTTGACAAGATCTACACCCACAACAAAATTGTGTTCTACTCGTGCAAAGGGAACTACGCATAGACCTAGCTCATGATGCCACTGTTGGGGAACGTTGCAGAAAATTAAAATTTTTCCTACGGTTTCACCAAGATCCATCTATGAGTTCATCTAAGCAACAAGTCAAGGGAGTGAGTTTGCATCTACATACCACTTGTAGATCGAGTGCGGAAGCGTTCAAGAGGATGGTGATGAGGGAGTCGTACTCGCCGTGATTCGGATCACCGACGACCAAGTGCTGAACGGACAGCACCTCCGCGTTCAACACACGTACGGGACGGACGACGTCTCCTCCGTCTTGATCCAGCAAGGAGGAAGGAGAGGCTGAGGAAGATAGCTCCAACGGCAGCACGACGGCGTGGTGTTGTTGGTGCAGCAGTACTCCGACAGGGCTTCGCCAAGCACGTACGGAGGAGGAGAGGTGTTGGGGAGGGGAGGGGCTGCGCCTTGAGTTGTGTCTAGCAGCCCTCCCCTCACCCCACTATATATAGGAGGAGAGGGGCAAGGGGGCCGGCCCTTTAGGGGAAACCCTAGAGGGGGGCGGCGGCCAAAGGGAGAGGGAAAAGGGTGGCTTGCCCCCCAAGCTAGGGGGCGCCCCCTTTAGGGTTTCCCCTCCCCTTGCCCTAGCCGCATGGGCCTAGGTGGGGAGGCGCGCCCAGCCCACTAGGGGATGGCTCCCTCTCCCACACAGCCCATGTGGCCCCCCCGGGAGAGGTGGCCCCACCCGGTGGACCCCCGGAACCCTTCCGGTGGCCCCGGTACAATACCGGTATGTCACCGAAACTTTCCGGTGTCCGTTTAACAACTTTCCATATATAAATCTTTACCTCCGGACCATTCCAGAACTCCTCGTGACGTCCGGGATCTCATCCGGGACTCTGAACAACATTCGGTAATCACATACTTGTCTTCCTGATAACCCTAGCGTCACCGAACCTTAAGTGTGTAGACCCTACGGGTTCGGGAGACATGCAGACATGACCGAGACGACCTCAGGTCAATAACCAACAGCGGGATCTGGATACCCATGTTGGCTCCCACATGCTCCTCGATGTTGTCATCGGATGAACCACGATGTCGAGGATTCAATCAATCCCGTATGCAATTCCCTTTGTCAATCGGTACGTTACATGCCCGAGACTCGATCGTCAGTATCCCAATACCTTGTTCAGTATCGTTACCGGCAAGTCACTTTACTTGTACCGTAATGCATGATCCCGTGACCAAACACTTGGTCACCTTGAGCTCATTATGATGATGCATTACCGAGTGGGCCCAGAGATACCTCTCCGTCATACGGAGTGACAAATCCCAGTCTCGATCCGTGTCAACCCAACAGACACTTTCGGAGATACCTGTAATGCACCTTTATAGTCACCCAGTTACGTTGTGATGTTTGGTACACCCAAAGCACTCTTACGGTATCCGGGAGTTACACGATCTCGAAGAGATACTTGACATTGGAAAAGCTCTAGCAAACGAACTAACCGACCTTTGTGCTATGCTTAGGATTGGGTCTTGTCCATCACATCATTCTCCTAATGATGTGATCCCATTATCAACGACATCCAATGTCCATAGCCAGGAAACCATGACTATCTGTTGATCACAACGAGCTAGTCAACTAGAGGCTCACTAGGGACATATTGTGTTCTATGTATTCACACGTGTATTACGATTTCTGGATAATACAGTTATAGCATGAATAAAAGACTATTATCATGAACAAAGAAATATAATAATAACACTTTTATTATTGCCTCTAGGGCATATTTCCAACACTCGATGTGTTTTTTGTCTCAACTCAAGATGTTTCAACATCTCATTCTGCGAGTTGAGATTGTGTAGTTCGATCTTTGAGAATATCAATCCTAGTAGAGTTTCTTTCCGTCGTCGTCGCGTGGATGAAGATCTCAAGCGAGGATGTCAAGATGAATGTATGCAACGAATCAACAACCTTATGAGGTGCAACTTGGATCGTGAAGATTGTGTTGGTCTTGTGCCCCCTCTGTCTTCTTACCTGATGTCTTGAATCTCGGGACGAGATTCTTGTTTAGTGGGGGTGAGTTGTCACAGCCCTAGAAATCTTCTTGCAATTAGTGGCATTGCATCCATGCATCATTGTCATTTTTTACTTAAACTTGAAATGGGGATGCTTAAACCCTAGCACCAAATGAATTCAACTAGGGTCAAAATAAAATCTTTTTCATTGAACTCAAAATGCCCTCTAAAAATGTTCAACATTTCTGGTTTGAGGTGGAAGCATCTACCAAAAATGGTTTATATTTTTGCAGGACATATTGGGCTCTGAATTAAATCATACTCTATTTGCATTTGGGCATTTAAATGCTATGCAATATTTTAAATGCTCAAATAATCATAAACTAAAATGTTTGCTGTTGGTTATATTCCAAACAGTGGCATTGAGCAGTTTCATGATTTCTGGATCTGTTGAAGTATTTTTAATAAAGCCCTAAAGTTACAGAAATAATAGAAAACAGAAAATAGAGGAGAGAGAGAGAACTTACATGACTTACCTGTTGCGGTCCAGCTGGCCAGCCCACCTGTGCGGCCTAGCTTGCCTAGCCCCTCCCCTGTCGTGTTCCTCCTTGCCAGGAGGACGGGCGCGTGCCCGACTCGCGCGCACTGCCGTGCGCCACCTCCTTCTTGACGCCGAGGGCCTGGACGCCTCTGGCGTTGCCACGCAGACCCCCTGGACCCCTCGACCGCTCCACTCTCTCCCTGCCTCGCCTCCTTCGCTCTCTCTCCCGAAGCAGAGCGAAGCCGTCGCCGCCGTTCACTGCCACCGCGTCCACCGTTCTCCCCTCGCCTCCCCGTGATGTACAAGACCTCCGACGCGACGCCCTCGCCCTCCCCACCGAGCCACACTTCGCCGGAGTCCCTGCATCGTCACCATCTGGTCGTCTTCAACCTCGGTAACCGCCGGACGCTGTTCGTCGATTCGCCTTGCTCCGATCGCCCCCGAGCCCACTGATCTGCTCAACGACCTCCCTGTGAGCTCCGCCGCTTTTCCCCTCTCCTCCCCGCATCACTTTCGCCCTCTAGCCGCAGCCCTGAGATCACCCGAGGCCGCCGTCCGCCATGAACGGTGAGCCCATGCTCCCGAGCTTCTGCTGCTCGCTCTAGGGGTACTGATATGCTCCTGGCGCCTCCAGGAGGCTGCCTAGCCACTCCGTTAGCTCGCCCGAGCACTGCAGCCCCGCGCCCGCGCTATCCCGAACTCCGGCCGCCGCTGTTGTCATCGCCGGCGCCGCCACAGACCACCCCTCGTCCAGCCACCACCACTGTCATATGCGCCCAGCTACGGGCGATCCAACGCGCCCGGCCGCACGATCTCTCGTCGCCGGAGTTGGCCGGACGGGCGACGCCGTCGTGCTGTGCTTAGCACCGGCGTTTAGCTGTCGACGTGGCACCGTCATTAGCAATTAATGACTCCGCTAATTAACCCACACTCTCACTGACATGCGGGCCCCGCTGCCTAACTAACCAGCTAACAAGAATAGATTAAGATTAATCTAAACACAATGGCCCCAAGCGTCGGCGTTGACCTCGCTGACGTGGCCGTCGACCGGTCCCACTTGTCATCCACCTAAACCAGCCTGAGACACTGACGTATGGGTCCCACTGGTCAGGTTTGACCTGGACCTGGCGTGTTGACCTGCTGATGTCACACTGATGTCATGCCGACGCAATAAGCTATTTTCTGGATTTATTTTAATACAGGAAAATCCAGAAAATTGCCTAAACTTCTAAAAATCATAGAAAATCAACCATAGCTCCAAATGAAATAAATTATATATGAAAAATGATCAGAAAAATCTAATCTATCCATCTGTACCATTTTCATGCATGTTTGAACAACTTAAAGTTGCTGTATAAGACAATTTGAATAAATGGCATTTGAAATGCCTTACATGGAGTTTGAATTTGAACCTAGTGTTCAAACCAACTCCATTTAACTTGTTGCTAGTTGCATTAGGCCAATCATCAGCATATTGCCATGTCACATTCATGCATCATATTGTTGCATGGCATTGATTATGTTTCCTCTTTGTTTCTCGGTGAGTGTTCCCTCTCAATAGACGTGGTTCCGACGATTATTCAATGACACCGATGAAGAACTATATTATATTCAGAAGTGCCAGGCAAGCAAACCCCCCTTGTTCATTCCGATACAATCCTACTCTCTCGCCCTGCTCTCTTTTACTGCATTAGGACAACAACGATTCATTTGTTACTTGCTGCGGTAGCTGAACCCCTTTATCCTCTGCATGACTTGTCATTGCCACAGTAAATAGATGAAACCCACTAGCATGAGTAGGAGTTGTTTGAGCCCTGTTGTGCCTACTCATTCTTGCTTGTTTGTCATGCCTGCTACTGCTTAGAGTTGAGTCAGGTCTGATTCATCGGGGATGAATTAGAGGTGTGTGAACATGTCCTACTGTGCATGAGCTAAGTGTGTGAACACGATTTGGTAAAGGTAGCGGTGAGAGGCCATGTAGGAGTACATGGTGGGTTGTCTCATTGAAGCCGTCCTCAGGAACTGAGTTCTGTGTTTGTGATCCATGATTCAGCTACTACCATGCATTGGGCCCTGAAATATGACCCCGCTCGACTTCTTAATCACCCTTGTCCTCTGTCCAGGAGTTGCAAGTAGTTTCTGGTGTTTGTAGTATGCTAGAGGCCTGCGCAGCGCTGACCGGAAGGGTGGGCTATGATGCGGTAGGCACGTGGCCGGGTATACCGGGCGCCCGTTTGGTGTCACGGAACCCTGTACACATCGTTCGGGGCCGTATGTGGAAACCTCGGCCGGACTCCCTGCGGATGGAACCTGAATAGGCGATAAACCTGGACTAGAGACTTGAGTGTTTAGGTAGGTCGTGGTCTACACCCACGTCAGCTTTCGCTTGAAGTCTGCCGAGCACATGTCGTGTGCAGACGCTAAGTGGTGGAAACATGTATGAAGAAGTACACCCCTGCAGGGTTAACATCATCTATTCGAATAGCCGTGTCTACGGTAAAGGACTTCTGGGTTGCCTATAACAGTTCATAGACAAGTGAAAGTGGATACTTTAAAATGCGCAAGATAAGCGTGAGTGCTATGGATGGCGTTCTCGTAGGGAGACGGGAGCGGATCCATAGTGGTGTATTGATATGGTGAATATGTGGACTCGTGTGCGCCACCTCAAAGAGTCGCTTGCAGTCGTAGTTCAGGATAGCCACCGAGTCAAAGCTGGCTTGCTGCAGTTAAACTCCACCATCCCCTTTGTTGATAATAATGCATATGTAGATAGTTCTGATGTAAGTCTTGCTGGGTACATTTGTACTCACGTTTGCCTATTTTATGTTTTTGCAGAGAGACTTCAGTCTCACTAGTAGTTCCGCTTGGACTTCGACGTTTAGCTTGTTACCTCAGCTACGATCTTGTGCCCCTGGCAGGATCTGGTAGATAGTCAGGCTTCTCAGCCCTTTTCATTTATAGATGTCTGTACCTAGACATGTTAAGCTTCC
Source organism: Triticum dicoccoides (assembly GCF_002162155.2). Lineage (NCBI taxonomy): Eukaryota > Viridiplantae > Streptophyta > Magnoliopsida > Poales > Poaceae > Triticum > Triticum dicoccoides. The sequence continues at coordinate 475,886,724 of NC_041387.1, forward strand.
GCTTGTGCTTTGACTTGTATGCTCTGAATGTTGGGTCGTAAGACCCATGTTTGTAATATCTCGCTCCTCGGAGCCTATTGAATAAAATACTTGAGTTGTAGAGTCATGTTGTGATGCCATGTTGTATTTGCACATATCGAGCATATTGTGTGTATGTTATTGAAATGCTTGGTATGTGTGGGATCTGACTATCTAGTTTTTTATCCTTAGTAGCCTCTCTTATAGGGAAATGTCTCCTAGTGCTTCCACTGAGCCATGGTAGCTTGCTACTGCTCCAGAACACTTAGGCTGGCTGGCATGTGTCCTTCTTCGTTCCTGTGTCTGTCCCTACGGGGAAATGTCACGCGATGAATACCGGAGTCGTGCTAGCCCAGTGCAACGGCCTGGATTCACTCGCTGATGACCGACACGTTCGATGTTGGGTCATGTATGCCTGTCCCTGTAAGTTAGTGCCACTTTGGGTTCACGACTAGCCATGTCAGCCCGGGCTCCTTGTCATATGGATGCTAGCGACACTATCATATACGTGTGCCAAAAGGCGCAAACGGTCCCGGGCAAGATAAGGCGACACCTATGGGAATACCGTGCGTGAGGCCGCAAAGTGATATGAGGTGTTACATGCTAGATCGATGTGCCATTGAGTCGGGTTCCTGACAGTAACGAAGTTCTTCATCGTCCACTTCCCACTCAAGCCGGACATAGTTCGGCCAAGAATCTCCTGACAAGGAGAGAAACTTTAATGAGTTCAACACATCGCCTAGGGGTGTGTGTTGGAAGACGTCCGCAAAGCTGAACTCTAAGATCGGCACCCCGGTCAGATTCGATGGGTGCGGATACACGCGGTTCGGAGCCTATGGCGGGAGACGAGTCTGAGGTGTCGGTGACACAGGCCTCGTTGGAGGTTAGATCTGTGTTCGGCTCTAGCGCCATTGAGTCTGTGGCCTCCGTGATGAGGTTGAGCTTCCTGTCCTTGGATGGCGTGCTCTGCTCTGGATCTAGGGCCAGAGCGATTACAGACGCTATCTCCTGCACACAGTCTAATGACAGATTTAGGTCATATTCATCATGGCGGCAGGGCGTGGCTGTCATGGGCTCAAATCCGTCGAAGATCAAGTCTCTACGGATGTTGGCGGTGTAGTTCAAGCTTCCAAACCTGACCTGATAGCCAGGGGCGTAGCTATCGATCTTCTCCAGATGGCCAAGCGAGTTGGCCCGTAGTGCGAAGCCGCCGAATACGAAAATCTGTCTGAGGAGGAAAACTTCACCCTGGACTGCGTTGTTGTAGATGATTGAAGCAGCCATCAAGACTTACGGTGACGACATAGTGGAACTCTCAATGAAAGCACCAATGTCGGTGTCAAAAACGGTGGATCTCGGGTAGGGGGTCCCGAACTATGCGTCTAAGGCTAATGGTAACAGGAGGCGGGGGACACAATGTTTACCCAGGTTCGGGCCCTCTTGATGGAGGTAATACCCTACTTCCTGCTTGATTGATCTTAATGATATGAGTATTACACGAGTTGATCTACCACGAGATCATAGAGGCTAAACCCTAGAAGCTAGCCTATGATTATGATTGTTCTTGTCCTACGGACTAAACCCTCCGGTTTATATAGACACCGGAGGGGGTTAGGGTTACACAGAGTTGGTTACAAAGGAAGGAATCTTCATATCCGAATCGCCAAGCTTGCCTTCCACGCAAAGGAGAACCCCATCCGGACACGGGATGAAGTCTTCTATCTTGTATCTTCGTAGCCCAACAGTCCAGCATATGCATATAGTCCGGCTGTCCAAGGACCCCTTAATCTGGGACTCCCTCAGTGGGACCGACGGTAAAGGTACCGCTAGTGCCGTCCTCCCATGCCGACACCTTCTTTGTTGCAGGTGGGGTAGCGTTGGATCTTTTGCCGACAGAGCTTTCTAGCAAGTCCTGAATGGGTGCGCAACACTCCAAGGAGGTGTGCTTCCCAGAAGTCTTGCTAGAAGTCTTGCCGGGTTTCTTGATCGTCCTCTCTTTAGTGGGAGCTGTCACTACAAAAAAAGACACATCCGTGACATTTTGGCCCGAATGAATTTTTTTTGTCATACATATGACACTTTTATGACGATAATTGTGACAAAACCCGGTATCATCATAGATGTGGTGGGCTCCTACTTCTATGACAAAAAATCATGACAGAAAATGGGCTTTTCATCCTGGGCGGGCCGGAGATGCAGCTGCATGACATTCTTTGGGCCGTCCATGACGGAAAATTTCGAGGAGTTCCTGGTTACGGTGGGAGGTCGGGGGCCGAGCGATGCGCGTTTCTCTCATACACGTACGCGTGTGTGTGTGCGAGGTGTTGGCTTTAACCGAACCCGAGCGAGGCGTTGGGCTCTAACTGAACCCGAGCGATTGCATTGCAGGCTACGCGTTACTGAACCCGAGCGAGGCGTTGGGCTCTAACTGAACTCGAGCGATTGCACTGCAGGCTACGCGTTACTGAACCCGACCGATCGATCGATGGCTGTTAACTGAACCCGATCGAGCGATTCCTTCACTACTGCTGCTAACTGAAGCCGATCGATTGGATGAAGAGTGAGCGTTGCGGGGGGTTTGGATGAATAGTGAGCGGTGGCGTTGCCTCTGGATGAACATGACCGTGTGGTGTGGAGGGCTGGATGAACAATAGACGGTGGAGGGGTGCCTGTGGAGGGGTGGATGAACAGGACACCGTGGTGTGGAGGGCTGGATGAATAGTAGACGGTGGAGGGGTGCCCGTGGAGGGGTGGTTGAAGAGTAGCCGATGGAGTAGCGCACAGTGGAGGCTGGATGAACAGGAGCTTGTGGAGGCTGGAGGAGGTCGACGGTAGCCAGTGGAGGCTGGAGGAGGTCGACGGTGGAGATGAACAATATCCCGTGGAGTCCCGTTTTTTGGTACGCCACACCCCTCCCGATGAACAAGATCCCCGTTTCGACCGTAGGAGGTTCGTTTCGTCCGTTTTGCAGTACGCCAGACCCCTCGATTAACAGGACCCCCGTTTCGACCGTAGGAGGTCCGTTTCGTCCATTTTGCAGTACGCCACACCCCTCCCGATCAACAGGACCCCTGTTTCGACCGTAGGAGGTCAGTTTCCTCCGTTTTGCGGTACGCCAGACCCCTCCCGATGAACAGGATCCCATTTCGAACGTGGCCGGTCGAACACAAGGCCGTTTCCTCCGTTCTGCGGTATGCCAGGCCTTGTTTCCATTGCCTGTTCCGTCCAAGCCCTCCCGATGAACACGACCACGCATTCCGTTCTGACCCAGCCGGTTGGCTCCCACTTGTTCCGTTGCCTCCCGATGAACATGACGCATTCAGTTGCCTCCCCTTGAGCACAACGCATTCCGTTGCCTCCCCATGAACACGACGACGATGTTGTTTCTCCATTCCGACCCAGCCATGTACACGAGCCCTCGCCGTATGTATGCGCGAGTAGGCGTTTGAGACCCCGCCCGTATGTACACATACGTGGTCGTATTTTCTTTCGTGCACCCTGGCCGCTGTACATACATGTACATGCTACGTGCGCGCCTCTACTACGACACATGCGCGCCTCTACATCCACCACTATATATGTACATACACGTTTGCGACCAGAATGACAACGCTACGTACGCTTCGACCAGGTGGGTCCCGATTGTCAGGCACTTCCTTGCATGCGAAGATGTAGCTGGTGGGTCCCAACAGTCAGGGGGCGAATCGTTTTTTTTGCCCAGACGCACTTCCTTGCGTGCGAAGATGTAGCCGGTGGGTCCCAGCAGTCAGGGGGTGAATCGTTTCTTTTGCCCGGACGCGCTTCCTTGCGTGCGAAGGTGTAGCTGGTGGGTACCAGCAGTCAGGGGGGCGAATCGTTTTTTTGCCCGGACGCACTTCCTTGCATGCGAAGATGTAGCTGGTGGGTCCCAGCAGTCAAGGGGAAATGTTTTTTCCGTGAAATATAGTGGCCCGTCCGGTGGTCCCAGCTGTCAGTTGGAGGAATCATTATTTCCTGCGTAATAAGGAGGCACTTCCTTGCTGCGGCCGTGGACCCAGGTGTCAGCCTCTCCACATACAGTCCATGTCCAATGGAAGTCGTTCCTTGACCATGTTGACCAGGCCGCGTCGAGAGCACCACAGCGGTGGACGATGGCGAGGCCTAGGAAGGGGACGACACGGAGCCGAGGAAGATGTGACAGTGGAAGCCCGCGCGGAGAGGAGTACGAGGGTTCACTGGTTCGGCTGCGGTGTGAGGCTGTCGTCGCCGCAGGGCCTGGCCAGTGGTGGGAATAGTAGGGGGCGGTGAGGCCTCCGCGGCAGCACAGCCGGCCACGGGAGGTAGGAGCATGCGGCACGACCGGAGCTACTTTGGGCGGCTGGAGCAATAAGACCATAGGTTGAATAAGCACTACGGCCGTTGGATGGACATCGTACGGTCACTGGAGCTAGAATCGTTCATATTGACTAAGTTGACAAAGCCCTCCGTCCCCGTCAACTTAGTTGGCCCACAAGTCATCCTCCCACTATGGTGGGTCCCAGCTAGCAGGGGGGTATTCATTTTTTTGTGCTTAATAACGAGCCACTTCCTTGCGTGCGAAGATATAGCTAGTGGGTCCGACATGTCAGCGGGGGGAACTTTTTTTCGCGAAATACAGAGGCCCTTCCGGTGGGTCCCAGCTGTCAGGTGGAGGAATCATTATTTCGCGCGTACAGTCCACGGCCGATGGATGTCGTTCGTTGAACACGTTGACCAGGTCGCGCCGAGAGCACCATGGCGGTGGACGGCGGCGAGGCCTAGGAAGGGAACGGCACGGAGTCGGGGAAGACTCGACAATGGTTGCCCACACGGTGGGGAGTACGAGGGTTTACTGGTCCGGCTGCCGTCGCTGGAAAATAACAGGAGGTGTGGGTGAGTAGAGGAATGGCCTGGCCAGCAATGAAGTAGGGTGGGGCGGTGCGGCCTGTGCGGCAGCACAGTCGGCCACGGGAGGCAGGAGCAGGCAGTCCCACCGGAGCTGGTTTGGGCGGCTGGAGCAAGAAGATCAGATATTGAAGAAGCAGCACGGCCGTTGGATTAACATCCAACGGTCACTGCTGCTAGAATCGTTTGTGGACTAAGTTGACAAAGCCAAAGTACACATCAACCTAGTAGACCCACAAGTCAGCTTCCAAATCTGTCCCAAACAGCATACAACCCGAAATTTCTAGCCAGATTCAAATTAATTTTAAATCTAAATATACCTTAATTTAAATTCAATGAAATTTTACCCGCACAAAAACAATGAAATTTAAAATATCAAAATCCGAAAGAAAACAGTATTTTGGAACTAATTGCCTGTTTTCATTTTACAACCCATTTATTATTACTTATAGCCCATTTCTTATTACTTATAGCCCATTTTCTGGGAAAAATGCATCCCTCCTCGTCTTGAAAGATTTCCGGCCCAGCAGGGCGTAGAAAAGCAAGTAGGCCTATGTTGGTTATTCTGCAAAAAACAAAATAGCTGGCTAGCCATTTTTCAGAAAGGAAAAAAACAAACTGGGCTGGTCATGTGCTAAATGTATGAAATAAAAGCCTGGGCGAGACGGGCCACGAGTCTCGCACAACCCAGTTGATACCCTTCTCCGTCCCAAAAAAACAAAATTACTGTGCGCGCTGCTGGGTCCCTACTATCATCCTCACCATGTACAGTCATATCCTTATTCCTCTCGGTTTTTGACCATGTTGACAACACCGGAGGGCGGCGCCTCGGCGAGCGAACCAAGGCGGAGGACGATGGTGAGGCCTCGGACGGGAACGAACAGGAGCCGGGGAAGATCACAGCCAGCCATGGGAGGCGGGAGCAGGCGGTCCCGCCGGCGCTGGTTTTGCTTTGGCGGCTCGAGGAAGAAGAGACTGAAGAAACACGACAGAAGTTGAATGTCAATCCATCGGTCAAGGTTGGCACAATCATTTTTTGACTAAGCGGACACCAAGTAACATACTTTTTTATATATAGGAAGAAAACTGCGAGGAAAATGCGTTTGTATGCCGTCCTCCTCACAGGGAACGTTCGCCACATAAGTGACTAGAACCCTTGGTTTTCAACCAAGAGGTCTTGGGTTTGAGTCCAAGGAACTCACAATTTTTTCCTCCTTCCTTCCTTGCAAAAAAAGGGAAAGAAAATCAAAGACTTGGGAAGGCGTACAGAACAAGCTAGTGTACTAGTAAAGAGACGTTGCCGAGTTTTAGAAAAAAGAAAGACGTGCTCCTGTAGCTGGTTCGAATCCAAACCTAGACTATGACTATATTCTATATATGGTGCTATGCTACTCTGCAAGTAATGAAACTGACATATCCAACGTTCGCTTCTCCTCTTCTCTACTTAATCTGCCTAGCATCAGAAGCTCTGACCGCAGCAACCATGCCCGCTGGCTGCTCGTCCATCTGCTCTTCAGCAGGTAACAACCAAATATGCGCCAAGTCGCCACCCGTACCATCGCCTGTGGGTCTCATCACAACCCCGCTGGCACGCGCACCGCAGCCGATTGCTCATCGCAACCCACTGCCATTGGTGTGGTGCCTCTGCTGCAAATCACGCAGAGTCATTCGTCGCGTCTCAACCATAATCGGCAACCCTGGCCGAGTCTTCTACAAATGCCCGAATCATGGGGTAATAATATGTTTAAGTGTTGTTCTGCTGCTTTCAGTTGCTGATTTTTTTTAATAGTTTGGTTGATGATCTTCCAATTTGATTCGTGCAGAAAAGGGAAGATTCGTGTGATTTGTATTTCTGGGAAGTTGATGATGTGGGGGAATGCAACTATGTTGATTATTTGGTTAGTCGAGGAATCCCAATACCAGCAGGTTGGGGTGTTGGACAAGTAACTGAAGGAACGACAGAAGAGGAAGATGCAGAGCAGAAGGTTAAAGATGCAGTTCCTCTGATCATGGCCAAGCAATAGCTGCTGAACGGCCTTGACAACAATAAGGAGATGAAAGAGCTTGTGAAGATAATGGGCAAAATCGATGTGCTCTGTAGGATGATTGTCTCTTTATTTGCAGTGTATGTAGCACTCATGATGTATTCAGTGGCTACGACATGAGCACTTTGCTGAAACTAGTAATGAATGAAACATGTGTAGCAGGCTAGGCGTAGTGTTGTGAACATCTAATGATTTCTATTAATGGAAATCAGGGGGTATCCCCTTTTGCTCATATAAATAAATAAATAGCAGAGGCCCTGTCGGGTCAGCTTCGTTCTCATTCGAAGACGTCGAGCAAGTTGAAGTCCAACAGCAAACTATGTCATCAAATTCAAGTTTCACAGCCAAATATGAGTACAACTACACAACAATGCCATCATGTTTTAGTTGTCATACAATCAGCAAACACAAATCAGCATACATAACAAGTGATGTTCTCACAGCAAAATACTAAACAACATGTTCATCAGGTTTCAGTTGTCATAGCAAACACAATTTCACATAGTAGATAAAAAAAGTCTTCTGACAGGCAAATATGACAAAAGCAATGTAATCATCATCCGCAGCAGCAGCGTCAACATCTTCGCCATGTGTATCAGTCTGAATCGTAATTCCCCATGGTGTCATCTTCTTCTTCGTCCTCAACGTCCTCGAACGTTGGCTTCTTCTTGATCAACTCTTATATGTCCACAACACGACAGGCAATCTTTTCGCCGGCGTCATTGACGTGATGGTTCTCAAAGATATTAGGAACATCTGTGTTATCTTGTACATCAGGAGCAGTGTAAGCATCATCTTGTTGTGCAACTTCATTAAACAAATTCCTCTGCTCAAACCTTTGCAATACTCTCCAGTCATGGCTACGAGCAAATGTGTCTTCCAAGAAAAATATCTGTGTTGCTTGATTTGCCAAAATAAAAGGCTCGTTGGTCTGGTACGCCGCCTTGACATTGATGGATTTGAAGTAATCATCAGCTCTGGGTTTTGCGATCCTGGAAAACAGGTTATACCAATGACAGCACAACAGAACCACACACCGATGATCCTCAAAACTGGAGATATACTGCAACTGAACAATGTCTGTTATGTTAGCATACATTTCAGTTGTCTCTTTGTCATACATATCCGTGCTCATGATGGCACGGTTTTGTGTCTTCCTGCCTTCGTCTCATGCAAGGTTGTTGTAGCGCACATCTCCAACAACGCAAGATTCATAATGTCTTACCCGAGTATCAGGACCCATTGCTAGTGAGTAAAGGGCATCATCAACTGCCTGCCCATCCTCCCGCATCTTCTTAACCTATGGTTAGAAAATAGACAAGCTGATCATCTTATGTACTCAATATATTAAAAAAACTGACAATGCACTTCAAAAGCTTACATGGTTCTTGAACCATTTCGCAAATCCTGCCATAACTAGTTTGTCAATGTTTCTTGGATTTTGCGGCAGTAACTCCTCTTTGTAGATGCTGCACAACATAGTGATTGCGTCAAACATCTAAATATATAAGAATGTGCTGCAAGTTTAGTAGATTACAATGTATAAGCTGCAGTACTGCGCTTACATGATATAAGGTAGTATCTCAGGACAGTTATTCAACACATACCAAACCATTTTGTCCAAATATTTAGGTTTGTCCTCTTGTCGACTCTTCCCTGTAACGCGAACAGAATAATCGAAAACATTGAGCCCGGGATTGTCTCCACCCACCTCTTTGCTAAGCTGATCAGCTGTTTCAATGTATTTTGAGCTGAATGTCAACGCTTCTGTAGCAATGTAGGCCTCTGCAATGGAACCCTCGGGTCTAGCTCTGTTCCTAACATAGCCTTTGAAAGTGCCTAGCCGCCTTTCAATAGGGTACATCCAGCCATACTGTACTGGACCTCTAAGTAGTGCCTCATCAGGTAGATGAACAGCCAAATGCACCATCACATCAAAGAAGGCTGGAGGATATATCTTCTCAAGGTCGCATAGGATAGTTGGTATCTTGTCTCTAAGACGCTCCAAAGCATCTATCCTGATATTTCTACTGCAGAGTTCCCTGAAGAATTGTCCCAACTCTGCAACTGATCTGTATAAGTCAGGGCAGCCCAATCCTCTAAGGATAACAGGTAAAACCCTTTGAAGTAGGACATGGCAGTCATGAGTTTTCAACCCTTGTACCTTGTTTCCATCTGCACCGACTCTCCTTTCAGGGTTGGAAGTAAATCCATGTGGGAATCTCACACATGACAGGACCTCGCAGAATTCTTTTCTTTTTACCTTGTCCAAGACGTACACAGCTGGTGCCATATCCCGTGGTTTACCTTCATCTTGCACCTGCAAATCCTTTCTGATACCCAGGTGTGTCAAATCAATCCTAGATTTTAAGGTATCTTTTGTCTTGCCTTCAATGTTAAGAAGTGTGCCCATAATGCTGTCACATATATTTTTCTCGATGTGCATCACATCAAGATTATGCCGCAGATCCAAATCTTTCCAATACTCCAAGTCCCACAAAGTGGACCTGCGGGTAAACAATAATCTCTCTTCTACCGTGCCATGCTTCCTTTTCCCGCTACGATTACCAGGATGGTTTCCTGGTGTAATATGCCCGACCTTCTCTAATTCCACTTACAACTCATTGGCGGTGAGCCTCTTTGGCGCAACATGGTTTTTATGCTTTGCATTGAACACATGTCTTCGGTATTTTCTAGGACGCGACTTGTCCTTGGCAAGGAAACGGCGGTGTCCAATGTAACAGATCTTGCTAAGTATTGCATATGACAGCGGATTCCTGTCACAGCGAACACATGCATTGTAACCATGTGTCGTTCGCCCTGACATAGTGCCCAAAGCCGGATAATCATGGATGCACCAAATTACAACAACACGCAGAAAGAAATCAGCTGGTGGGCTGCTATATAGGTCTTAAGTGAGAACACCCTTCCATAGCTATTGAAGTTCCTCCACAAGAGGCTCCATGAACAAATCAAAATCCTTTCCAGGAATTTTTGGACCTGGGATGAGCAAGGCCATCATGTAGTTTCTTTCTTTGGTGCAGACATTTGGAGGCATGTTGTAAGGGATAACAAGCACTGCCCACATGCTATATGTGGCGCTCTAGTGGCCAAAAGGGTTAAATCCATCTGAAGCTAAGCCAAGTCTAATGTTTCTCGGGTCAGCAGCAAAATCTTTGTGTTTATCATTGAAGCTTTTCCACTCACTACCATGAGATGGATGGCTCATTACATTTGTTCTCTGTACTCCTAGTTCCTAGAATGCCATGGTACATCCTCTCTTGTTTTAGCATCATGAAACAACCTCTGCAATCTTGGTGTAATTGGAAAATGTCTAAGAATGTTATGAGGAATCCTCTTCACAGCATCGCCATCTTTCCATCTTGATGATTTGCATTTCGGGCATTCACTTAAGTTGGCATAATCCTTCCGGAACAGAACACAATTATTCTTACAAACATGGATCATATCATATCCAATTCCAACTGCACGAAGGAAATTCTTCATTTTACTGTAGGTGTGTGGCAGCTCAGACGCATCTAGGAAAGATTTGAGGAAAGCAGCCAACATCGCATCGAATGATTTGTTGGTCATCCACTCAAATGTCTTCACCTGAAGAAAGGTGACCATAGCTGAGAATACTGACAACTTATTTCCTGGGGTGACAGCAACGTTGCATTGTTCCAACATGCGGGCCCACCGTTTTTCTTCTGCAGGTGAGTTCACGGAATGCACGAGCATTTCGTAGCATTGTTTCAATGTTGGTCAAACTCACTGGCTCCGCCACCACCACCTCCTCCTCCTCTTCCACCTGAGCATCATGCAGATCAAGATGGTGATCTGCTGCTTCCACGTAGTCAATAACATTGACGTTCACAAATTCACCATGATGAACCCACCTAGTATATGTGACCGATATCCCATACAAGTGTAGATGATTTTGCACAGTTGACTGGGGTCTTGTAACTGAATTCATACAACTGCTACATGGGTAGAGCACATCTGATTTCAGACCACCATACTCAGCTCTGATAAAGTTCATGAAGTTTTCAACCCCCTCGACATATGCAGCGGAGAATCTTCGAGCGGAAGTTATCCAAGTCCTGTCCATCTGTTAGACATACAAATTAATTCTTATACTAGATATTACAGGAAAAACATATATGCTTTTTTATGAAGTCCAGAAAAAAAAACCTATGTCGATGTCTAAAGCTATGGCAAGATATTTGGACGAGCAGATCTAAATAACGAAATATATGTAAAGCTAATTCAGCAAACAGATTTGAGTGCTAAATTATGGCAGGTTGTTTCAGCAGTCAATGAGGCCGAGCACACAGCCATCAAACTATCGAAGGCCATCGCAGCAACAAAGATCAAGTATAAAATGGTGTAGAGCTATTTCACCTAACAGATTGGCTACTAGACCATGACAATCTACGTCACAATAATATATGGCAGGATATTTTAGCAACTAATCGGCCTTGGCATGCCATCTCAGCTAAGCAGATTGAGTGCAGAACAGGGCAAGGAAGCTTCTTAAGCAGAGCATATTGACAGTAAACTACCTCGGCAAACAGTGAGATTAACAGCGTCTATCAGCTAACATTCAACGCTACACCGACATGAACGGGGCCTTAGTCTAGAATGCGCGTACCGTGGGAGAAGCTGACTGCCGTGCGTCTCCACACGAACGTTGCCAGCAGTGGCGGCGCTGACCGTCGTGCGCCTCCACAAGAATGTAGCCCAAGGTGGCGGCGCGGCTAGAGGACGGTAGTCTACGAGAGCGTACTGTGGGAGCAAGAGGATCGCCGAACCGCGGCGCCGACGTATTGGCGCGGCGGGGAGGGCGGCTTTGGTGGAGCGAATG
>NC_041387.1:475898954-475919777 GCF_002162155.2 Triticum dicoccoides
ATTTTCGCGCGGTGGGCGGGGGGAGGGGAGTTTGGCGCATGGTCGTTTTCTCCAAGTGCAGTCCCATGTGTCAGTGAAGAGGCAAGCCGAAGCGCATTCCGTTTGCATGAGCCGTGTGCAGGACCGAACGTGTGTGGGGTGCAATGTGACCACGATAGGAGTGTTGTGAGTGTACCGCCTTTTTTACTTTTAAACTAGGTGCTTCGCGCCCTAATTTTTTTTTTGTTGCTTTGCGCGATCCATCGATACTACTACTAGTAATCCGGTAATCCTGACTAAAACGGCGCGACCGGGTCTTTTCCCGCGTGATATGCTGGGAGGTTGGCTTAGTTGGGTTTTTTAGGACGAGTAATGCTACACCTACGTAATCCCAGTTACGTAATTAACGTAATGTGAAACACGTGAGCTATTGATTGTAGATTGGGGGAAGGGAGGGGCCCACCACCATGAAAATCAAGGGAGGAGAGAGAGAGGCAATTTACGTTAACCCTTTCATAGGTTCCTGTAGATGTAGAAAGATGTGAAATGCGTGAATGTGTAGTGGATGTACTATTGGAGTGCCTAAGATAATTTGTGTAGGTATAGAACCTATGTGTTTATTTTACTTCGCATGTTAGATTTGTCTCAGTTCAATAAACAAGCAGAATTGGTGATGATGGTGTGCCTGTCATCCTGCAATATAGGCCGTCCGATCTATATCTAACGGATAGGAAGGAAACTATGACAATTTACCCGCACTCCTCTCCACATTTGCAGATAAGGCTTTCCCTTGTTCATCCTTTTCTCCCACAAGATCTTGATCTTCCGTGCAACACACGAGCATCTTGCTAGTACTCCTACAATATGTATATTATTGTGAACGTTCATATACACCGGCCAAGATTAATGCAAACACGACAGGTTTTCATTACATTTCGAACTTTTATAGGATAGAAAAATAAAAGAAACCCGACCCTAAACCTATTCTATGGCGGCGACCGACGTCCTCCATCTGCGATCTCTATGTATGGGGGTGGGGTTCAAGACCCGTGAAGTGAAGGTGCGGTCTTCGGCGAGGAACAGTAGAACACGGGATACGGACCGGCCAGTTGGCATACCATGCCCTGCCACCTCCCATGCCCTTCCGCCTTCCATGCCCTACTCATCCTCGGAGGAGTCCCCGAACTCGGCGGTGATGGACGTTGGACGGCGGCAAGTAGGACGCGTGGCTGACGGTGCCCCCGTTGTCGGCCGCCAGCGTGGCCACCGCTTGTGCGGTCGCGTCCGCGTCTGGCTACACCACTATTGCGTCGCGAGAGGCAACTTGAGTGAGGGCGGCGACCTCGAGCTTCATCCCCTAAGACAAGCTCTCCCGCAGAGCGTTCGCACTTGCGGTCATGGCGGATGTGGTGCCAGGTAGGAGGACAATGCGCTATGGTGTGGAGGTTAGCTGGGCGTTGCCGCTTTAAGTAGCGCATTCCGGTGAGGCCAAGCGTCCGGGTGCGTCATTAAGTCGTCGGAGTTGGTTCCTCGGGCACCGAGCCTCTTAACAACGACATACGAACGGATGGCATGAATGTGGGCAGCTGGCGCCGGCTGGGAACACACCGCGCGGCGGCGCGAGGGACGAGGGTTTTGGTGTGCCAGGGTAGTTAGCTGTGGTCGTGGCAACGTTGGAGATGCCCTTTGCTCACATGAGATCCCCACACGTCATTGAAAAAGCAAGACGACCCGGCATGGTCTCAGGTCCAGAGGATGCAGTTGGCCGCGCTACACCACTCCGCAGACGCGTCGCGGCGCCCCGTGCATCCTCGATGAGATGGGTGTTGGGGTGTGTTTGGATTGTGGCCAAAGTGCACCTTACCAAAATTTTGGTCATGACCCAAAGATTGGTCTTTGTTTGGATGGTTGCCATTTTTTTGGCATGCCAATGAACTCTAGCCAACTCTAGTTCATTTTTCTTGCCAATGTCGGCCAAATTATGGGCAACCAATACCTCAACCAAAATTTTGGTCATGACCCAAAGATTGGTATTTGTTTGGATGGTTGGCATTTCTTTGGCATGCCAATGAGCTCTAGCCAACTCTAGTTCATTTTTCTTGCCAATGTCGGCCAAATCATGGGCAACCAATACCTCAACCAAAATTTTGGCTACCCAATGCTTTGATGGGGCAACCTTGGGCACAAACCAAACGCCACCCTCGGCACACTGAAACCGACCATGTCTAGCAACGATATGAGCGTGTCGCTCACCGCGGCCGCCGTGTCCAGAGGCGGTGCTGGAGCTGCGCCCCGTTGTTGGCCCCAACGACCCACATGAACGGTTGTCGGTGGCGAGGAGGTCGTGGGCCAGCTCCTCCATTGGACTAGTCTGCGCTACGTCGTCCCGACGGGTGTGCCCCACATGTCGCTTTCCCTGTTTTCCCGGCCATATTCGAGCGTCAGTGCTCCGCGTTGCGCATTAGGCCTTTCACTATGTAGGCCAAGCGAGACAACTTGTTGTTTATTCGAGCCGTTCAAGTATAATCATGTGGCATTTGCTTATTTCTCATTCCTCTCCAACCCTCTTCTCCATCGATCATGTCGCCCTCCAGTCGAGTCCATCCTCCCGCATGCCTCATTTGAACATTCCACCGAGTATCATTCGCATGTACCCACCCTAGTCCTCTTTCAATAGATCTCCGGACCCCGAGATGAAATAGAGAGGGAACGAGTGGGGGCATGTGATACCTAAGGCGGATTCAAAATTTTGAACTGGCGATCATAGCATCCGCAAATCATATATAAAGGGTATTCAATGTTTGTTTCGTTTTTGAACGTAAAATATACTCCCTCCTATCCTTTCTACTTTACATATAAGTTTTATGTGTAGTCAAAGTATCTCTACTTTGATCAAAAAGGTATCAACATTTAACAACGCCCAATCAATATTGTTAGATTCGTACGTACTCCTAGATTTGTACTCGAGATGGTTTCCAATTTGACTATTGACAAGATTAATAGTACATGAGATGTATAATGTGAAAATTATATAATTGGAAACTTCTTTCACATACAAATTTGACCGTATGCTTTGTGTAAGTTGCATGTCATATATTATTACTCTAACATTTGGTCAAAGTTAGCCTCGAAAAACGCATTAGACCCTGTATGCTTTGTGTAAGTTGCATGTCATATATTATTAGGCTAGTCATTGTGGGAGTAACTTAGCAAGTAACATAGCACATTCCAAGATTTTTTTGCTTATGTGGCATGTAGTTAATGAGAAGTAGTAACATAATATGTTACTGTAATATAGCGCTTTCCAAGACAAAATGAGTCTACAAGCTAATTAATGAAGTCCTCTATGACACTACTACTATGTTACTTTGCACTATGAAGATAGTAACTTAGACTAGTGTCATGTGCATGACACTAGTATAAGTTACTCCCCACTATGACCAGCCTTACTCTAACATTTGTGTAAGTTGCATGTCATATATTATTACTCTAACATTTGGTCAAAGTAGTATAGTGGAAGTGGATCCTCTGACGTAGGAATCCCTGCCTTACCCTCCCTTTCGGTCACTTACTGGCGGACCCCATGCTTGCAAGGCCCCGCATGTCAGTTACTCAATGGGTCCGGCCACGTCAGGGGATCCTCATCCGTAGTATACTCCCTTTATTTTTATTTACTCTGCATAAAATGGAGGGAGTGGTGGTATAATAAATAACGCGGGTGGGGGAGGGGGAGGGACGTCGGTTTGCTCTCAATTGCGGTCCCACAAGACGAAGCGCGTTCCATTCGGTGAGTGACATGGAGGGCCCAGCATGCCGGGCTACAACGTGAACGCAACAAGAGCGATGTACAGTCAAAACCTATTGACTGGTCATCACCGGAACCACTATTCACACCAGAACCTTCGCTGCACGGCCTACGCCAGCCACTACCCTAAAACCACACCAAATCTCCAGCCCATTCCCCCACCTTTCGATCCCCTATCCCGCATCAAGCATCCCCTAGTTCGCCGGAAAGCCATGGTGCGCCACAAGATCACTTACTACAAGATGCTGACGCCGGAGCGCCGCGCAGAAATTGCGGCGGCGGTCGGCGCCACAGACTTCCGTTCCCAGGCTCCTTTGCGGCGGGCCAATCCCCGAGTTCTCTAGAGCCAAGCTACGAGGAGGAGGAAGCCGATCCAATGTTCACGGCCGAGGTGACGGCATAGAAGGCTCCCGATGGGTATGAGATGATGGAGGTCGACTTCGTGCCGGCGTCCGAGTCCCCCATGGTGCAGGCGGACCAGCGGTTCAACATGGCGATACTAAAGGAGGACCTGGAGGCTGAGGCTCAACTCGACGCGGAGCGCGCGCATGCCGCTGACATCGAGGCTCTCCTGCAGGCGGAACTGGATGTCGTGGATGTGAACCGGGCGGTGGAGGCTCAACTTGAGGCGGAGCGTGCGGATGCCGCTGCCGTCGAGGCCCTCCTGCAGGCGGAACCGGACGTCTTGGACTTGAACCGGGCGGCAGAGGCTCAACTCGATGCAGAGTGCGCGGATGCCGCTCTCATCGACGCCCTCCTACAGGCGGAACCGGGCGTCCTGGACTTGAACTGGGCGGTGGAAGCTCGACTCGACGCGGAGCGCGCGGATGCCGCTCTCATCGACGCCCTCCTGCATGCGGAACCGGACGTCCTGGACTTGAACCGGGCGGCGGAGGCTCGACTCGACGCGGAGCGCGCGGATGTTGTTGCCATCGAGGCCCTCCTGCAGGCGGAACCAGACGTCCTCAACTTGAACCGGGCTATGCTCTCATCCGTGCAGAGCGCCCGCACGCTCCGCTTGAACGAGTAGCTAGAGGCCGAGGACAACCACGGTGTGGAGACACACGTCGGCAGTGACGGCTGGTTCGCGCCGGCAGCCAAAGACGACGAGGCCGTCTCTTTCCGCGAGCAGTGATAGTTTTTCTTTATGTTGTTGTTTTTATGGATCTTTTGCTATGTAAAAACATATATTTGTTATGCAAGTCGCCTGACTTGGGTCAGTCTACTATTTCAGGCGGTTGGATGAATATCCTACGTCTCCAAACCCTTCTTTCCTTCTTGCTCACCTCTTCTTCTTCCCCAAAAGACCACCGCACGGGCCGTATGGATACTCCCCAACATGCGGTTGGATAAACATACTCTATGAACGAAAATTATGTGTCAGCGATAGGATGGCTGAGTTTGGTTTGTTCACATGCGACAGCACGTGTCAGTGAGGGTGCGTTCCCTTGGTTGGGTTTGCGGCATGCAGGAGCGACTATGTGAGGGTGCGGTGCGACTGCGGTGTGCAGGAGCGACCGTGTGAGGGTGCGGTGCGACCGCGACAGCCGTGCGCAAGTGTACCTCCTTCTCATTTTGAAAACTTTAGGCAAGCTTCGCAAAAATGTGTGGCGAAGTTTGGCAATGCAAGGCCTAGACCCAAATAGGATAAGTACGTACGTACTAGGAGTACTAGTGTTAAAAAAGAAAGGCGGGGTTTTCCTTCGCGGGATTTAATCGATACAAATCCTTGTTTCACGTGTCAATTAATGCGTATTTTTTCCTCCAAAGACCAAAGAGCTAACCATCTCACTCCTCATCGCTTGATTAATGCAGCGCCATGCAAACCAACCTTCTCACTTCCGCATGCATGCAGGGGATATTAATGTCCTTGGTTGCTAACCCCACCAATTTTTCCTCGATTAGTGTTAGTGGCCCTTTGCAAATTGTAATTTTGATATACTGGACTTGTGTACACAAAAGATGGAGGTAGTAACTATATTTGACTTCCTTCCCCATTGCGGTGACGTTGACGATATCTTTTTTTTGTGGTTTGGCGAAGTGCGTTCGACGGAGAAGACCATTGAGGGAGACCATGGTAAGTCATTCGCAAGTGCCGCCTGCAAGCCGAGACAACCGCCTTATTTTCATCCAGGAAGTCCTTTACTAGTACTACTAGGAGTACTAGTGCGGTGAGATGGTTTCTCGAAGAAGACGATGGAGAAGTGGAGTTAGCGAAGAGTGAAATGATGGTTGCTTCGTCCGTGCTTTTGTGATTTGACGCCTCACTACTTTGTGATTTGTGATAGAAGGGACAGGGGAGTAGACTCTATGCTCTATACTGTACTACATGCGTCCAAGCATGGGAGAAAGAGGAGAGACGTTGCATTTTTCTGTTCCTTCAATCAATCAATCAGGGAGCTTCGGTTCCATATTTTTGGCTTTGGCAACACCGTCCACAATGGTTCCCACGATGCCAAAAGCTATTTTCACATTTGGCTACACATTGTGGATGCCCTTAACTGTACCACTTGGTTTTTCTCCTGTGTGCTATCTATACAAATCTCAATTATATTGATCTGAAAAATTATAGAATCAAGATTAGTAAAAAGGAGGTGATTTTGCCGCGCAGATGGCGGGGGAGGTTTCTTACTTGAGCAATGCTACATCCACGTAATGGTTTACGTAAAGTTACGAACTGATGTGATGTGGGACTATTTGATTGGATTAAAGGAGAGGATTAGGCCCACCCCACCTGAAAATCAGTGGGGGGGGGGGCATATATAGATTAGATGGAAAGTATACGTAGCAGCTACGTAGCCCTTTGTAAGTCTAGGATTAGGCTTCTTATTTTCGGAGGACGTTGTCCTGGCGGTTTGCTAACATGCGGTCCCACGTGTCAGTGCTTTACCAAGCCAATCTGCGTCCCACATGAGGAAGAACAATGGCAGAAGCAACACGTGGTTAAGTTGAAGAAGATGAGGGAGAAGCGGATTCAGCAACGAGTGAAATGATGGTTGCTTCGTCCCTCCAACTTCTTTTTTTAGCATTATTACTTCGTCCCTCCAACTTAACTGCGGGAAAGGTGCAGCTTTGTGATTTGACGCCTCATTGCTCATTACTACGCCGGCGCCATTGGAAGAGCAATCATGCCCTTAATCATATTTTGATGTGGATGACAACACATAGGCTAGGGACTAATCATGTTTATCAAGCATATCTCAGGATTATGTCTCAAAGACCGTGTGCATGGATCATGACTAGGGACAAAAACCATATAAATCAAGAATGGAGATACAAGATATTGACTTCATTTATGGTTTGTTCTTGAGTATAGGGATCCCGCACTATTAAGAGGGGATCGTTTGATCAGTGAAAAACTTGCTCAAAAGCCACTTTTCCTATACCTTGCCTTCGGACGTCCGGTGTTCTATGGACGTCTGGTCCCTCTTGGTTGCCCGGACGTCCGGCCACTTCTGGTCGTCCGGTGTTCCATTACAGAAGCATTTTTACGGATGTCCGGAACTCTCCGGACGTCCGGTACTTTCACAACAGAAGCATTTTTATGGACGTCCGGACTCTCCCGTCGTCTGTGCTCCGGATGTCCAGCCCATCTCGGACGTCCGTATCCTGTTCACTGGATTGTGGCTCACAGTTTCACAGCGGTCGGTCGTCCGATGACTATCGGACGTCCGGACCTATTTGTGCCTCCGGACGTCCGATGTTCTCCGGACGGCCGACCCATCCTGTACACTTATGTTCCCCAAACGGTCACTTTTACTCACCTACTATATATATGCCTTCCTCTTCCACGGGATGAGGCCGACTATTCACTTTGAGCCTACCAAGAACACTCCTCACTCTCTCTCTCTTTCATCTACACCAAATCCTAGATTCCCAAGTGTTCTAGGAGCATTTGAGAGAAGTTCTCCAATCAAGTGATAGATCAACTCCTTCCCCTTCTTTGCACCAAAGGAATTCGTGACTTGAGCAAGTTTTGAGCTTTCCCCCATCGTTCTTGATACTCTTGGAGGTTGGAGACTCCTAGGCGGTAGGAGTCATTCGGAGAGGAATCGTACGTTGTGATTACCCTTGGAAAAGTTTGTGAGGGTTTGGAGACCACCCCAAGGTCTACCACTAGTGGTTGAGAAATGCCTCAGTGGTGTTATCTCAAAGGGATAATAGGGTGAGTCTTCGTGGCGTTGGTGTGCCTTCGTGGTAACATCCACCTCTCTAACGGTGACTAGCTTCCCTCCAAGGAAGTGAACATCAGCATACATCCTCGTCTCCTGGAGTTGCGGTTATTCCTAACCCTAACTCTCTACTCGTGGTTACTTGTCTCTTTGCACCTACATATGTCATATTGTGCTTGTTAACTTGCATGCTTGTGTTACTTGCTTAGTATCTAGTACTCACTTGCAATTGTTAGGCTCACCTTCATATTCCGCACTATTGCCTAAAATTGCTAAGTAATAATTAAAATTTGTAGTTGTACCTATTCACCACCTTCTAGGTCCATCTCGATCATTTCAATTGGTATCAGAGCCTCGTGCTCTATTCTTGTGGCTTAACCGCCCTAGAGCGAGATGAACCCAGATGGGACTCCCCTAGTTGTAGATCCTAAGGATAAAGGCGAGGTTTCTTCTGAAGTCAAGTTCTTTATGTCTGAGGATCTAGAACGGGCCCTTGATAAGCAAAAAGAGGAGCATGATGCTTCTCTTGAGGCCTTGGTCCAACTAAGATTAGCCACGTTGTCCGCGGTGCTTGCACCACACTCAAGTGGTGTGGGTTCGAGGCCAACCGTGCCTACTTCATCACTTGGTCAACAACCTCCTAGCAATGAACACGCCAGTGTTCCTTGGCTTTATGCAAGACCTCAGGTTGAGAAACCAAGATATAATCCTCAAGGCAAACCTCCTTTACTTAGTGCCACTTCCGATTTTGCTTTGTGGAGAGTTGCTATGCAGGATCATCTTCGACATGGAAACGATGAGATGCTGGAGATCATAGAGTATGGCTATCATGTGGTTGATCCAAAGAACCCCACACCAAGAGAAATATATGACAAGAACCTCAATGACACTGCAATCATGTGTATAAGGAGAGGTATGGCTGAAAAGCAAAGGAGACCATTCGTACACATCACATGTGCCAAGGAACTATGGGAAAGTATTATAAGATCCAAGACTGGCACCTCTACCCTCCGGAGTGCTCAATATGAAATTGCCAAGGGGCAATTGCAAAACTTTTGTATGGAGAAAGGTGAAACCCCAAATCAACTCCATGAGCGTCTCATGACTCTCACTGCCGATATTGAGTCATGTGAGTGTGACAAGACACAAGATGGATTCAACATGACCAAGCGCTTTCTTGTGGATAAGTTGCTTCATGCTCTTGCCCCATATCACCATCAAATGGTGTGGGACATAAGACAACACCATACCTTCAAGGAAATGACTACAGATGACATCATATCCACCTTTCAACTATTTGAAGAGTCAAAGGATAATGCCACAAAACATCTTGCCATGCATGGTTCCCCATCATCAAAGATCAATCTTCCATTGAAGGCCAAGCATGTATGTGAAGATGAGCAAAGTGAAGAAGAAGAAGAAGATGATGATGATGATGATGAAGATGGTGATGAGATTGAATCTGACGAGGGCCCTTCATATGAAGACATGGCTCTCTTTGTCAAGAAGTTTAGCGCGGGAAAATTCAAGGGAAGATTTCCAAAGAAGAAAGTAAGAAAATGCTACAACTGTGAAGAAACCAACCACTTCTCCAACGAGTGCCCTTATGAGAAGAGAGAAGATAAACCAAGGTTTCCCAAGATCTTTCCCAAGAAGTTGCCAAATCCTTTGAACTCCAAGCTCAACAAGAGAGATGGAAAAGCAATGGTTGCTCAAGAAGAATCCGATCCGGATGATGTTAGTGGTGTTGTCGGAGTTGCTCAAGACTCTCAAAACACCTTGAGGTTAGTAAACAAGAGTGGTGACGTGGTCACCTACAACTACATGAAAGATTACAAGGGCAACGCTCACAAGTGCCTACTGGCAAAGACCATGGTTGAAGATGGAGAGGACCAAAGCTCTTCTGACAAGGTCAAGGTAACTCCACGATCAAATCCTCCTCTTTTCACTCCTTCTACTTCTAGTGATGAGTATCTTGATGCAGAGGATAGTTATGAGGATGATGATCTAGATGATCCTATGATTGCTAAACTTAATAAGTTCATGTGCTCCCTCAAAGGAAAGAATCTCACTATGTTTCATATGCTTATGGAGATGGTGAGTAAGCACACCATCACCATTAAGGAACTCGAAACCCTCATCACTGAGGAAAAGGAAAAACGTGAAATCCTTGAGCGGAAAGTCCAATATGAGGAAGCACGAAATGATGAATTATGCTTAAAAATTGGTGCAAATATTGATGTTCACACTAATGATCTTGCCTCCTTGAAAAAGGCTATTGACTCTTGTGAAGAGTTAATGAATGATAAAAGTAAGCTTGTAAAGTCTCATGCCTCTCTATCTAAGGATTGTGAGCTTCTATCCGTGTCTCTCAAGACTAAGGAAGGAGAGCTCACCGCTCTTACAAAGAGTTTTGAGACACTCAAACGTACTTACCTTGAAACTCTAGCCAAGGCTTACTCTTCTCCTATTATCAATGTTGATGCTTGTACTACTAATTCTAGTAGCGATCTAGCATCTATTCTTGAGGAAAATTGTTTTCTCAAGGCTCAAATCGAGAAAGGTCTCATGACATGTGCTCAAGGGCAAAAAATCTTGATGAGATATTAAGCTAACACAATGAAGTGTTTGCTAAAGAGGGACTTGGGTTTGACCCAAGCACAAGCAAGAAGAAGACCTCCTCCCAAAAATGCACAACTCCTCTAAGAGAAACATTTGTGAGAGAAGGGCACAAGGAGAAAGGTAAGGTTGTGAGTGGGAAGGCCACAAGGGGCATGCCCACTCTCAACAAGCCTAAAGAGTTCATGCCTCCATCCTATGTACTTCGTAAGACTAATGATGGAGAAGTCTTTGCAAAATTTGTTGGTCCTCGAAATGCATTCCGGTTCTATGCTATTTTGGTCCCCAAGACCCTTGTGACTAATTTGAGAGGTCCCATTGCAAAAGGTGCCTCTAACCAAGTCTTAATTGTGTGTAGGTTAATTTCTCCGGTGGAGTGAAATGGGTGATTGATAGTGGATGCACAAATCATATGACCGGAGATAGCAAATTGCTCTATGATTTTATGGAAGCTATTCAACCATTCATGAGCATTATGTTTGGTGGAGGTTCAAAAGGACATGTACTCGGGTTGGGCAAGGTAGCTATCACAAATGACATGTCTCTTGAAAATGTCATGCTTGTCCAATCCCTTAAATACCACTTGCTTTCTGTTCGCCAATTGGCTTCTGTTGGTTATGATACACTC
Organism: Triticum dicoccoides; assembly: GCF_002162155.2. Taxonomy (NCBI): domain Eukaryota; kingdom Viridiplantae; phylum Streptophyta; class Magnoliopsida; order Poales; family Poaceae; genus Triticum; species Triticum dicoccoides. The sequence goes on from NC_041387.1 coordinate 475,910,158, forward strand.
TTTGGACTAACGGATGTGAAAGTCTTTAAGAGAGATACTCTCGAAGTGGCCTTTGTTGGAGAGTTGGTTGGCAACCTTTACACGGTTGATTTCTCGAAAGAGAGCACATTCCATGCAACTTGTCTAATGGCCAAGGCTGACAAGGGGTGGCTATGGCATCACCGGCTAGCCCATGTCGGCATGAGAAATCTTCAAGATCTCTTAAAAGGGAATTACATCCTTGGACTAACAAATGTCTCTTTTGAGAAAGATCGTGTGTGTAGTGCATGCATAGCCGGGAAGCAACATCAATCAAAGCACCCACCCAAGAACATAGTATCTACTTCAAGGCCCCTGGAGCTCCTTCATGTGGATCTGTTTGGGCCTCCTTCATGGGATAGTCTTGGTGGGAAAAAGTATGGGCTTGTCATTGTTGATGATTACTCAAGATATACATGGGTGTTCTTCCTCAAGTCCAAGGATGAAACGAAGATCACCTTCATTGATTTTGCCAAGCAAGCCCAATGCAAGTTTGACAAAGAAATCCGGGCAATAAGAAGTGACAATGGCTCTGAGTTCAAGAACTATACCTTGGAAGAATTTCTTAGTGATGAAGGGATTGAACATCAATATTCAGCTCCATACACACCTCAGCAAAATGGTGTAGCCGAAAGGAAGAACCATACACTTGTAGAGATGGCAAGGTCCATGTTGGATGAATACAAGTCACCACATAGTTTTTGGGCCGAAGATGTCAACACCGCATGCCATGCATCAAACCGTCTCTTCCTCCGCACTATATTGGAAAAGACACCATATGAGCTTCTAACTGGAAACAAGCCAAATGTCAAGTACTTTCGTGTATTTGGGTGCAAATGTTTCATCCTCAACAAAAGAGAACGGTTAGGAAAATTTCAATCCAAAACAATTGAGGGTATATTTGTTGGCTATGGATCAAACTCTCACGCCTATAGAGTCTACAACAAATCCAATGGATGTGTTGTAGAAACTTGTGACATGGTGTTTGATGAATTTAATGGCTCCCATGGGGAGCAAGTTGATCTAAGTGATGTAGGTGAAGAAGATTCTTCTCAAGACATTTTGACCATGGGTGTTGGTGCACTTCTTCCTATGGAACAAGAACCTCATGATGATGAAGAAGAAGATGGAAGTCTCACACATCATCAAACTACTTCAATATCCATACCACTACAAGCTCCTGTTGTTCAACCGATACCCTTAGCCCAAGTTGTCGAAGATGATCAAGTTCCTCTTAATGATGATCATCAAGAACAATATCATCACCAAGTGCAAGAACAAGAAAGTCCAATCATTAATGATGAACCTCAACAAATGCAATATGAACAAGAAGATCTTCCTCCACACGTTAATGATCCATATGTAGAAGATGTGGATGATGGACATGAAGTTGAACCTCGTGAAACCCTTACCTCCATCATGCCTCAAGTGGCCGGTCGTGTTGATGTTGACAAAATCCTCACCGGCATCTCGGAAGGTAGAGTCACTCGTAAACATTTGACAAACTTTTGTGCTCACTTCTCGTTTGTGTCTAGTATTGAGCCCCTCAAGGTACGAGATGCATTGATGGACAACGATTGGCTAGTTGCTATGCAAGAAGAGTTGAATAGTTTTGAACGCAACCAAGTGTGGTCATTAGTCAAGAGGCCATCTACCGAGCACAACATCATTGGAACAAAATGGATTTTCAAGAACAAGCAAGATGAAAATGGTGTAATCATCCGCAACAAGGCAAGGTTAGTGGCACAAGGGTACTCACAAGTTGAAGGTTTGGACTTTGGTGAGACCTTTTCCCCCGTTTCCCGTCTTGAATCCATTCGCATCTTACTTGCTTATGCCGCTTTGAATGGTTTTACATTACATCAAATGGACGTGAAGAGTGCTTTCCTTAACGGTCCTCTACAAGAAGAAGTATATGTGTCACAACCACCTGGGTTCGTTGATCCCTTTCACAAAGACTATGTGTATAAACTTCATAAGGCTTTGTATGGCCTCAAACAAGCACCTCGTGCTTGGTATGATCATTTGAAGAAGTTTTTGCTCGATGATGGTTTTGTGAGAGGGGTGATTGATCCCACTCTTTTTACTAAGAGGGACAAGGGTGATTTGATCCTATGCCAAATCTATGTAGATGACATCATTTTTGGTTCTCCTAACATTCATTTGTGCAAGAAGTTTGCGGCTTCAATGACCAAGAATTTTGAAATGTCACTCAATACGGATTTGAAGTTCTTTCTCGGATTTCAAATTCAACAATTTCAAGAAGGAATTTTCTTATCTCAAGCAAAGTACCTCAAGGATATTCTAGAAAAGTTTGGTATGTCTGATGCTAGTCCATGCAAGACACCCATGCCAACCAAAATTGCTCTCATTGAAGATACAAATGGTACTCCTTTTGACCCTTCTACTTATCGCTCTATGATTGGTTCATTGCTTTATCTTTGTGCATCTAGACCAGACATCATGTTCAGTGTATGCATGTGTGCTAGATTTCAAGCTTTCCCTATGGAAAGTCATCATAAGGCGGTTAAGCATATTCTTAGATACCTTGTTCACACCCCAAAGTTGGGCCTCTAGTACCCCAAGGATGCTAAGTTTGATCTCATTGGGTACACAGATGCAGATTGGGCTGGAGACAAAGTGGATCGTAAGTCCACATCCGGTGCATGTCAGTTTCTTGGACGATCCTTGGTAAGTTGGTCCTCGAAGAAACAAAATTGTATTGCTCTCTCTACCGCAGAAGCTGAATACATTGCTGCTGCTAGTTTTGCAACTCAGTTTTTACGGACGAGGCAAACTTTGAAGGATTGCGCTATCACCTATAGAAATGTGCCTCTTCTATGTGATAATGAAAGTGCCATCAATATTGCTGAGAACCCCAAAGATCATCTCCGAACCAAACATATTGATATTAGGTATCATTTCTTGAGAGATCATGTTGAAAAGGGTGATATTCACATTGATCACATTGGGACAGATTTTCAACTAGCAGATATCTTCACCAAACCTTTAGATGAAGCAAGGTTCTGTCGACCTAGGGGTGAACTTGGTATCTTGGAGCTTGACAATATTATGTGAAATCTAGTACCCATTCATGCATGAATCTAATGTCTTGTCATGATGTAGGCATATACGTAGGGGGAGATATTCAATTCATGAATATTCTCACCCTACTTAATGCATAAAAAGAACCAACACTCTCAAAGTAACCATGGTTCTAGACCTATGGTGCTTTAACATGATGGAGTAGTGACTATGCACTCCAAGTTCAAATCTTTCCGTGTCATGTCATGTCTACTCATACATTGTGGCATTAGCCACCACTTGTAGTATATGGCTATGATTGATTGGGGTAGGGTATTAGTTACGATATAAATAAATGTTTACCGTGGACGATAATTGTCACCTCCTCATCATGATCAGAACTTACCCTTGCCTCCTGTCACACTTCTGGCGTCGGACGTGCGTAGGTTCCGGACGTCTGTGTGGTTCTTCAATGCCGGTCGTCCGTAGGAATCCGGATGTCCGTAAATTCTTCTCTGACTACCATCGCCCGGTCGTCCGGCCTCTCCGGACGTCCGTGAAATCCTCTCTGGTTCCCTTCGTTGGCCTAGACGCCGAAACGTCGGACGTCCGTAAGACTCCGAACATCTGTAATAAACTTTCTCGTACAATCTGGCCGGTCGTCCGAGGCCGCCGGTCGTCCGTAAAATCATCTATGTCATCTTCCTTTTTTTCTGGCCCCACTTCCGGTCGTCCGTACCCTCCCCGGTCGTCCGGATGCCTATTCGACTCCGGTCGTCCGTAGGCTCCGGTCGTCGGCTCGTTTTTATTGGCCACTATATATAGTGCGCGGTAGGGTTTCCCAACTGTTTCACATCTCCTCTCCACTATTTCCCCACCGCTGCCGCCGCTCTTGCCATGTGGCCACTCGCCGCGGCCGCACGCTGTCGTGCCCCTCGCCGGGGCTCCTCTCCACCGCGGATCTGCGGCCCTGCTTGGCTCCGCTCAAGCCCGTCGGCCTCTTGCTCTCTCCGGTTGTTTCTCGTTGGTCCGGTCGCCCGTTTCCTCCGTGTTCCCCCCTTTAAGGTAGGGCATAACCTTCCCCCCCCTCATGCACCTACCCTTGATCTATGGAGGGGTGTTGATTTGTGTCTTCTTTCTCCCCTAGGTCATGATGCCTCGGACCAAGCACTCAGCTCGCAAGCAAGTCGCCGAAGGGCCGGCTCGTCCGTCTCGTCGTGGTGGCTCCGACGACTCCCAGGAGCAGGATCGCCCTCAGAAACGTGTCGCTCGTCCTCCCAGCTCGTCTAGCGATTCCTCCTCGGAGGGGTCGGACTTTGAGGATGAGCTTGAGGAGGTGGAACCGGCCCCGTTTTTGGTGTTCGTGTCACTGCACCCAAGCCGGGCACTCGTCGTCCAACCTTTCACCCTCCTCCTCCTCCGGTGCAACCCCATGGTGATGCTCGTCACATCTCAATTGAGCCTCCATTGCCACTCGACCGTCATGTTAAGCGTTTCAACGAGGTCCCCAAAGCTTCATATCTTAAATTGCGTCGTGATGTAGATCAATTTGTTGTTGTTAGGGATTCTCAGGATAGTCGCTTTCGCACAAATGTCCAAGCCGACATCTTCACCACGATTGTCATCCCTAAAGGCTTGTCACTCCATGTCTGCATTGATCTTGAGCATATTCGCACTCATCCGGAGAAATATCCGGGAGCCATTGAGCTCATTGAGTTGTCCAATCTAGCTGCTCCATTCGCATTTCAACATGATTTTAACCACGCTGCCATTCATCAGTTCTATGCCACATGTTACTTTGCTCCTGATAACACTGTCACATGGATGACCTCAGACACTGCACTCACAACATCCTATGCTCAGTTTGTCACTGCCCTTGGATTTCCTGACACTAGGTTCAAAATCCACAAGGATGACCCCAACCATAGGCCCAAGGGCAATGCGGTCTGTGCGGACTTATTAGACCTATACCAACTTTGTCTGACATTGAAAAACAAAAGGGTCTAAACCAAGTGTCCATCTGGCGCTTTCCATTCAACATCATTTATCAGTGTATCATCCGCACCATCTATCCCAAGATGGGTGACAAGGGCTCCTGCAGCAGCTATTGCATTGCATCGCCTCTTCACATCTCCTAAAGGGAAGATCAATGTTCCACACTTTCTATGGCATGAGATCCGCCTTGCTAGCTTCCAGCACAAGAGGGCTTTTCCTCATGCACCCTTTATTTAGGCTTTTATCGAGAGCGTAGCCCCCTTTCCCATTGCCCGCACTCATGTACATGAGCGATGTGTCATTCCCGCTCACATGGCGGCTGATCATGTTCCTCCTCCTCCCGCTACTGCTAGTCGCACTACTGCTAGTGTTCCTTCTCATGATGCCCATCCTCCTTCCAGTTCTGCACCTTTTGGGAGCATTGCTCGTTTTCTTGGGAAGGCTCACTCTGCCATGATGAAGATGTTCACCTTCCATTGCTCCCAACACCACGATGGTGTCACTCACATGGTTACTTACAAGAACGCTCTGAAGGCTCGTCTAAGAGACTCAGGAGTGTATGATGTGAGTGACGATGAGCGTCTGCCTAAAGCACCCCCTTCTGACTTTGGTTTTCCCTCCGGTCCTGAGTGGGCTGATTTCTTCGATGAGGCTGGTGGCAGTGGTGTTCATGATGATGATGATGAGGATGATCTCTGATGCTCTTATGTTTCCCCCCTCTTCTCTATTTTTGGATATTTGATGCCAAGGGGGAGTAGGCTCTATATGCATGTTCTTCTAGCTCATTATGTAATCGAACTTATTGTTATGGTTGTGTTTTAGCTTGTACTGAACCTATGTTATGAGTATGTTGAGTCTGAGATTTGGTGAATTTATATGTGATGAATCTATATGAAGTTTAACTCTTGATTATCATGTGTATGAGAATTGGTTATATTGGGGGCATCATTTTGAGGGGGAGCCCTCGTCATATTTTTTTGTGTATCTATGGTGTCACTTTGAGGGGGAGCTCTCTTGTTACTCATTCTTGATTATGGTTATTGAGCTCCACAACAAATACTTTCGATTACTATTATGTGTATGCATATGTGTTATCATCAACTACCAAAAAGGGGGAGATTGAAAGTGCAATCATGCCCTTAATAATATTTTGATGTTGATGACAACACATAGGCTAGGGACTAATCATGTTTATCAAGTATATCTCAGGATTATGTCTCAAAGACCGTGTGCATGGATCATGACTAGGGACAAAAAGCATATAACTCAAGAATGGAGATACAAGATATTGACTTCATTTATGGTTTGTTCTTGAGTATAGGGATCCCGCACTATTAAGAGGGGATCGTTGGATCAGTGAAAAACTTGCTCAAAAGCCACTTTTCCTATACCTTGCCTTCGGACGTCCGGCGTTCTACGGACGTCCGGTCCCTCTTGGTTGCTCGGACATCCGGCCACTTCCGGTCGTCCGGTGTTCCATTACAGAAGCATTTTTACGGATGTCCGGAACTCTCCGGACGTCCGGTACTTTGACAATAGAAGCATATTTACGGACGTCTGGACTCTCCGGTCGTCCGTGCTCCGGATGTCCGGCCCATCTCGGACGTCCGTATCCTGTTCACTGGATCGTGGCTCACAGTTTCACAGCGGCCGGTCGTCCGATGACTATCGGACGTCCGGACCTATTTGTGCCTCCGGACGTCCGATGTTCTCCGGACGTCCGACCCATCCTGTACACTTATGTTCCCCAAACGGTCACTTTTACTCACCTACTATATATGTGCCTTCCTCTTCCATGGGATGAGGCTGACTATTCACTTTGAGCCTACCAAGAACACTCCTCACTCTCTCTCTCTCATTCATCTACACCAAATCCTAGATTCTCAAGTGTTCTAGGAGCATTTGAGAGAAGTTCTCCAATCAAGTGATAGATCCACTCCTTCCCCTTCTTTGCACCAAAGGAATTCGTGACTTGAGCAAGTTTTGAGCTTTCCCCCATCGTTCTTGTTACTCTTGGAGGTTGGAGACTCCTAAGCAGTAGGAGTCATTCGGAGAGGAATCGTACGTTGTGATTACCCTCGGAAAAGTTTGTGAGGGTTTGGAAACCACCCCAAGGTCTACCACTAGTGGTTGAGAAACGCCTCCGTGGTGTTATCTCAAAGGGATAATAGGGTGAGCCTTCGTGGCGTTGGTGTGCCTTCGTGGTAACATTCACCTCTCTAACAGTGACTAGCTTCCCTCCAAGGAAGTGAACATCAGCATACATCCTCGTCTCCTGGAGTTGCGGTTATTCCTAACCCTAACTCTCTACTTGTGGTTACTTGTCTCTTTGCACCTACGTATATCATATTGTGCTTGTTAACGTATATGCTTGTGTTACTTGCTTAGTATCTAGTACTCACTTGCAATTGTTAGGCTCACCTTCATATTCCGCACTATTGCCTAAAATTGCTAAGTAATAATTAAAATTTGTAGTTGTACCTATTCACCCCCCTCTAGGTCCATCTCGATCCTTTCAGCCATGACTGGGGTGCTTCACCCCGGCTGCTCTGCACTGTATTCCGGTATGGCACGTGGACCCGGTAGCTTGATGTCCCACATGTCGGCGAAAGGGACTAGAAGATTTATGAAAGCGAGCGCTCCACTCTTACGACAGAGGAGTAGACGACACGACGGCCCAGTGAACTGTCACTTGTATTGTATAGTACTATAGTTTTGCTGTTTCGCACTATCCATCGATACAAACCCGATTAAATAGGAAAGGGCGGGATTTTTCCCGCGCGGTAGATGATACTGGCCATACATTTCAAAGGCAATTTTAATGTATGCAAACTGAATAATTATAAGTAACAATATGGTATCTAGTAAAACTAAAAACACATATGATTTATTGTGTTAGAGTGTAGTAGTAGTGCTGTATTGCATAGTTGTTAGATGTAACATGCGAGAACGTGTATAGACGTAGTTTTGGAGGGCCTACAGAGAGAAAAGCGTAATACAATCACCACACTTCAGAATAAGCTGATTACAGTCACTATATATGTTTTGTGGTGATTATACGGTCACTTGCTCACAGTTCAGCATCGGATTGCACTCTGTTGACCGGCCAAATAGTCTGCATGGCGCCATGTTGACTAGTTAAATTGACCACGTTCCTTGTGGGTCCCACCTTTCAGTTTACATAGGAAAAGGTCAGATAAACACAAATTTATGCAGGCACGACAAGGCTCCAACCCATGCGTGGGTATCACCTGGTTGTGTATGTGTCTGTCAGGGCCTGATGTGTGCGCATGCACGTGTAGGTTGAGCACTTGAGCATGAGAGTGTGTGTTGGTCGTGTGGTGTACTGGTGTGTGCATGCATGCGTGCGTGTGTGCGTGTGAGTGTTGTGTGCGTGCGTGGCTGCATGTATACGTGTGAGTGTTGCGTGCGTGCGTGGGTGCATGTGTTTGTGTGAGTGTCACATGGATGCAGTTGTGTGCATGCGTGCGTGTGTGTATAATCACCACACCAGCTCCTGTGTGTTAAAACAGACGGCTCAGCATACCAATACAAGGCCACCTTGTCCGCCGTGCCCGCGGTCATGACTTCAAACCACCATCCAAATATTTTTTTGTCTTTTGTTTTCATTCTTACTAGCAAGATGCCCATGCGTTGCACGTAACATCAAGATGCATTTGTATGACTTGTTTATCTTGTGAGAGAAAAGGATGAACAAGGGAAGGCCTTATTTGCAAATGTGGAGAGGTGTGTGTGGGTACCTTTTTGCAAAATTGTCATAGTTTCTTTCCTATCCGTCAGATATAAATCGGACGGCCTATATTGCAGGATGGCAGGCACACCATCATAACCAACTCTGTTTTTTATAAGAGTGTATTTTATGTATTTAATAAGAGTGTAGATGTAGAGTAGATACAAGTCGACGGGTGGGCACCATGGTAGTGAGATAATGTGATGCGACACTAGAGGTGCCACATGGAGCGTTTAACTGGTGAACTAGTCATGTCATGAGCAAATACAGAGTTGTACGGTGAGCCCGTGACTGTATAATAACCACTAAACGTAAATGGTGACTGTAATGAGTGGATTCTGAAGTCCAATGTACGTATCTTGCTTTCGCTTCAAATCCAATGATCGTCATTGCATATATCACAAGAGAAAGATGAAACACGCGTGAATTTTCTGGGGGCTTACTTTTAGAGGACCTGGAGATAGTTGTGTGTGCATAGGTGAAAGGGGCATACAGGGGGGGGGGTATGCGATGGAGAGAGAGATGCTCTTCATTTCTCTTTATTATGACTAACTTTGTATATAGTATAAAAATATACAAATTCACAGTGCGGAATAAATATCATTGTGGGCACCATGCAATGCAAAATAGCATTCATACTCCTCCATATAACTTTGTAATGTTGTATATATGTAGAAACCCTAAAATAATTTTTTGGCCACACTTTATTCAAAAGGAATGTTGTATGCAAAATAAACGTGAAGAGAGGGCTTTTTAGATCAATGGGGTACGTGATGTAACATGTGTGAATGTGTAGTTGATGCATTTGGCGGGGCCTAGAGAGGTGTGTGTG
>NC_041387.1:475919932-476020456 GCF_002162155.2 Triticum dicoccoides
AGCACGAGAAATGAGAGTGGTCTAGAGAGAGATAGACGAATATGACGTCATGACAATAGGTTGCATTCCCTTGAGTGTGTATACGCAAGGGGGAGGGAATAGAGGCACCAGGAGAACTTTTCTGTGTGTGTGGTGTTTGTGTTGGTATGTGTGGGTGTGAGAAGATAATGAGACGTGGGGCAGAGGGTGTGTCACCGCGTGAGGTCCGGTGGGTCGAGGTGAGGCCCTTCGTTCGGTTCCGTCCTGCGCCACATTGGTCGACCCGTGACGCATTTAGGAAGACCCATGGATGACTAGTCGTACAAGACAAAGATACCAGAATTGTGAAGGACTCTGTGTCCACTGACAAAGCCGGCTAGGATTTGTAACCCTAGGTTCTCGGACCAAGGTAACCCCTTTATCTCTGATATTATTATTCATCCAACCTAACTTTAAGGGCCATCCTATAGAATGCTCTGCTAGAATCATACTCGTCGATTAGGAAGAGAGGTGTGAGACAATGCGTGAGAGACAGGCGTAAAGATAATGTGCGTACATGAGACACGTAGGCAGGTCCATGTATATACAAAGGGTCGATGAGGATTGTGCGTGTGTATGTTTGCGAGAGGAAGAGTGCTTGTGATAAAGGTTAGTGAAAACGGTTGTAAATGGTTACGAGAGGGAGGGAGGGTTATATCTAGAGCATGTGTGCGAGAAAGACACCTCGGGAGAGAGTGTGTGAGCATGTCTGAGAGACCACTGATGGAGAGTGAAACTACACGTAAAAGACTGCTCTACACATTGATTAAAGATATAAATTGTATCCAAATATTAGGATGGGATCATGATATTTGCAATTCGTGTAAGGAGCGGTCATTGATCCATCAGACATCTAGATTCTATTTAATTTGAGCATGTCTATGTTATTATTCAACACAATTGATCCACATAGTTAGTATTTTGAACTCCAGACAATGCATCGCTTTAGCAATCGAATATAAACGTGAGTATAGTTCATGTTATGTGTGTAAAGCACATTATACATACGAAAGATACACAATGGACATTATAAATAGCTACCTATGAACTAGCATACATTTGAATTCAACTTAAGGTGGTTTAAGAAAATCGAATTCAACATGAAGTCCATTCAATTATTTGAATTTGATATCATGGCATTTAGATTCAAATTTAGCTTCTCCATTCCAAAATAATCGTAGTTACAGGATTTTCAAGTGTCAAAATTTCAAAAAGAAGCGGATAATTTAATGAGGTTTTCAAACATACAAGATCAAATATAACGTTGTCCATTTAGGTCAATCCTCATAGTTCAAGAGTACTCTAAACGTGAATGCTTGTGTTTCAAAATTCGAACGAAGCGCCGAACGAGCCTCTACTCGCCCGAAACCGCGCGAGACCAATATTTTTTTTAGGGTGCGTGAGACCAATGTTTGGTAGTACAAGGAAATTACTTTTCTAATAACTCCGACCCGTGAAACCTACCAGCCCGACGTCCAAAGGTCTAAACCGGGGTAGGTTTGTAGCTTCATCTAGATGCCACGCAACCGCCTCCGAAAAACATTCATACACAATGGATGCCTAAGCACACATGCGCGCGGCCGAAATCGCTCCCGCCCACTATTTGGGACACCCGGGATTACCATCCTACCCCCGACCTACAGTAGGTCCGAAATTTTAGAGGGGGGCAAAGTTTGTACTTTCCCCAAATTTCAAAAAAGCGCGTCCCATCTTTTGTTCAAAAAAGCCAAAAACAAGCGCGTCCCAGACCGAAACATGGTGCCCCCCCACCCGTCTGATCCCCCATTCGTACTCTGTGGGCGCCAAAACTACCTCTCCACCAGCCGCGAAACCCCGATGTCCTCCGTCCACCACCCCATCCCACCCATCAACCGTCGCCCTCCTCCATCATGCCGGAGCCGATACCCGGACGTCGGCGTCACCACAACCTCAACCGCAACGCCCTCCACGGCTAGTAGTTGAAGCCGAGGCTGAGCAGTCCGTACCCGAGCCAGTTCAACCACGCCGTCCTGCGCCTCACCGCTGCCGCTCCAACTTCGCCACCGTCCACCACACTGGAGCTGTTCCTGCTACGCCATCCTTCGCCGCCTCGAATCTGCTTCCCCTCCGCCGATATACGGCCACGACAACACAGTCAACAATTTGGCCATGGGTTTGTCCAGGGAACAATGGCTTTCCAAAACATCGGTTCCCCCGGGAAAAACAAGAAGATCGCTGTGACATATCGACACCACACTGGCAACCAATACGGGTACTCCTCTTCCCTTATTCGTGAAATCTTACGTGTCTGCTTGCACAATATTCATCCCACAGAAGACACTAGTTGACCGCTTCTTCTTCATACTAGATGTTCCTAGTAACTCGCGATGCACAAGGTTTCTTCTCATATACTATGTCACCTTAGCTAGAGGTCCGTCGCCCCCTGAATTTCAATTTCTGGCCAGTTGATTCCCAATTAACGGAAGCATTCCCCAGCGTAACATGCGCTAGTACTCCTATTACACCGGGGAAGCAGCGCCTTGGTGTTTATCTTAGGGGCATGTGTGGCCTAGATCTACTAGCGCCTGATTTGGAAACTGGAGGTCGGCCAGGATTAAAGGGATGGCCTGGGGGCGCTGCCAAGCACGGCAGTGCTATGAGGTTGAGGGGAGGGCGGGGCGGCGGAGGCAGGGGTCTGGGACGGTGGTCGCTGGCGGTTCGAGAAAGATCGTCAACTGTGACTGGCGGGAGGTAGACGAAGGCCATCTACCCGTTCCTTATAGATCGGACGGTTCATTAAAAAATCGACTGACCTATTTATTTTCAGTCGACTGTTATCTTAGATATGACCACATGTGGTGGTGTGTTGGAGGAGTACCTACATTTCCTGTTCTCATATATTACAAAATCATACAGAGTAGAATCTAATTTTGTTTGCCATGCAATGTTGTAGAGCTATCATATGTCTCCTGTCATTTATTTTTAAGCCACCTGCTATCTGCTACTTTTATAGTGCACTAGTTCTGCACACACTTCACCCATACTCTCACTATTGTGTTTTTATGCAAGGGTATTTTAGAGTCTGCCGAAAGAGAAGCAGCAAAGAAAAGAGAGAAGTCACGCCATATTTCTTTGCGGGTATGCACGACATGTTACAGCGTTATAAAGGGTGCAATGTCAGCAGATGGAGACAGTAAATGTAGCTCTGGAGTTGATGACCTCGCTCGCAATGAACCACCATCCCAGGTGCTTGCTTTAACTTTGCGGTGTCATATGTGGTTGCATGTTCCATATGGTGTCTAGCTTGTATTCGAAAGGCCGAAGTCGGTCTGATAAGGAAAGATATTTTTTTATATGAACCACCATCCTGTGAGACAAATAGCTAGTCAGGGCACTGGCTGAGCCAGTGACAAGCCCAACAAAGATAGGCACCACCTGGTAGCCAACTAAAAAGCTGCGATGGTGGCGAAGCATCCCGCTTCCCACTAGGCTCTCAGGTCCTAGATGATCATGCTCACCACTCCAGCCAGATGTCTAGCTTGTATTGCTTCCAATTTGGTTAAATTGCATCTGCTTAGCTTACACATTATACCTTTGAATATGACATGCCTTTCTGGTTTTGGTACATACTAGTACATCTGTGTATTAACCATGTTCTTACATCAAACTAATGTTCTTGTGTATCCCTCATCAATCACTTATGACACGGAGGCAAGGGGACTACTCCTCATTTAAAGAATGCAACGTCAGCCTCCCGACATGATTCTCAAGAAACAGAAATGCTAGATGAAGATAGTGAACGTAGCTTTGTAATTGATTACAGCATTTCCCCTACACTAGCATCGCAGGTGCTTGCTCTAACTTGGCAGCGTGATATGTGGTTGCATGTTGCATATGGTGTCTAGATTGTAATTCTTCCAATCTGGTTAAACTGCATGTGCTAGTCTGCTTAGCTTATACATTATACCTGTTAATGTTACATGCCTTCCTGTATTTAGTACATAGTACATCTGTCTATTAAGCATGTCCTTACATAAAACTATTGTTTTTTTGTATCCCACATCAATCAATATGACGAGACACCTTTAGTATATGAAGTGCGATATTAGTTGCATCTTTCATATGATTTATAGCATGCGTTGCTTCTAATTTGTTGAAATTCCATTTATGATGGGATGCTTTTAACTTGGCAGAGTCATATTGGTTGCATCTTTCATGTGGTGTCTAGCTTGCATTGCTTCTTATTTGCTGGAATGGTTTCTGCTTAGTTTACACAAACAGTTGTGAACATGCCATGCCATCCTGTTTTTTGTACATATTCCATCCTGGTATCTTGTGTTTGCCTTACATCAAAGTAGTGATTGTCAGTATCATGCATGAATGAGTTCTGAAGAGAGAATTTTATTGCTTTTTCTTGTCGGTTTTACTTGACAATTCAAAATCAATAAAGCGGAAGGAAGTTAGCAAGGCAGTGGATAAAGGTGCTCCTTCCAAACAGAGGGCCTCTACAGTTTCTACTCCTCCACACCCCCAAAATGATTTCCAAGACAACACATGCATAGACACTCAACAAAGCTGTGTTTATGATGAGCACGTCTCCCCTAGTGCAGCATCACCGGTGCTCCCTCTAACTTGGCACTGTTATATGTGGTTGCATATTATGTGTGATGTCTAGCTTGTATTGCTTCTAATTTTGTTGAATTCCATCTGCTTACTTTACACATTATACCTGAATAAGACACATGTTCATGTTTCTAGAACATACAATATCTGTCTATCACACCATGTTCTGACATCAAATTACTATTGTTGTGTAACCTGCAACAATCACTTATCATAAGACATGTTTGACTTCAGAGTGTGATATAGGTTACATCTCACATTCTTTTCTAGCTTGTACTACTAATTTGTTCAAATGGCACTTATGACGAGACAATTTTAACTTGGTAGAGTGATATTCATTGCATCTTTCATATGGTGTCTAGCTTTCATTGCTTCTAATTTGTTGAAATGCCTTCTCCTTAGTTTACACATCATAAGCTGTGAATATGCAATGTTGTGAATATGCAATGGCACTAATGATGAGAGACCTCTAACATGGTAGTGTGATGTTGTTTGCATCTTGCATATGATTTATTTCTTGTACTGCTTCACATTTGTTTAAAAGCCATTTATGATGAGACACTGATATTTGTAGCATCTTTCATATGGTGTCTACTTCCATTCCATTGCTTCTAATTTGGTGAAATGTCTTATTCTTAGTTTACACATCATAGTTCTGGTTATCTATTCCGTCCTGTTTTTCATACATATTACATCCTCCTATCATGTGGTTATCTAACATCAAAGTTCAGTTCGTCTGCATCATGCATCAATTTGTTCTGCAGATTCTGCTGGTACTGATGGTGCAATAGAAGGACAAAGTCCAGCGGAAAATTCTACAAACACGTCATCCCATGCTACACGAGCTGCAAAAAAAGCCAAACAGAAACAAATAGCTGCCACCAAACAAGCAGAGACAGCCCTAGTTCTTGCAACACCTACCACAGTACTACCAGCTGCACAACTTACTCGTGCGTCAACTGAGCTAGCAGCACGTTCCCAAGCTCCCTTGCCACCTGACACTACATCCCATACACTCTTGACACAAGACGAGTTGGCAATATCAGATGAACCTTGTGAGCTTCAACAACAAGAAGGTATTTGCTGGAGTCAAGTTACAGTTGCATGCTTCTTTATATGTAGTCTCACAGTTTGATGTACACTAACACTTCCTATGTTCATTGTTGGACTAGCACCTAGGCGCAAGAGGAAACAAACATCAGGGATAATGCTCGATAGGTTAACTAAATCTAGAGGATGAAGAATGGAGATCCGTTTTTGTCGGATTTAGGGTTCCGGTAGACCCTTGAGGTTCGAACACTGGGCTGTGCGCGGAGGTTTCGCCTTCTACCTACCTGTTCCTCAACGAATCGCTAGGATCTAAACTACGAGAAGAAGAACACAAGAGACACAGGGTTTATACTGGTTCAGGCCACCATTGTGGTGTAATACCCTACTCCAGTGTGCGGTGTGGTGGATTGCCTCTTGGGCTGATGATGAACAATACAAGGAAGAACAACCTCGCGAGGGTCTGTTCTTGTGGTGGTGTTGTCCCTTTGGAGGGGTTGATTCTAGATGCCTATCCTATCTCCAGATTCCTATCCAGATGCCTCTACCCTGTGGGTGGCTAGTCCTATTTATAGGCAAAGGCCATGGGCCTCTTCCCAAATATTGAGTGGGAAGGGCGCCAACAATTGTCCATTTTGAAGGGGAACATCTAGTACACTTATCCTGACTAAAGTTGGTCCTCGCCTGTCAAAGGCTCTGGTGGTGACGCCGACTTGGGCTCCACGGTGACCTCCATCCTACCGTTGGACTGGTCTTGGTCTTGTTGCACCGAAATGGATGCCTTTGCTTGATGCTCTTGCCTGCGCTTGCTCCCCTTGCACCAAAGAGGAAAGAAGGACAATGCGCGGGCTGGCGCCCGGCTGGCGCCCTTGGTCGTCATGGCTTGCGTCATGGCACCTCGCGAGGTACCCCGCCTTGAACTCTTCACCTCCTCGTGAGCCAGCCTGATGAGACCGTGCCTGAGGAAGCTCCTTATCGTCCGCCCCACGAGGCTTGGCCCTCGCAAGGGTCCTGAGCTTGTGTTGGTGAAGATGGGCCGTCCTGGGCCCCCTTTGAGCCACGCTGCAGGCCGCAGGCAGGCAAGTCTGGGGACCCCCGTTCCTAGAATGCCGACAGTAGCCCCCGGGCCCAAGGCGCGCACGGGCTTGGCCGAGCAAAGAGGCGAAAGGGAAAGTGCGAAGCGTCGCGGGCCCTAACAGCCTGCGGCCTTGGGCGCCGCGTGGAGGTTGATTGGACGTGGGCGTCTCCACTTCCCCAGGACGCCTCGGCAACTGCACGGATTTGACAAGTCCCTGCATGCGAAGCGAGTCATGATTACCTGCGGTTGCGGAGGCCGATGGTTGGCCTCCTCTGGCTTTAAGTACAACACGCCGCGTGCCCTTCCAGTTCATCCCCTCTTGCTTCTCCTTCTTCCTCATGGCCCTGCCAAGGAGGTTCTCGGCCGCAGAGAAGGGAAAGGCTCGCCAGGCCGAGCCTGCCTCTCCCCCTTTTTCCTGCGCAAAAAGACAGCTATGTGGGGGCCCCGTGGGGGCTTGTTTGTGTTATTTTTGTCAATCGTTGTAGTGTTTCCGTTATTTTGGTATTGTTCCTTCCTGCCGAACGCCCGCGCATAGGTAATCCCCAGCCTTGGCCATGGGGCGACCGACCCAGGTCCTGTATTCGTATCGCGGTGCCCGTGAGGCACGGACTGGAGGGATGCTCCTGTAGTGGACATGGGTCGTGAGGTCTTGACCGAAAGGATCAAAACACTCACGAGGGCGCCAGGGCCGTCCCCTCGCGAGACCTTGCGCAAGAGAAATCGAGGCCAGAGGGCGAAAAGTCGAAGAGCCATAAATCAAAAGACATCGACAGTTTCAATAAAACTTCAAATGAGAATGAACTAGCCAACTGCAGAAAGCAAATGAAAAAGCCGCGTGCGGCACCTAGTCTAGTCTTCGACATCTTCTCACCAGCACGGAGCTAAGTGTTGCCACTGGCATGGGAGGGAGCCCCAGGGCCTGAGGTCGGCGCTCCTGAGACTCCGGGGCGTGTACAACCCCAACTCATTATTACGTGAGAGTGTCACGGGCGGCGAGCTTCACAGGCGTTGGCCTTCTTCACATGCTCCGGGCCTTTCTTCGAGGAAGCAAGCTTCACGGCCATTGGCCCTCTTCACAGGCTCCGGGCCTTTCCCAAAACGCGACAGCTTCACAGGCATTCGCCCTCTTCACAGGCTCTGGGCCTTTTCCAAAACGCAACAGCTTCACACGCATTCGCCTTCTTCACAGGCTCCGGGCCTTCTCCAAAAAGATGATCTTCACAGGCATTCGCCTTCTTCACAGGCTCCATGCCTTTTCCAAAAAGATGATCTTCACAGGCATTCGCCTTCTTCACAGGCTCCGGGCCTTTTCCAAAAAGATGATCTTCACAGGCATTCGCCTTCTTCACAGGCTCTGGGCCTTTTCAGGGGAAAAAGCTCCGGAGGTGCTGGATGTTCCATGCATTCTGGACTGGCACCCCCTCCTGAGTCTCCAAGCGCGCAGAGCCGGGTCAGATGTCGAAACTCTACGTCCTTGGGTCCCGGCTCTCGGGCTGGTCTCAACTGTCGCTGGTATGCCAGGGCGCAATGCCGTGGGCAAGACCAGAGGGTGAGAGCCGGAGAGCCGGTAGGAGCTCTGAGTCGCGATGCTCAGGCACCCCCCCCTTTAACGCGCAAGCTGGGTTAGATGTCGAAACTCTACGTCCCGGGTCCTGGCTCTCGGGCTGGTCTCAGCCGTCGCTGGTATGCTGGGGCGCGATGCCGTGGGCAGACCAGAGGTTGAGGGCCGGAGAGCTGGTAGGATCCCTGACTCGCGATGCTCAGGCACCCCCCCTTTAACGCGCAAGCTTGCGACATCCAAGAAGAAAAGGTACCATGAACAGGCATCAAACAACAAGCATGATGGGTCGAAAACATGGCCCTAAGATAAATGCAAGAGGGGTACATGCCACTAGGTCTGACCCGAGCGGCTTGGGGATAATGCAGCCCGAGGGGCGCCCCCAGCAGAGTAAGCTAAGAACATGAAATAAAAGAGATACACGCCACAGGGACGGACCCACGCGACCTGGGAATAATGCAGCCCTGAGGGCGCTCCCAGCTGGAAATGAAACTTGAAAGATGTCACCTGATGACGCTGAAGACGAAGGGGTGTTGATGCAGCAGACTCGGTGGGCTGCGGGAGCAAATCCTCACGAGCCCCCAGGCCCTGGGGCCTCGGGAGGCTTCGGAGGCGCTGGTGGCTCCTCGCTGACCGTCTCCATCTCCACCAGGGCTGCGGAACACCTGACCTCTTGAGCCTCCAGGATGGCCCTCATGATGCGCTGGTACGCAGCAGTCGCGTTCGGCGAGCCGTAAGACATGCAAACGTAGCTGGGAGGCGGACCCTCGCAGCGTCCCACTCGCGAAGTCCAGAGGCGCTCCTGAGACGCGGCTTGGTTGAGCCCTGGTACATCGATGCAGACGCGCAGCCCACCATCCTCGCCTGGATGGGGGGGCCACAACGGGTAAGCGGCGGCTGCCTCTCATGACCCTTGACTCCTGTAGCTCCTGAATGGCCTTGCTGATGAACTCCTGAGGGTTTGGCCCTCCTTGCCTTGCTCCTTCTTGATGGAAACATGCTTTGAAACACGCCTCCACGTGGTGCCCAAGCGCCTCCCTCGTGACCTTGGTGAGGTCGACGGCCCTCCTGGGGAGAGCCCCCGAGCCCTGCCTGAGGAGGGCGCCGGGCGCGCTTCCCTATGTGATGGAAGGAGGTTCCCCCTGAGCAGGTGCGGGTCCTGAGGGACCTGCCTCCTGAGGGGCCAGGCTGGTCGATGTCTTCTTCTTCTTGGGGGCGGCCTCGGGAAGCCTCCTGCTTCCGCGATCCGGGTCTTCCAGTGATGCGGCCTAAAAGGCTCTCTGCAGGGAGCACACTACGTCTCTCTCTTTGCAGGGCACCGTGATGACTCCGCCACTTCCTAGCATCTTGAGGACGTTGTAGCCGTGGTGGGTTACGACCATGAACTTGGCCAGCGCTGGGTACCCGAGGATGGCGTTGTACGGCAGGCGAATGTGGGCAACGTCGAAGTCGATGATCTTGGTGCGGTAGTTGTCGCGTGCCTCGAAGGTGACAGGGAGGCGGACCTGCCCAATCGGGACCGTGGAGCCGTTGGTGACTCCGGAGAAAGGCTTGGTTGGCTGAAGCTGACTGTAGGGTACTTGGAGATTGTTGAATGTTTCCACTGACAGGACGTTGAGCCCTGCCCCGCCATCAATGAGGGTCCTGGTGACTAGCACATTGCTGATGATTGGGGAACAAAGCATCAGGAGGACTCCGGCTGTGGCCGCGCACTTGAGCTGATCCGCTGAACTAAACGCGATGGCACACGCCGACCACCTGAGAGGGCGCGTGGCCTCAAGCTTGGGGAGGACTGCATTCACTTCACGGGCGAACTGCTTGAAGATGCGCTGAGAGGCTAGGGCTTGAGCTCCGCCTAGGATGCAGGCGATCGCACGTGGTTCCTGGAAGCCCCCAGCCCCTTCGTCCTAATGACGGTCCTCATTTCTCCTTGGCTGCGGTGGTAGCGGAGGGAGGCCTGCGTTACCTTGCGGGCGATCCTTGCAAGGCTGATCCCTCCAGCCTCCCTCGCGAGGCGGGTCCTGCCAGCGATCCTCGCGAGGTTGGTCGCGCCACCCTTGACGTGGGCCGCGGTCTTCCCAGCATCCTGCGCTCCTTCCTCCTCCTCGGCCGTAGCCCCGGTCGCTGCGGTCGGGACGCCGGCCAGTCCATACTTCACGTACGGCCCGGAGCTCTTGGCATTCATTGGTGTTATGGGTGTGGAGGTCGTGGTACACGCAGTACAGACTGCCCTTGGAGGATTCGGGCTGATCTCTGCCCCACTTGGTGTCTGGTTCTGCCACGAGCACGGTAGCCCCTTTGCGCTTCACGTCCTTGGCCTTGGGCTTCTTCTCTTCAGGGTCTGCGGCATGCAACTCGAGGAGGGAGAGACGCCCTTCCTTAGCCCTGGCGCACTTGGTCGCCAGGTTGAACAGCTCCAAGGAAGTGCACAGATCTTCATGCATTGCGAGCTCCTCCTTCATTTTGACGTCACGCATGCCATTAGAGAAGGCTGAGATGATGGCCTCCTTGGTCACCTTGGAAATCTTGAGGCGCGCGTTGTTAAAGTGCTGGATGTACTTCTGCAGGGTTTCCCCTGGTTGCTACTTGATGCGGAGCATGTTGCTCACGGCGGGTGGCCGGTCGCGAGTACCCTGGAAGTTGGCAATGAAGCGGGTGCGCATCTCGTCCCAGGAGGAGATCGTGCCTGGGGCCAGGTTCAGAAGCCAGGTGCGGGCCCCGTCCTTGAGAGCCATGGGCAAGTAGTTCGCCATGACCTTCTCGTCTCCGTTGGCAGCCTCGATGCCCAGCTCGGAGAGCTGGAGGAACTCTGCAGGGTCAGCCGTGCCGTTGTAGCGAGGAGGCAGGTCTGGCTTGAACTTTCCGGGCCACGCGACGGTGCGCAGCTCGGTGGTGAAGGCGCGGCAGCCTGTTGTGGCCACGGGAGGCCTTGGAGGACGAAGGGCTCGGTCCTGCGGGTCCCCGTGCGCCGCAGCTCGGTGCAGCGCGGGGTCTTGACGTGCTGGGGCAGGAGCGTGGTCGGGACGAGCCGGAGCAGGGAGCGCTCGGGCAGCTTCTCGAGGGCGAGGGACTTCTTGGCAGCTCTGCTCCTGCCGCGCTGGTTCCTGACGGAGCGGGTTCCGCCCAAGGGCCGCGCGCCTTGGAGCCAGGGTGCCTTCTTGAGGGGGAGGCGGCTGAGGTGCCCCAGGAGCTTCATTGCCCGCGCATGGCGGGGCGCGGTGCAGCGAGAAAGATGGCGCGGGGGAGCCCCCAGCGGCGCGGACGAGTTCGGCGACTCGGTCGAGCCATTCTTCGTAGACGTCGTCGATTGGGCGGTAGCGCAGGAGCTCGTTTGCTGCGATGAGCGCAGCTCGAGCCTCCATGGCCGCGCGGGGCGCGCAGGACGAAGAACCAGCGGGGGTGAGCGAGGGTGTAGTGGTGCGGCCGTCTCACCTCATGGACGACTGCTGGGACGATGCTTGCTGCTCGTTCCCCGCCGGGCCGGTGGTGGCGTTGACGGCAGGCGACGAGGAACGACGAGGGCGTCTGCCGACGGGAGCCATCTGGGCGACGCAGGAAGCGAGGGCGGCTCGACGCTCGGTGCAAACCCGGCGTGCGTCAAACATGGACGCGACGGTCGGAGAAGAACAGGGCGACAGAAGACGAATTTCGGAGCACCCCTACCTGGCGCGCCAAATGTCAGATTTAGGGTTCCGGCAGACCCTTGAGGTTCGAACACTGGGGTGCGCGCGGAGGTTTCGCCTTCTACCTACCTGTTCCTCAACGAATCGCTAGGATCTAAACTACGAGAAGAACAACACAAGAGACACAGGGTTTATACTGGTTCAGGCCACCATTGTGGTGTAATACCCTACTCCAGTGTGCGGTGTGGTGGATTGCCTCTTTGGCTGATGATGAATAATACAAGGAAGAACAGCCTCGCGAGGGTCTGTTCTTGTGGTGGTGTTGTCCCTTTGGAGGGGTTGATTCTAGATGCCTATCCTATCTCCAGATTCCTATCCAGATGCCTCTACCCTGTGGGTGGCTAGTCCTATTTATAGTCAAAGGCCCTGGGCCTCTTCCCAAATATTGAGCGGGAAGGGCGCCAACAATTGGCCATTTTGAAGGGGAACATCTAGTACACTTATCCTGACTAAAGTTGGTCCTCGCCTGTCAAAGGCTCTGGTGGTGATGCCGGCTTGGGCTCCACGGTGACCTCCATCCTGCCGTTGGACTGGTCTTGGTCTTGTTGCACCGAAATGGATGCCTTTGCTTGATGCTCTCGCCTGCACTTGCTCCCCTTGCACCAAAGAGGAAAGAAGGACACTGCGCGGGCTGGCGCCCTTGGTCGTCATGGCTTGTGTCATGGCACCTCGCGAGGTACCCCTCCTTGAACTCTCCGCCTCCCCGTGAGCCAGCCTGATGAGGCCGTGCCTGAGGAAGCTCCTTGTCGTCTTCCCCGTGAGGCTTGGCCCCTCGCGAGGGTCCTGAGCTTGTGTTGGTGAATATGGGCCGTGCTGGGCCGCCTTTGAGCCATGCTGCAGGCCGCAGGCAGGCAAGTCTGGGGCCCCCGTTCCCAGAACACCGACAGTTTTGAGGCAGGTTTAAAAAGGCCACGTGATGCTACAGAGTCAGCCAAGTTAGTATCAGAGGCAGCGGTTGCCGTTAGGTGTCATGTACGTATCCTCCCAACATGGATTCAGTACAGGAATGACAAATATGAAACCCAGTTCAACACCTTCCTCGACCATTTATTTGTAAGTATGGTTATGTATGGAAACTAGTAATATCGTCTTGCTCTGTCCCATACTTTCCAGGTTGCTGATAAGGAGACTCCCATAATTTTCAATAGATGAGGTTCAAGTTGGATAGCCAAGATGATGCAACCAGACAAGCTTGCACCCATGTTTTCAAGTCTGCTCTGCGACAGTATCGGTATAACTTGAGGAAAACTCACTTTGAAGGCAAGGCTAACAGTGAACTTTCCCAAACATCTCAAGTGGAAAATATATCGGATGAAGACTGGAGGGGCCTTGTTAAACACTGGTCTGATCCGAAGTATTAGGTACATTATATATATGTGATCAGATCACATGTTGAAGTCCTATTTACGCATGTGCCACACAAATCTATCTTCTTGTAGGTGAACTGTTCAAAGAACAAGGCCAACCGTACGAAAGTGAAATTCCAACAGATGACAGGATCTCGTAGCTATATTGCACACTGCGAGGCTCTTGTAATTAGCTGCTGTTTCACTCTTTTCGCTGTACCATATCATCAGATATATATTGACTTGTTCGAAATGCAGAGGAAAGCCCGCAAGGACCAAAAAGTACCTAAACCAAATGATGTGGTAATCTTCAAGGACTGTCACACCTGCAAGAAGAAGGGCATGACTACACTAGTCAAAGATGTTGTTGTAATTCCTTAATCCTCATGCCTTTTAACTACTACTTACTCTGACTTGTGCCTTGAACTGCATGGTTTGCAGCCAATGTCTATTACTCTTTTCAATTTTATACACAATTGTCTTAGCGTATCATTGCACCTTACAAGGTTTAAAAGAAAGGAGTGATGTTCCTTTGATCTTGACCCGTAATCTAGTTCCGTGCTGGACTTGCCCACACAATGTTACAATTGCCTGTTTGTCTGTTCTCAGTTGTTTTCTGATATGAATGATGTCATACTATGCTTACCATATTATAAACTTCGTCTCTTTATCCTTAGCCCTCAATTCAATGTGAAGAAATAGACAATACATTAGCGATGGTACATGGTCATATGTTTGGAACCTGGTTTTATTATGTACTTTGCAATAAAATACAACTAATATTTTACATGGGTTCACCAGAATAAGTTTTGTATATAGACCAAAGCTATTTTGTTTGGTTTTGCCGCCTCCTTAATATCTTCTGTTCTGGTACTACTAATGTAAAACCTCAACTTTTCAGTGAGCTATGGAAAAAATGGTGGAACCGCCACCTTCTGAAGGTGGCGAGGCAACTATAATCGCAATGTCAGCTCTTGCTGCAGTGGGTCAGTACCTGTCCACTAACAGTGCCAAAAGCACGTTCCTGCGTAATACTGGGTTGGTTGTTAAGGCAATATCATCCAAACTGCCACATGATCAAGATATGCAAGCTCAAAGCAATGTTGTATCTACGCTCCAGACACAAGTCCATTCCCTAACAGAGACCCTTTGTGAAACAAGGAGAGACATTGTTCAATGTCGTCAAGATATCATGGTTTTGAAACCAGACTATCAGACATTTCCTATGTTGTTCAGGAGCCTAGGGGAAAATGAAGGCGAGGGTTATGGTGCTCCATCGGATAATACATCATGAAAACGTAACAGTCAGGTCAAATGAACCGAGCTTCTGAACTTCTGGTGGTGCATTTATCTGCTAGACTGTTTAAGTTTTATCCAACCTTCCTTTTGTTATATAGTTGTAATTTGTTTTGGTGCGATACAAAATTTATTCTTAACGTGCAGCCACCGCCTGAAGAAAACAGCAAGCCATTTTTGTATAGTGTAGGGTGTTCCCTATATTTGCACTGGTGGCGATCTTTGATGCCGAGTGGATGTAATCTGTGCAATCGCCTTAATAGCCTAGTGTTAGTTTCGGCCTTATTTATTTCCTAGTCTTCTTTTTCCCTGGTTTGCTAGTGGCCGCAACTACCATGGGCTATATACGGGCCATAGGATCCATGGGTCTCCTATGGGCCGTCGATAAATGGGCCTCCAACAGGGCCGTAGAATCGGTCGGCCTCGGGCCGTCGGATAAATGGGTCTACATGGGCCGTAAACGGGCGTAATTGTTATTGGCCCCGCACGGTAATGGGCCATTAATGGGCCACAACATAGGACGGGCTGGAAACGGCGCAACGGGTTAACATGCCAGAAACGGGCCGACTCTTGCCATGAGCCCAATTTGGCCCATTAGGGTAACCGGCCAGTAACGGGCCCACTCTTGCCATGGGCCAAATTTGGCCAATTAGGGGAACAAGCCAGAAACGTGCAGACTCTTGTCATGGGCCGAATTTGGCCCATTAGGTTAACAGGCCAGTAACGGGTCGACTCTTGCCATGGGCCTAATTTGGCCCATTAGGGGAATAGGCCAGTAACATTCCAGAAGTAATCGAGGGCCGAAAAGGAGCCCAAGAACGTATGGGCCGTCAATAGGCCAAAAGCTAACACGGGCTGGAAACGGCCCATGTAAATCACGGGCCGTTAACAGGTACAAAGAAAATTACTGTTCATTATGGGCTAGAGTCACTGTGGGCCTGTAAAGGGCCGAAAGATACGAATGCTTCATATGGGCCGAAAGACGTCATGGGCCATACATGGGCTGAAAGTGAAATGGGATGGTGTTATATTCGACGGCCCACATGATGTTGTTTGGCCGATCTCCTTCAGGGCCTAATGGGCCGTCAGTTAACGGGCCGTAAAATGGGCTATTTGCAAAGAGACCGTTAACATGCTTTTCATGGGCCAGCCCGTTAACTTTTGACCAAGTCAAGCGGGCCGGATTTGTAAGTTAAATGGGCCAGTGGTGGGCCGTGGCACGTGTCAACATATCATAGGCGCCTATCTGACCCACTGACAAGCTGACATGTGTTTCGTCCGGCCAATAAGAATTTTACACGTGGAAATTTCCCATTGGTCGAGGCTGTTAACGGGTTATCAGATCCAAAACTCGACCCGATAGCTTAACGGCGTTCCGTTACGGTGGATGCCACGTGTCGGTCACCCTTGACGAAAGCACTTCTGTGACGCGCGATTTATCGTCATGGAGGTGGACACTTCCATGATGATAATTTTGGTAATGTCATGGAACACTTCTACGACATCACAGGTATGACTATCTTGATTCTGTCATAAATTTGTCATGGATGTACATGCATGACAAAAAACGCGACCTACTGCGACAAACACGTATCATCACGGAAGTGTATTTTTTTGTAGTGTGTGGTCTTGATGGACTCTGCTGCCACCACATCTGTGTAGAGTTTGTCCACACATATGACTGCATCCTTCTTGTCGGAGTTGATGGTGATGACACCCATGCGACCTGGCATTTTCACTATGTTGTATGCATAGTCCGATGTTGCCATAAACTTGGCCAAGGCTGGGTGGCCAAGAATTCCATTTAATGGCAAGGGGATCTTAACAATATCAAACACGACCTTCTCTGTCATGTAATTCAGCTCCCCGCCAAATGTCACCAGCAGTGTGATCTTTCCCTTAGGTTGGCTCCTCCCCGGGTTGATCCCTTGGAACGTCCCAGTCTTCTTGAGCTCCCCTTCAAGAATTTGCAGCCTCTCGATCACCTCGAGGGAGATCAAGTTCAAGCCGGCCCCACTGTCAACTAGTATTTTCATGACTTCGAGGTTGCGTATCATTGGGGAAACCAACAATGGTAATCACCTGACCGCCATTGTGCGATCAGGGTAGTCCTCAGCATAGAAAATAATAGGGGTATAGGACCACTTGAGGGGCGTTTGTGCATATGCTATCAGTTCTGCTACATTGACTTTACACACCCACTTCTTGAGCTGGCGGTGGGAGGAGTGCAGAGATGCACCCCTGTCAATACACAAGGCTTCAGTTACCTTCTGGTACTCATGCTCACTATACTCTTCATCATCTTCCTTCTCACTCTCTTCATCCTCTTCTCTCTTTTCTCTGCCTCTGGCACGCTTTTCTTTCTTCTGGCCGACATTCCCGTGGCGTAAGCCTCGATCGCCGCGACCCTTCTTGCCGGATCCACCTGTACTGTCCTGGCCCTTCTCCTTGTCCCGCTTCTCATACTCAGCTTTTTGTTTCTCAACTAGTTGTTCGACTTGGCAGCTTTCTCTCCCACTGCATCAACCTGGCAATCAGCACATGCAACTGCTTCCTTCATGGTTCTCTATCTTTTGGTTTTCTTGGTGGGGCTGGAGTTGCCAAACCCTTCCACAGCCATAACTGAATTGTCCTTTCGTTTTCTGTTGCGTCTTCGACCATTGTTCTTTGATGTGGCAGCATCATCGTCATCAGAATCGACTTCAACGCTAGCCTCCTTCGTGAGAAGCCTTCTTCCTTCCTCAACAAACACACTTATCCGCCAACGTGTAAAGCTCGTTGATGGTTTTTGATAACCGAATATGCATCTTCTCCCTCATCTTGCGATTGCGCACATACATGTGGTACACGGCAATCACAGCTGCAGGGTGTATATCCGGTATGCTGCGGTGCACACAACTGAATCTATGGATGTATCTGCGCAGATCCTCTCCTTCCTTCCACGGGATCACTTGCAAGTCGCTGGGTAACCCTAGACCTTTCTGTCCTCTGGTAAAGGCACCAACGAACTCTTTGGAAATATCTAACCACGAAGAAATGGAGTTCTCTGGCAAGTTCATCAACCATGATCTCATGTTGGTCTTGAGTACCAAAGAGAAGTAGTAAGCTAGAATTTCTCATCTCTTCCTCTGGTAGCTTGTATGGCAATTGTGTAGATGCCCAGGAATTCTGCCAGGTTCTGCTTGCCATCGTACTTCTCTGGTACTTTGGGCTTGAATGCACGGACAGACGGCCAACAGACTTATCGTAGCTCACGTGTGAAAGCAGGGCACCCAACCTCATAAGGCAAGTACCCGCCAAAAACAGACACTGGCTGATCGATGGATGGACCGTTGCACTCGTATGATTGATGGCGCGCTTCTCGGTGTCATTGAATGGTGGTACGGGCATCATCTGCTCGCCTGTGCAGAAGCACCTGTGTTTGGTCTCGTTGTGTCTGCGGATCTAAGGAGGCCATCGACATGTCATCAGGCTGTGCATCGCACTGAGTTCACTGCGAGTGCCAGGTTGCTGCTAAGGTTGTTGTCGAGGAGGTGATTGCACCATGGGGTGCACCACCTGCCGCACGGCCATTAGTTTGAGCTACTGGTATGGTTGGCAGGCGCCATGAGGGTTTCTCCAACTGTGACTGTTTGCATAAGCAAACTCAATCAAACTCCTGATGGTGGCTCTCCACTCACCCATCTTGTCAGCTACTGGAGGGAAATCCAGTAGCATCTCATCCCATGCCATCGCCTCTGTTGCCGTTGACGGCATGTTGGAACACAAAGATCACGACGTTGCTCGACTCTTGCAGAGCCAGTAGGAGCACATTGCGATCTTGTCAGCCAACTGCAGGGGTGGCGGCAAGTTGGCACAACGAGGGTGTCGTCTGCGGATCTTGAGTTTGATCGACGGGTGACTTGCCTTGCAGGCGCTACTATGGAGGTACAATGGCGCCGCTTGGCATCATATCGAGCCCATCTCGTGACGGACGCGGTGTATGCCTCGATGTCTCTCCCCTCCATGCCATTGCTATCATCGCAGCAGGAGGGTCGTGACTCATGCCTGGCCGAACGTGGGTGCTCTAGTGGCTGCGCTCGCCGGTGTGCTGAGATGTGAGGGTTGTGTACCCGTGTCGCCTGCGCCACGATCATAAGGAATCCAGATTTCATAAGAGAACCAAACACATCAAGAAACGCTTCAATTCCATCCACGATCAAGTCAAGGACGGAGACATAGAGATTTGCAAGATACATATGGATCTGAATGTTGCAGACCTATTGACTAAGCCTCTTCCACGAGCAAAACATGATCAGCACCAAGACTCCATGGGTGTTAGGATCATTACTTTGTAATCTAGATTATTGACTCTAGTGCAAGTGGGAGACTGAAGGAAATATGCCCTAGAGGAAATAATAAAGTTGTTATTAATATTTCCTTATATCATGATAAATGTTTATTATTCATGCTATAATTGTATTTACCCGAAACTTAGTACATGTGTGAATACATAGACAACACATAATGTCCCTAGTATGGCTCTACTTGACTAGCTCATTAATCAAAGATGGTTATGTTTCCTAACCATAGACATGTGTTGTCATTTGATGAAAGAGATCACATCATTAGAGAATGATGTGATGGACTAGACCCATCCATTAGCTTAGCATTATGATCGTTACAGTTTTATTGCTATTGCTTTCTTCATGACTTATACATGTTCCCCTGACTATGAGATTATTCAACTCCCGAATACCCGAGGAACACCTTGTGTCCTATCAAACGTCACAACGTAACTGGGTGATTATAAAGATGCTCTACAGATGTCTCCGAAGGTGTTTGTTGGGTTGGCATAGATCAAGATTAGGATTTGTCACTTTGTGTATCGGAGAGGTATCTCTAGGCCCTCTTGATAATGCTCATCACTATAAGCCTTGCAAGAAATGTGACTAATGAGTTAGTTACGGGATGAAGCATTATGGAACGAGTAAGGAGACTTGATGGTAATGAGATTGAACTAGGTATGATGATACCAACGATCGAATCTCGAGCAAGTAACATAACGATGACAAGGGAACAACGTATGTTGTTGTGCAGTTTGATCGATAAAGATCTTCGTAGAATATATAGGAGCCAATATGAGCACCAAGGTTCCGCTATTGGTTATTGATTGGATATGTGTCTCGATCATGTCTACATAGTTCTCGAACCCGTAGGGTCCGCACGCTTAACGTTCGATGATGATTTGTATTATGAGTTATGTGTTTTTGATGACTAAAGTTTGTTCGGAGTCCTGGATGAGATCAGAGTGTGAGGAGGAGTCTCAAAATGGTCAATAGGTAAAGATTGATATACTGGAAGGTTATATACGGACACTAGAAAGGTTCCGAAGAAGATCAGGGATTTTTTGGAGTACCGGGAGGTTACCGGAACCCCCGGGGGAAAGTTATTGGGCCTATTGGTCCATAGCGGAGGAGAGGAGGCAGGCCACGGGAGGTGGCGCGCGCCCCTCTTGCCCCAATACGAATTGGACAAGGGGAGGGGGCACGACCCCCCTCTTTCCTTCTCCCTCTCTCCCTTCCCCTTTCCGCTCTTTGTTGATTGGAAGGAAGGGGGCCGAATCCTACTTGGACTAGGAGTCCAAGTAGGACTCCCCCCTTGGCGTGCCCTCCTTGGCCACCGGCCTCCTCCTCGCCCTCCTTTATATACGTGGCTAGGGGGCACCCAAAAGACACACCAAGAATTCTCTTAGCCGTGTGCGGTGCCCCCTTCCATAGTTTACTCCTCCGGTCACAGCGTCGTAGTGCTTAGGTGAAGCCCTGCACGGATCACATCATCAACATCGTTGCCACACCGTCATGCTAACGGAACTCTCCCTCGACCCTCTACTGGATCAAGAGTTCAAGGGATGTCATCGAGCTGAACGTGTGCTGAACACAGAGGTGCCTTACATTCGGTACTTGGATCGGTTGGATCATGAAGATGTTCGACTACATCAACCGCATTAACTAACGCTTCCGCTTTCGGTCTACGAGGGTCTTACTTTGATTCGGTGGTATTGTTGGATGAAGCGGCCCGGACCGACATTACATGACCACGTTCATGAGACTGGCTCTATCGACGTGCTTTGCACACATGTGGTTGGCGGGTGTCTATTTCTCCAACTTTAGTTGAATTGAGTTTGACTACGGGACGGTCCTTGTTGAAAGTTAAAACATCACACTTGACAATAAATCATTGTGGTTTTGATGTGTAGTTTAGAACAGTTCTTGCTAGAATCCCGTAACAACCACGTAAAACTTGTAACAACAAAGTAGAGGACGTGTAACTTGTTTTTGCGGCGCTTGTTGTGATGTGATATGGTCAAGACATGATGAGATATAAATTGTTGTATGAGATGATCATGTTTTGTAACAGAGTTATCGGCAACTAGCAGGAGCCATATGGTTGTCGCTTTATTGTATGAAATGCAATCACCATGTAATTGCTTTACTTTATCACTAAGTGGTGGTGATAGTCATAGTAGCAATTGTTGGCGAGACGACAAATATGCTACGATGGAGATCAAGGTGTCAAGCCGATGAAGATGGAGATCATGACGGTGCTTTGGAGATGGAGATCAAAGGCACAAGATGATGCTGGCCATATCATGTCACATATTTTGATTGCATGTGATGTTTATCTTTTATGCATCTTATTTTGCTTAGTACGGCGGTAGCATGATAAGATGATCCCTCACTAAATTTCAAGGTATAAGTGTTCTCCCTGAGTATGCACCATTGCTACAGTTCGTCGTGCCGAGACACCACATGATGATCGGGTGTGATAAGCTCTACGTTCACATACAACATTCACATACAACCAGTGCAGAATACTCGGGTTAAACTAAGACCGAAACACTAAGACCGAAAGGTCGAACGTGAATCATATAGTTGATATGATCAACATAGAGATGTTCACCATTGAAAACTACTCCATCTCACGTGATGATCGGACATGGTTTAGTTGATATGGATAACGTAATCATTTAGATGACTAGAGGGATGTCTATCTAAGTGGGAGTTCTTGGCAATGCTAAAGGCTACGGAGGTAGAAATCAAGAAGGAGCATCAAGTGTTCATGGTTAACAAGACCACTAGTTTCAAGAGAAATGGCAAAGGGAAGAAGGGGGCTTCAAGAAGAATAGCAAGAAAGTTGCTACTCCCGGGAAGAAGCCCAAGTCTGGACCTAAGCCTGAAACTGAGTGCTTCTACTGCAAAGGGACAGGTCACTGGAAGCGGAACTGCCCCAAGTATTTGGCGGATAAGAGGGATGGCAAAGTGAAAGGTATATTTGATATACATGTTATTCATGTGTACCTTACTAATGCTCGTAGTAGCGCCTGGGTATTTGATACTGGTTCTGTTGCTCATATTTGCAACTTGAAACAGGGGCTACGGATTAAACGAAGATTGGCTAAGGATGAGGTGATGATGTGCGTCGGAAATCGTTCCAAGGTCGATGTGATCGCCATCGGCACGCTACCTCTACATCTACCTTTCGCATTAGTTTAGATCTGAATACTTGTTATTTGGTGCCAGCGTTGAGCATGAACATTATATCTGGATCTTGTTTCATGCAAGAAGGTTATTCATTTAATCAGAGAATAATGGTTGTTCTATTTATATGAGTAATATCTTTTATGTTCATGCACCCTTGTTGAGTGGTCTATTTTTGTAGAATCTCGATCGTAATGATACACATGTTCATAATATTGATGCCAAAAGATGCAAAGTTGATAATGATAGTGCAACTTATTTGGGGCACTGCCATTTGGGTCATATTGGTGTAAAGTGCAAGAAGAAACTATATGCTGATGGACTTTTGAAATCACTTGATTATGAATCAGTTGGTGTTTGCGAACCAAGCCTCCTGGGCAAGATGACTAAAACTCCGTTCTCTGGAACAATGGAACGAGCTACAGACTTATTGGAAATAATACATATCGATGTATGCGGTCCAATGAGTGTTGAAGCTCGTGGCGGGTATCATTATTTTCTGACCTTCACAAATGATTTGAGAAGATATGGGTATATCTACTTAATGAAACATAAGTCTGAAACATTTGAAAAGTTCAAAGAATTTCAGAGTGAAGTGGAAAATCATCGTAAGAAGAAAATAAAGTTTCTACAATCCGATCATGGAGGCGAAAATTTGAGCTACGAGTTTCGTCTTCATTTGAAACAATGTGGAATAGTTTTGCAACTCATGCCACCTGGAACACCACAGCGTAACGGTGTGTCCGAACGTCCTAACCATACTTTATTGGATATGGTGTGATCTATGATGTCTCTTACTGATTTATCGCTATCGTTTTGGGGTTATGCTTTAGAGACGGCTGCATTCACGTTAAATATGGCACCATCAAAATCCGTTGAGACAACACCATATGAACTGTGGTTTGGCAAGAAACCCAAGTTGTCGTTTCTTAAAGTTTGGGGCTGCAATGCTTATGTGAAAAAGCTTCAACCTGATAAGCTCAAACCCAAATCAGAGAACTGCGTCTTCATAGGATACCCAAAGGAAACTATTGGGTACACCTTCTATCACAGATCCGAAGGCAAGAAATTTGTTGCTAAGAATGGATCCTTTCTAGAGAAGGAGTTTCTCTCGAAAGAAGTGAGTGGGAGGAAAGTAGAACTTGATGAGGTAATTGTACCTTCTCCCGAATTAGAAAGTATTTCATCACAGAAATTAGTTCTAGTGATTCTGACACCAATTAGTGAGGAAGCTAATGATGATGATCATGAAACTTCAGATGAAGTTACTACCGAACCTCGTAGGTCAACCAGAGTATGATCCGCACCAGAGTGGTACGGTAATCCTATTCTGGAAGTCATGTTACTAGACCATGATGAACCTACGAACTATGAGGAAGCGATGATAAGCCCAGATTCCGCGAAATGGCTTGAGGCCATGAAATCTGAGATGGGATCCATGTATGAGAACAAAGTTTGGACTTTGGTGGATTTGCCGATAATCGGCAAGCCATAGAAAATAAATGGATCTTCAATAAGAAGACTTGAGATGACGGTAATGTTATTGTCTACAAAGCTCGACTTGTTGCAAAAGGTTTTTGACAAGTTCAAGGAGTTGACTACGGTGAGACCTTCTCACCTGTAGCGATGCTTAAGTCTGTCCAAATCATGTTAGCAATTGTCGCATTTTATGATTATGAAATTTGGCAAATGGATGTTAAAACGACATTCCTTAATGGATTTCTTAAAGAAGAGTTGTATATGATGCACCCAGAAGGTTTTGTCGATCCAGAAGGTGCTAACAAAGTGTGCAAGCTCCAGCGATCCATTTATGGACTAGTGCAAGCCTCTCGGAGTTGGAATATACACTTTGATAATGTGATCAAAACATATGGTTTTATACAGACTTTTGGAGAAGCATGTATTTACAAGAAAGTGAGTGGGATCTCTGTAGAATTTCTAATATTATATGTGGATGACATATTGTTGATTGGAAATAATACAGAATTTCTGGATAGCATAAAAAGGATACTTGAATAAGAATTTTTCAATGAAAGACCTCGGTGAAGCTGCTTACATATTGGGCATGAAGATCTATATAGATAGATCAACACGCTTAATTGGACTTTCACAAAGCACATACCTTGATTAAGTTTTGAAGAAGTTCAAAATGGATTAGTCAAAGAAAGGGTTCTTGCATGTGTTACAAGGTGTTAAGTTGAGTCAGGCTCAATGCCCAACCACTGCAGAAGATAGAGAGAAAATGAAAGTCATCCCTTATGCTTCAGCCATAGGTTCTACCATGTATGCAATGCTGTGTACCAGACCTGATGTGTGCCTTGCTATAAGTATATCACGGAGGTACCAAAGTGTCGGTGCGAAACGACACCTATGGGATCACAAGAATCCCTACTACGGTTGCGGGGCGCTGGGTGGTGAGGAGAGCAGGATTAGCATACAGTACGAGCACACGGGTTGTTTACCCAGGTTCGGGCCGCAAAAATGTGTAACACCCTAGTCGTTCTTGGATGTGTAGATTTGTGTTCTTGAACTAGCTACAACGGGCGTAACTTGTCCAAAAGTCCGAATCCTTCTCCTGGATGCCTCTGGCCTCCTTTTATTAGCAAGGGGATCGCCATAGTGGCACACAGGAGGTGGCATCGGGGTACTGTGGTTGAGCCTATCACTAGCTAATACGGGACAAGACACATTTAATGCGCCTCTGACGTGTCCTCCACCCCCCACTTTACCGCCGCTTCGCCTTGTCTTGACATGCGCCTGGGCCAGCGAGGCGGCCAGTGCCATGTAGGCTGGCAGGCTACTGAGGTGGCGCGGTGGCGGGGCCTTCATGAAGATTTGCATGCCACCACATAGGCATGGGCTGAGTTGGCTAAGAAGCCTTGTGCTGACACGCAGGTGCCTGCCAAGTTGGTGGGCTGGCAGCTGCGTGGGAGCGGTGGTAAGAGCTTGGCGGGTGTGGGCCTGGCTGTGGCCTCACGGATGTCCTCGGCAAGGGCCTTGCCGGGGGCCCCGTCAAGGGCCTTGCCATGGCGTTAAGGTCATCCCCGGCAAGGGTCTTGCCGGGAGTCTTGTGGGTTTCCTAGGCGAGGATCTCGCCGAGGTTCGTCGTCCTCTACTCTTATGATTTGGAGGGTTTTCATCTTCACAAAGATCTGCATGCCATCATGGAGGCGCCTCCTGAGCCTTGGTCCCAACACGGTTGGCGGCACTGGAGGAACTTGGGCTCAAGGGTGGTGTGCCCTGCTGGCGTCAGGTAGGCTGCCCCGGCAAGGGTCTTGCCAGGGCCGTGGGGCTGCCCCGGCAAGGACCTTGCCGGGGGAAACCACTCCGCCTTCTTGATCTTTGTGTCTTGGCGTTGCTTCAATTCTGTGTTGTGGCTATGATTTCCTGTCCCTGCCCTGCTTAGGTCTGGTCGTGGGCGCGGCTCTGACTATCCGTGCACAAATAAGGGGTACAAAAAGAGCACCCCTATTTTAGTACACCGACAGGAGCCCTGGGCCTGGGCCACACATAAGCGTGACACATTGTTGGGCCAGGCCCAGAATGGTGCGCGGGCAGGCGGGGCGGTTTTTACCGCGATATCCTTCCATCTGCTGTGATTCCCCATGACCCATGTTGAATGCGTGACATGCGGGTTGCGCGCGCGGGTGATCGAAGCATGCTTGCGTCATCTTGTGGTGAACAGTAAAGAGGCGGCTTGCGTATCCCTTCGAGACCGCAGGGCCGCAGCTCATTTACTGTCCTGCCCTGGGAACCGTCGCTCCATGCGTCCTGTTACCCCGTTTCTCGCACCATGTATGCTGCATGCACGATGCAGAGCGAATGACAGGCAGGCGAGATACGGGAAGAGATGAGCGTGCAGGTCGATTCCCACGCGCCTTCAATTGGGCAGGGAGGGCCGTCGACGGCCCCGCCCGCTGTCACCTTTAATGAGCCGGATTGGCAGAGAGGGGCGACCGAGCCCTGCCCCCGTCGCTTTATAAGGAGGGGAGCAGGAGGAACGACGCCTCTCAGTCCTTCATCATCCGCCTCTCTCCATCTCTGCTGCTTCCTCCCTTCTACCATGGCGAGAGGGCGCGGTGATGCTTCATCGGTGACGGCGAGGGTCTCTGCTCGACAACGCATCGCTCCTCCCCAAGAGCTCGTGGCGGCGGAGCCAGCCATTAGAGGAAGGGGTATGGGGCGAGGTCGAGGCTGTCGCGGTGCTCGGGGGAGAGGAGGACGGGGCGGCAGACCGGCCTCGCTTCTGCCAGCGGCCCCTCCTCCGATGGAGGGCCACATCGGGGACAACCCCTACGAGTTCTTCATCAGGTTGCGCCAGCCGCTACACCGTCATCTTCGCCTCCCGACCCCATTTGTGCGGGAGATGGAGCTGGACCCGCCGTAGGTGCTGCTGCTGCATATGAGGGGCTGTGGGAACAGCGGCAGATGGGCCGACGTCGAGTTCCCCGCCCCTCACATCATGTATCTTCGCCGAGGGTGGAAGACCTTTTCTCACATCCACAGCCTGACGGAGGGGCTCAATCTCCATTTCAAATTAATGGAGAGTGGCCTCCTCTCCGTCAAGATCTTTGGGCACTTTAGGACTCGCATAAGGTGCTGCGTGGAGAGCTCCTCTGATGACGAAGACTCTTCCTCGAGCGAGAGTGGCGAGGAGGACAGCGGCAGCGACGACGAGGGTAGCGGGTGGCAGGATGACGGGTCCGACTAGGCATCAGGCGCGCTGCTCCGGGGCGACACCGACGACCCCATCATCCGTGTCACCGGCTCCTTGAAATTCTCGGGGTCGCCTCCTTGGGCGGCTGGCGTAGGGAGGCCGGAGAAGGCGAAGAAGGCGGGTGGTGGCCGTCAAGTCGGAGTACGATGGCACCGACGCCTTCATAGCGCATTGATGGACCGCTGCTTCATCTTCCAGCTCTTCCTCCGGTGCCACCACCGCCAACCCTCTCCTAGGCGACCGCCGGCATGTTCTTTTGGCGCCCTCTGCTCCTCGTACCTCGCCTAGGCGCTCCTTCTGCCATTTTGCCTTCTTGTTTCATTTCCTGAGGAGAGGGACAAGAAAAGGATTAGGGGCATCTTATCTTTTTTTCAATTTGTAAGCCCAGAGGCCTTATTTAGATCTAAAACCTATAATCTTCCTATTCATGTTTACTTCCGTACGAACTGTAGTTGTATGGAACGTATTAATGGAAAAAGGGTGCTTGTCGGGTCTTGCGTGTGCGTGTGAGCAAAGCCCATACCAAGGAACAAATCCTTGTTATTTTCAATATAAACACCGTTGCCCGGCAGCAGGCCTCGCTGTTCCCCCACTCCATTCGTCCATACTCACGCCTTTGGCGGAGACATGGACAAAGTGGGGGTGGGCCCTACACTTGCTTCCTTGCTGCCAGGGCTACAACCATATTCCGAACCAAGAAGCTCTTGTGTGATACGAACGAGGGGAGCACGGCAGCTTTGGAACAAAATGAGGTTTCGTACGTCCCAAGTTTCATACAGAAATGCATGACAGGGAATGGGAAAACTTATCTGAATCTGCAGCCCCCGGCAACCCTGACTTGCCGTGGGCGGACCCTCGTGTCTTCATCCCTCAGCAAGCTTGGTTTGCCGGGTCCGGAGCGCCGTCTTCTTCTTGTCGGTGTTCTAGGAACAGGGGTACCCAGACTTGCCTGCCTGCGGCCTGCAGCATGGCTCAAGGAGTGGCCCAGTACGGCCCATCTTCGACAACACAAGCTCAAGACCCTCGCGAGGGGCCAAGCCTCGCGTGGCGGGTGACAGGAAGCTTCCTCAGGCGCAGCACTCGTCAGGCTGGCTCACGAGGAGGCGGAGAGATCAAGGCGGGGTACCTCACGAGGTGCTTGTGACGTAAGCCATGACGACCGAAGCCAGGCGGGCGCCGGGCGTGCGCCGGCTTGGGCAGTGTCCTTGTTTCCTCTTTGGTGCAACGGGGGCAAGCGCAGGCCAAGGTATCAAGCAAAGGCTACCATTTCGGTGCAACAAGACCAAGACCAGCAGAACAGTAGGACGGAGGTCATCGTGGAGCCCAGGAACGCGTCATCGTCATAGCCTTTGACAGGCGAGGACCAACTTTAGTCAGGATAAGTGTACTAGATGTTCCCCTTCAAAATGGCCAATTGTTGGCGCCCTTCCCTCTCAATATTTGGGAAGAGCCCCAGGGCCTTGCTCTATAAATAGGGCTAGCCACCACAGTAGAAAGGGAGGCGGATCCAATCCTTCCTAAGAGGCATCACCTCCACAAGAACATCCCTTGCGAGGCTGTTCTTCCCTTGTATTGTTCATCAGCCCGAGAGGCAATCCACACACCACATGCACTGGAGTAGGGTATTACACCACCATGGTGGCCTGAACCAGTATAAACCTTGCGTCCCTTGTGTTGTTCTTCGTGTAGCCTAGATCCTTTGCGAGGCGACGAGACGTGAGCCGGTAGGGGGAGTGATCTTCGCGTGCACCCCAGAGTTCGAACCTTAAGGGTCTGCCGGAACCCGAAATCTGACATTTGGCGCGCCAGGTAGGGGTGCGCCGAAATCTTTCTTCCGCCGCCTCGTGTCCCATCGCATCGTCATCATCATGTCCGGCGACCCGATGGGCAACCCCGACCCCTGGGCGGCCTGGCCCACCCGCACCGAGCCGCCCGCCCAGGGCGACCTCAACCTTGTGTCCCAGGCAGCCCGCGCTCTGCAGGGCGCCGCGGGCCGCAGGCGACGCGGCCAGGCATCACCTGCTCTCACACCGCGGCAGGTGCGGTCAGCAGCAATGGCTTCAAGCCATGCCTTAGCCACAACGCCGTACACCCGACGGGAACATGCGAATTCAAGGGCCGCGCTCATGGTGGCCCGAGAGCTACTACGATGCAGGCTGCTGGAGGGCGGCCGCGACGTGCTACTGGAGCGGGGGGCAGAGCTCCTAAGCTCCGCCGCCTCGGGGGCTCATCCCTTCTGCACCCAGCTGCCACCCCAGGTCCATAGCGGACCGAATGGAGGCCCCGTACGCGCCCATGTAGCTCCAAGCGGGTTCCAAGGCCTCCCCAGCGCTAACCTGGCCATCAACACCGGGCGACCAGTAGTGCCGGCTCCACCTCCGACTGGTGAAGGGGTGTTCGCTGCGGCCCATGGTCCCGGCGGGCCACCACGCTACCACTCCCAAGACAGCACTTCGAGCAGGACCGCATGGCACGTGGGGCACTACAACGAGACGTTCGTGGCGGCGGCCCCGGAAGCTTATGTGCCCCACATAGTAGATCAAGGGCACGCATTGGAAGAAGACCATGGCTCGTTCCTTGGCCCAGGCTGGGGGGAAGAGACACCGGACGCTAAGCTCTTTTGGGAACCCCAGGAGGGCCTCGACGACCGCGCTGGTGGCAGCAACTATCAGGTACCGCTAATTCCTCAGGAGCAACCTTACGCTAACCATGAGTCACAGGAGGTACAGGTCGCTGCGGCAGATGGCCGCCCCAATCCAACAGCTTCCTACCCCTCAGGAGGAGGGCACCAGGGGCTGCCGGAGAGGGGTCGAGATCCGGCCTCACCCCCACGGTGCTCGAGCAAGGCGTCCTCAGGAAGTAGGCCCTCTGCCGGTGAGGTGCCCCAGGGCCTTCCCCCGGCAGAGGACCCGTGGTCGTCGGGGGAACCGCTGGCGACCGCTCTATCCCATCGGCGGCGTCCTCGGTCTCTAGCCGTCGTCGGTGGCAATAGAGTGTGGCGCAAAGCGGGGCCCTTGTCTGGCGATATGAAGCAAGGCCGGTACCTGTGAAGAAGGCCCAGTGCCTGCGAAGCTCGCCGCCCCGTGACACTCTCACATAATAATGAGTGGGGTTGTACACGCCCCGGAGTCTCCGGAGAGCCGCCCTCGGGCCTCGGGGGCTCCCGCCCACGCCCAGTGGTAGCACTTAGCTCCGCGATGGTGAGAAGACATCGAAGACTAGACTAGGTGCCGGACGCGGCTTTCTTGCTTTTTTGCCTTTCTCTTGGTTGTCGAGTTTCCTCGGTTTGAACTTAAGTTGGATTTGAGCTTGAGACTTGCATGTGTTCGGGGAAGGGGTGTTTAGTCTCGTTCGAGCAATCTCTCGCGTTCTGGTTACCACCTTGCGTCCATTCAGCATCAGTTGCCTCCCCTCGCGAGCCCCTCGCGAGTCGGGCCAGGCCAAGCATGTACACAGCCCGGACTGCTGTCACTACGCCCTCTCAGGAGGTTCTCGTTACAGGATCAGTGGGTCCACTCAGGAGGCACTCGGGGCACTACAACCCCCGCAGTATCGCTCGGAGCCTGTCCGGGCCAAAGGTAAACAAAGTTAACTGTCCCATCATGGGGCCAATGGCTCAGCATAAGCGCGCATGCGGCATTGTGTCTACAAGAACGCCGATCGCAAACCTTTACACGAGGGGCTCCCCCTCCCAAAATGCTCTTACAATCTTCAGGGCCAAGCCCGACTATTTTTGCGCAGGGTAAATAGCGGAGGAGACGCGTGGTCAATCAGATAAATCTCCCAATGCGTCTTCAGGAGCACCTCCGGAGTAATCACTGGCGTCGCTGGCCTCACCATCACCCACGTCGTCGCCGTCGTTGATGTTCGGATCATTCACCACGCCGCCTTCATCGGCAGCCACGACCACGCTGTCGTCGTCAGTGGTGAAGGCCCTAACAAGGGCGTCCACGTTATCTTCCACCCAGCGCGCCAGATCGCCCCGGATGGCCACAGGTACCGGTGTGATGGCGGCGTCGAAATCAAGGACGGGGTCCCTGTCCTGAAGATAACTGAAGACGCGAGAGAAAGCACATCCAAGCAGGGCACGGCTCCTCTCCTCCACAAGCCTGTCGGCCCTGCCCGACCGAGTCTCCAGCTGTGTCACCACATCTGTGAAGAACCGGAGGTTGCCGGCATAGTTAATCACACGGGGCTCCCCAACGGCCGCCTCACAGATGTTGCCCAAGGCCGCGTTAGCCCTTTCCGGAGCGCGCGAAGCATGGGGCCATGCACGTGCTCCAAGGTCTGCCGCTGACGTATCTCGTACTCGTTCCGCCGCACAACGGCCTCAGCCTCATCAACCCTCTGATGAAGAAGGAGCACCTCGGCACGGGAGGAAGCCAGCTCCGCTTGCGCTACGACAAGGGCGGCCCCGGAGGCGTCCGCACACCGCGTCACTTCATCCAGCTTGGCCTTAAGGGCGGCGGTCCTGCCCTCCGCTTCGAGCCTGATCATCTCCAGCCTTTCTCCGTACTCGCGTTCAAGATTCGAGCGAGCCTCCGCCACGTGACGGTCAACCTCCTCTTGGACTCGGGCTTCCCGCGCGGCAACATCATCCTCCGCCCGAGTCACTAGGCGCTCCCTCGTCTCCAACCGCTCGAGGTCAAGGGTGCGCTCAGCAGCCTCCAGCGCTAGCGCCTCCTCACGCCTCTGGAGCTCCGCCTGGTCGACAGAAGCCCCCTTCGGCGACACAAGGGCCGCCTGATGTAGCTCCACTTGCTGTTCTAGGGAGTTGCTCCAGGCTTGGAGCTCCCACGCGCGCTCCTCCGCAGCCTTGCGCCGTTGGTCTGCCTCCCGAGCCTCCTCGATGGCTTGGGAGCAGGCCTCCTGCAAAGCCACCAGTGACGCTTCGGTCTTCGCGTTGTCAAGGTCGCGCTTATGACGCACAAGGGCGACGGCTACCTTCAGCTTGCGCCTCTCCTCAGCAAGGTGCAGGACCTCGGCCTCAAGGTGTGCCTCCTCACCGGCAAGCTCCACGCCAAGCTGGCTCACTGCATCAGCCGCCCTCTAAAGAAACTCTTGGCGAAGGGCGTGGCGCTCCCGAGCGCGCCCGAGCACATCTTCCGCGTCGTCCTCCACCCCTGGCACATGCGGAGGGCCATGAACCGGCGTGCCCCCTCCGGGCAGGGGGCTAGGGGCTGGCGCCCTCGTGATGGCCGGGAACGCCCCGCCAGAAACTTGGCCCGGAGCTGGTTCGTCCCCCAAGGAAGAATGCAAGATCAACCTCAGCCAGTCGCCGTCCACGACCAAAGGAGGAGCTCGGGGCAGGCTGGCTGTGCCCCAGGAGAGCTCGCGAAGAAGGGGCATGAGGCGCGCAGAGTCAGGATGCTCTGCTGGATGGCTCACTTTTCCGACCAGCCCCACGACAAGAGCGGTACTCGAGCTCAGTGCGCTCAAAATCGATGGAGAGGGCGAAGCTTGAGGGCATGGCTCCTCAGCCGCCTCCATGAACTCGGCAGGAAGGGCCCTGAAAGGTAATGGTCAGCTGAAGCAATGGGAAAGTAAGGGGCCAAGAAGGGAGAAGACTTACTCGTCAATGGCAAAGTACTTCCTGCGCTTCAATAGGCGGCAGGGGTAATCATCACCACCCAAGGCTTCCTTTCTCTTTCGAAGGGCCTCGAAGTCTACGTGGAAGCGGCCTAGGAGCTCGGCGCAAGGGTCTGTCTGCGGTGAGGAAGAAGTTTCAAGGTGATCGGCGCCAGAGGCATTGGCCTGGGGCACACCGCCAGGCGCCGCCTCATGGAGGATGGCCGGAGCCTCGGGAGCCTCATCCACAGGAGCCGCAGGCCGCAACTCCACGCCTACTGCTGCACCAAGGCGGGCTCCAGGAGATACCACCTCAGGAGCTCCTCGCGGCGTCAGTATCTCGGTAGCGGCCCCCTCAGCCCTCGGCGGCCCTCGCCTCCCGGCTCCACCACTTGAGGAAGGACCACCACAGACAACCGGAAGGGCAACCACAACAACCGGGTTCTCGCGGGGCCCCGTGAGGCCTGCCGGGCACAACCCCCACTCATCAAAGCTGGGCATCTGCTTCACAAAGTCGGCCCTGCCCGAGCAAATATAAAATAGGGCAGCCCCTTGCCGAAGGCTGCCTGGGGAAGGATCGCCAGTCAGGGTCATAAGGACCTTCCTCAGCACTTCGGGCGCCAGGTCTTCCTCCTGGAGCCTCATGCGGTCTTCATGCCCCGCAAAGGCCCACATCCGACGGGAATGACGCTGGAGAGGAGCAATGCGGCACTGAAGGAACTCCTTCACCACCTTGGGCGCTGACACATCGAGCGCCCTTAAGTTCCCAAAGCGACGCCAGACGAAGGCGAGCCGGGGGCTCGTGAGCATCTCATGGCCCCAGCCCGAGTTGGGGACAGCGGGCGAGGTTTGGTGCGAGAGCAGGGGGCTGGGCACTCCGACATCCACGCACAGCCACCGCTCTCGGAACCCAGCCACGAGAGGAGGAAGGCTGAAATCGACCCCTGACGCAGCCGTCTCTGACACAGTGAGAAAACTCACGCACCCCGAGCATTGAGTGGCGTCGCTCAGGCGCAAAGAGAAGAATGGTGTAGCAGGGCAACTGAAGGGGGAATGCCCACTATCGCCTCGCAAACAAAGGCGCAAACGGGAAGAAGGGTAATGGATTCGGGACCCAAGTGCATCATGTTGATCTAATAATGGGAGAGTACAACATTGAAGAAATCGGAAAAGGGGGGAACCAGGCCCGCCCACAGGGCATCGGCGAAGAATCGGACCTCGGCCACTACTCTGTCGAAGGAGGAGTGAGATGCAGGCCACACCGTCATCCTGCCGCACTCGTTGAAGATGGTGGCGAGGGCAGAGCTGACCTTGCCCAAGGCTTCTGGGTTAAGTATCATCGACCGATCGACTGCGGGAGCCGCCGACGGCAGCGAGCAGGGCGAAGGCGTGGGCTTCTTCCCCTTCTCCTTCTTCGTCGGTGCCATGGTGATGGGAAGGGGGAAGAGTTCGAGGTTGGATTGGAAGCAGAGGCTGGAGCTCAAGGGGGAAGAAGAGCAGGAGATGCGCAAACGGCGAAAAGGGGAATGACTGTGTGCAACCACGGGTCTGCCGAGCCGGGCGCATAATGAGGGGCGTGGGGAAGCGGGGACGCCCACGTCCAATCAACCGCCACACGTCGCCGTAGGCCGCAGGCTGTTGGGGCCCGCGGTGCTTTGCACTTGCGCCTTCGCTTCTCTGCTAAGCCAAGTCCGGGAGCGCCTTGGGCCCGGGGGCTACTGTCGGCATTCTGGGAACGGGGGTACCCAGACTTGCCTGCCTGCGGCCTATAGCATGGCTCAAGGAGTGGCCCAGTATGGCCCATCTTCGACAACACAATCTCAAGACCCTCGCGAGGGGCCAAGCCTCGCGTTGCGGACGACAGGAAGCTTCCTCAGGCGCAGCACTCGTCAGGTTGGCTCGCGAGGAGGCGGAGAGATCAAGGCAGGTTACCTCATGAGGTGCCCGTGACGCAAGCCATGACGATCGAAGCTAGGCGGGCGCCGGCCGGGCACCGGCCTGGGCAGTGTCCTTGTTTCCTCTTTGGTGCAAAGGGGGCAAGCGTAGGCCAAGGTATCAAGCAAAGGCTACCATTTCGGTGCAACAAGACCAAGACCAGCACAACGACATGACGGAGGTCATCGTGGAGCCTAGGAAGGCGTCATCGTCAGAGCCTTTGACAAGCGAGGACCAACTTTAGTCAGGATAAGTGTACTAGATGTTCCCCTTCAAAATGGCCAATTGTTGGCGCCCTTCCCGCTCAATATTTGGGAAGAGGCCCAGGGCCTTGCTCTATAAATAGGGCCAGCCACCACAGTAGAAAGGGAGGCAGATCCAATCCTTCCCAAGAGGCATCACCTCCGCAAGAACATCCCTCACGAGGCTGTTCTTCCCTTGTAGTGTTCATCAGCCCTAGAGGCAATCCACACACCACACACACTGGAGTAGGGTATTACACCACCATGGTGGCCTGAACCAGTATAAACCTTGCGTCCCTTGTGTTGTTCTTCGTGTAGCCTAGATCCTTTGCGAGGCGATGAGACGTGAGCCAGTAGGGGGAGTGATCTCCGCGTGCACCCCAGAGTTTGAACCTTAAGGGTCTGCCGGAACCAGAAATCCGACAGTTCTCTTCCTTCCACTCGGCTTGGCGGAAACATTAATGTACCCTGCGTACCAAAGAGGATGGATAGGAACAAAATGACGCAAACTCGACCTCTATGCTAGGGGTTAGTCACCGCTAAGCACTATCAACCCTAACCTAGGGAGAGACTCAATCTAGCATGCATGCTATAACTTAGAGCGCCAGTGCTTCATTTATTTATGCTCAGGGTCTACGTCTGGCTTTGTATAGAGGGTTACATGCCTTGCCGGCAAGGCTTGTACAAAAGGTGGCCTGCCGGGGGGCCCAGCAGCTGCGCC
The DNA here is from genome assembly GCF_002162155.2 of Triticum dicoccoides. Lineage (NCBI taxonomy): Eukaryota > Viridiplantae > Streptophyta > Magnoliopsida > Poales > Poaceae > Triticum > Triticum dicoccoides. The sequence continues at coordinate 475,955,264 of NC_041387.1, forward strand.
TTATGGGTAAAACTTGTGAAGATGCTCGATGTTCCAGGAGTTGCTCACTAGAATGGCAAATTCGGTCTCCAGGTGGACCACGCCAGGCCTAGTGACTCGTGTTACCCGATAAGGGCCTTCCCACTTCGGCGTCAACTTGTTGGAATTCTTGGCCGACTGAACGTGTTGAAGAACAAGGTCGCCTTCCTCAAAGCTCCGGACATTAACCTTGCGTCTATTGTAGCAGCGCAAGGCTTGCTGGTAGCGCGCTGCTCTCACAGCCGCCCGGAGACGATCTTCCTCAAGGAACGTTGCGTCATCTTGCCATAATCACTCTTGCTCAAGCTCATTGTAAGTGAGCACTCGAGGTGACCCGTATGTGAGTTTCATGGGGAGAACTGCTTCTGCCCCGTAGACGAGGGCAAAGTGTGTCTGGCCGGTGGCTCGATTTGGTGTCGTTCTGATCGACCGAAGAACCGCCGGCAACTCCTCAATCCAGCGCCTTCCACTCTTGCGCCGCCTGTCAAAAGTCTTTGTTCTTAAGCCTCGCAGAACTTCAGCATTTGCTCTCTCTGCTTGGCCGTTGCTTCGTGGGTGTGCCATGCAAGCAAAACAGACCTTGCTGCCAAGATCTTCGATGTACTGCATGAAGGCGTGGCTTGTGAACTGTGTGCTGTTGTCGGTGATGATCCTGTTGGGTACACCAAAACGGCAAACTAGCCCTTTGAAGAACTTGATGGCTAACTGCGTTGTCACCTTCCTCACTGCTTCCACCTCAGGCCACTTTGTGAACTTGTCGATTGCAACGTACAATTACTCAAAGCCCCCGACGGCGCGGGGAAAGGGGCCCAGTATGTCGAGCCCCCAGACCGAGAACAGCCAGGAGAGAGGGATCGTCTGCTAGGCTTGAGCTGGCTGATGAAGTTTCTTCGAATGGAACTGGCATGCTTCACACTTGGTTACTAGCACCATCGCATCCCGGAGGGCTGTGGGCCAGAAGAACCCTTGCCGGAAAGCCTTGCCAGCAAGGGCCCTTGACCCTATGTGGGAGCCACATATGCCTCCATGTATCTCTACCAACAGCTCCAGTCCTTCCTCCCGGGAGATGCACTTCAGTTTCACCCCATTCGATCTTTTTCTGTACAAGACATTGTCAATGATTTGGTACAGAGAGCAGACCGGCGGGCTACTCTCTCTACCTCTTCCTGCTCCTCAGGAAGCTCTCCGATTTGGAGGAAACGAACGGTGTGCTGCACCCATTCCGGAGCCTGTGGCTCGACGGCGAGGACCAAAGGCATTTCCTCTGCCATGGGAACGGTTGCCTCTGCGGCAAGGGCCTGGCACCCCACCGGAGTCGGTTGTCCCATGGCTGGATCGGCATCCACGGCAATTCCTTCGCCGGCGGCTCCAGGGAGCTCGGTGGGGAAGTACTTGACGGGGCCTAGCTTGCTCCGCTTGTTCTGCTCCATCGCTGGTTCGACGGATGGTTGAGTTAACCGAAGCACAAAGGTACCTGGTTCCACAGGTAGCTTGAGGGTAGCACGCTTTGACAGATAGTCGGTGACATCATTCTCCACTCAGGGGACATGCTCCGCCTATATCCCGTCAAAGCACTCCTCCAGTTTCCTCACTTCATCGATGTAAGCTTCCATCAGCGGGCTCTGATAATCCTTGTTGACTTTCCTGACGACGAGTTGTGAATCACCCCTGACGATGAGCTTTTTGACTCCGAGGTCCACTGTGATCCTGGGACCGGCAAGCAAGCCCTCGTACTCAGCGGTGTTGTTAGTTGACATCTCCCAAGGAAAGTGCATTTGGATGTCATGCTTGAGGTGCTCCCCAGTGGGCGCGACAAGCAGCACGCCAGCACCAGCGCCTTGCAGCAAAAAAGCCCCATCAAAGTACATGATCCAGTTGCGACTCGTTTCCTTGCCGGGGAGAGTGGTCTCCTGTACCTCTTCGTCGGGCGTCAAGGTCCATTCCGCAATGAACCCTGCCAAGACTCTGCTCTGGATTGTCGAGGTGCTCTCAAACTTTAACCCAAAACTTGACAGCTCCAGGGCCCATTCCACAATCCTCCCCGTTGCATCTGGGTTGTGCAGTATCCGTTGCAATGGGAGGCGGGTGACAACTGTGATCTCGTGCACTTGGAAGTAATGATGCAGCTTCCTCGAGGCCATAAGGAGGCCGAAGAGCAATTTCTGCACACCAGAGTACCTCGACCTAGCCCCCTGCAAGAGGGAGCTGACGAAGTAAACTGGGTGCTGCACAATTTTCTTCTTCTGCACCGCTTCACCTACTCGCAAGGGCCCTGTTGCACTGGTGTCAGCCCCTGCTGGGGACTTAGTCTTGCCGGGACCAAGCCCTGCCGAGGAGGGTTCTGTCTCACCATCCATTGATTCTGCGCTGACCCTGCCTCTTTGTCGACCTCTCTCTGCGCCACCAGTGCGGCGCTAACTACCTAATTTGTTGCCGCTAGGTACAACAGTAATGGTTCCTGTGGTTTAGGCGCAACCAGCACTGTCAGCCTCCGGGGTCCACTCCATTGGGCCCGCCTTCTTCAAGATCTTCAAAAAGGGAAGGGCACGCTCCACGTACTTGGAGATGAATCTGCTCATGGCGGCAACGCAGCCAGTGAGTTGACGCACGTCCTTGATCCGCTTAGGTGCCTCAATTTGCTCGATGGCCTTGATCTTATCTGGGTTCGCCTCAATCCCACGCCACGACACGAAGAACCCGAGAAGCTTGCCGGATGGGACACCAAAGACACACTTCTCAGGGTTCAACTTGAGGTTGATCTTGCGCAGGTTTGCAAATGTTTCATCCAGATCTTGCACAAGTGTTGCCTTGTCCTTGGTTTTGACCACTATGTCATCCATATAAGCTTCCATATTTCTATGCAGCTGGGGCTCAAAACCAATTTGGACTACTCTTGCAAAGGTCGAGCCAGCACTCTTCAACTCGAAAGGCATCCATAAAAAGCAATACGTACCACATGGGGTGATGAATGTTGTCTTCTCCTCATCTTCTTTTGTCATGAAGATCTGGTGGTACCCTGACTAGGCGTTGAGGAATGATAATAGGTCACACCCGACCGTGGAGTCAACAATCTGGTCGATGCGCGGTAACGGGAAAGGGTCCTTTGGACATGCTTTATTGATGTCCATGTAATCAATACACAATCTCCACTTCCCGTTTGCCTTGCGCACCACTACCGGATTGGCCAACCACATCAGATAGAGCACCCCTTTACCAAGCCTGCCGCCTCTAGCTTGCTTCTCCAAAGCTTGCTTCCTGACCTATTACCTCTCCAGAGCTTGCTTCCTGACCTTCTGCTTGACGGGCCGTGCATGAGGACAGATAGCAAGGTGGTGCTCAATCACTTCCCTGGGAACGACGGGGATGTCGGATGCTTGCCATGCAAACACATCGACATTCTCCCGCACGGAAGTGACGAGCTCGCTTTCCTATTTGCCGTCGAGGGTGGAGCTTATGGTAAAAGCCCCACCCGTGCCGTCCTCCTTGACGGACACCTTCTTGGTCTCTGGCGGTGCAGCTCTGGACTTCCTGCTCTTGCCGATGGAGCTCTATGGCATGTCCTCAATAGGAGCGCAACACACCGAGGAGGTGCGCTTGCCGGAGTGGGTGCGAGGAGTCTCGCCGGTCTTCTTCGCTTCCGGGGCACTATTGGCAGGGGTAGGTGCCTTGGCGACAGCTGCCGTAACTACTTCCCGGTAGAGTTGGTCGGCGCAAATCAACGCATCTTTCTTGTAGGAGGGGATGGTGATGATGTTCATTGGCCCGTGCATCTTCAGCGTGTTGTAGGCGCAGTGAGATGCCGCCATGAGCTTGGCTAGCACCGGGCGGCTGAGGATCCCGTTGTAAGGCAAGGGGATCTCGGCTACATCAAAGACAATCCTCTATGTCCTGTAGTTCAATTCGCCTCCAAACGTCACGGGCAGTGTGACATTTCCCTTTGGCTGGCTCCTCCCCGGATTGACCCCTTGGAACGTGCCCGTCTCCTTAGGTCTCCATCAGGGATCTGCAGTCTCTTGATCACAACAGGCGAGATTAAGTTCAGAGCGGCCCCACCGTAAACTAGCATCTTCGTCACCTTGACGTTGCGGATTGTTGGTGATACCAACAACGGCAAGCACCCGACCGCAGTAGTGCGGTCAGGGTGGTCCTCAGTGTCAAAGATGATAGGCGTGCTGGACCACTTCGGCGGCTTTCGTGCATCGAGCGACGGATCCACTCCTGTGATCTCATGCACACACTGCTTGAGCTGGCGGTGGGATGTATGCAGCAAGGCGCCACCATGGACGCACATGGCCTCTGTAGCTTTCTGGAACTCGTGGTCACCGGACTCATCGTCCTCATCATGATCATCATCTTCCTTCTTCTTGTCGCGGCCCCAGGCGGCCCTCTTCTGCTGATTATCTTTGCCGCGGCAGCCTCCTTGGCCGCCACGCTTCTTGCCGGATCCCTCGGCACCCTCTTGGCCCTTCTCCTTGTCCCGCCGCTCATACTCGGCTTTCTGCTTCTCAGCAAGCATCTCAACTTGCCGGCAGTTCTGGAGGTCATGGCCCTTGGTGCGGTGGATCTTGCAGTACTGCTTGTCGGAGCCCCCTGGCTTGTCGGCAGCTGCCAAGGCCCGGCAAGCGACACACCCGGTAACCTCCTTGACGAGTCACTCGCCTTGGCCTTCTTGGTGGAGCCGGTGTCGTCGGACCCCTCGACGGCATGCATGGTCTTGCCCTTGCGCTTCTTGTTACGGCACCAATCCTTCTTTGTCGGGGTGGCGGTGTCATCCGTGGAGTCGGTTTCCGCACAGGCGTCTTCGCCGGGGTACTTCCTCCCCTCTTCAGCCTGAGCGCATCGATCAGCTAGAACATAAATTGCGGCCACATCCTTGACCTTGTTCATCGCCAGCTCCTCACGCATCTTGCGATTGCGCACATTCTGGTGGAATGCAGTGATCACGGCAGCAGGATGAACGTCAGGAATGTTGTATTGCACTCGGCTGAACCTTTGGATGTACTTGCACAGGTTTTCTCCTTCCTTCTGGGGGATGATATGTAAGTCGCTTGCCTGGCCATGAGCTTGGTGGCCTCCAGTAAAGGTGCCAACAAACTCATGACACAGACCTGCCCAAGAAGAAATGGAGTCCACCGGCAAGTGCATCAACCATGACATAACATTGGGCTTGAGTGCCAAAGGGAAGTAATTGGCAAGCACCTTATCGTCGTGAGCCCCACCAGCTTGCATCGCGATGGTGTAGATGCTGAGGAACTCCAACGGGTGAGTCTTGCCGTTGTACTTCTCGCCAACATCGGGCTTGAACGTGTGGTGGGAGGGCCACTGGAACTGCCGCAGCTCACGGGTGAAAGCCGGACAACCCACCTCGTAGGGTAGTCCGCCGTAGCCTCCCGGTGCTGGGTGGTCCATAGAGGGCCCTGCCTACCTATCTGACTGGTGGCGCACATCACGTCGGCGCTCGATGGTGGTTCGAGCGTCTTCATGAGCTCGCTCTCGAAGAACATGATGTTGGTCGCGGTAGGTCCGCGGGTCGGATGACGCTATGGAGATATCATCACGAGCAACGTCGCGACAGATCGACACCCATGGTGGCTGATGTGGAGGAGGAGAGTGCACCATGGCCGCATCGCCTCCGGCCTGCCCACCGCTGGCATGTGGTGGTTCGGCAGAGCGATGGCCTACGGGCCCCACCGATCGCAACTCATCTTTGTTGCCGATGCCGACGAGGCTCCAGACGGTGGACCTCCATTCGTTGAGCTTCTCCATAGGGGGAGGAAAGTCAAGGAGCATCTGCACGCGTGCTAGGGCTTCTGCGGGCGTGGGCGGCGAAAGTTGCGTGGACCGTGATGTGCTTCGACGTCTAACTATGTTAGAAGGAGCTCCATCTCGGCCCTGCGGCCATCCGCCACCTCCGCCAACACCCCAACGCGCATGCTGGTGAAAGTGCGTTATATCAACTAGACGGGTGGTGAATAGGCGATTTTTATGAATTCTTCACTGAGGAATTTGCTGGTGAGGAAATTCCTAAATGAAGAACTACTTGCAGTGGAATAAGTACTCAGAAAGGAACATAACAGAACACAAGCATAGTCATCATGATGAAAAGAAGACAAGCACAGAGTACAGAAAGCGTAAACACAGGATAACACAAGGAAGAAGACGAACAGACTGAAGAAATAGAACTGAGGAAATTGAGAAAGTCTTCAATCAAAGTCTTCAAACAGATATGAACAAACACATAATAACATACATGAGGAAATGAAAGAGTTGAGGAGATAGAACCAGTTAGCTCGGTGAAGACAAAGATTTGGTAGACCAGTTCCAACTGCTGTCTCAGTTGTACATCTGGTTGGAGCGGCTGAGTATTTAAACTCGAGGACACCCACTCCCGGACACACAGTCCTCACCGTATTCTCCTTGAGCTAAGGTCACACAGACCTCGCCCAATCACTCGTGGTAAGTCTTCAGGTGACTTCCGAACCTTCACAAAGTCGGTCACTTGGCGATCCACAATTCCTCTTGGATGCTCTAGACCTTGGCGCCTAACCGTCTAGAAGAAGCATAGTCTTCAAAGGAAACAAGTGTCGGATCCACGCAGGATCAATCTCTTCAGTGATGCTCAATCACTTGGGGTTTTGTAGGTTTGGGTTTGGGATTTCCTCACTTGATGATTTTCACTCAAAGTCCTCGGAGGATGGGTTGCTCTCAAATGACGAGTGTCAGTTTCTCTCGGAGCAGCCAACCAGCTAGTGGTTGTAGGGGGCGGCTATTTATAGCCCAGGGAGCAGCCCGACATGATAAGACATAAATGCACATGATAAGACATAAATGCCCTTGTCTAATATGACTGTTAGGTGGGTAGATATTTTGGGACAACTGGCGCGTAGCACAGCAATGGTCGGAATATTGGGCTTAGAATTCCTCAGGGCTATCATGTTCCTCACTTTGTAGGCAATCCGCACTGGCGAATTCCTAACTCTTTAGTCAGAACAAATTCCTCAGAGACCAGAAGAACTTCGTCTCTGTCACTGAAGAATATGACTGAACTGTGCGAGATTTCCAATGGCTTCACTCGAAAGGATTGGTAGGTGTAGGATTTTGAGTTGAGCATCACATGGAAAGTTTTTCCTCGACCCCCTTTAACAGTATGGTGTTTCCTATGACTCAAGAAAGAGAAAATGAAACAGTAAAAACAAAAGTCTTCATACTTCATGTTCCTCAAATGATTACCAAGTCTTCAAGGTCACACCAATTTATTCACTTTCAAAGTCTACAGAAAGTATTCAGAAATCCAAAGTCTTTAGTTAAAGAACTTAAGTTTTAGGGGTTGACTTTCTCTGTAAATATCAAACTCCTCATAGACTTATAGACCTGTGTACACTCACAAACGCATCAGTCCCTTAACCTATAAGTCTTCAATACACCAAAATCACTAAGGGCCACTAGATGCACTTACAGCTGGCCCTCTTCGTCACGCGAAGGGTGCACGGGACTCTTCCCAGGGCGATGCCCAGGGTCACCAGCGGGGCGGCGCTGCTCATCGCGCACGACCTGAGACGAGCGCGTCGTGGGCGCCGACATTGGTGTCTTCGAGGTGGCCACGCCGCCGTATGGCGGAACGACGATGCCCCTGGAGGGCCCCGCGCCGCCTGCGGGGGGTCCAACTCCATCTCTGGAGTTCGCGACGTGTGGCTCGTCGCCTGGTACACGAACGACGCCGCTCACCAGGCCCGGGCTGCCCGGGTGATTTGGATGTTCGCGGGCTGCGCGACGGGTTCTCTCCGCGATTGTCCCGCTATTGGTCCGCACCAGTACAGGAAGTCTGGTCCCGGATGAACCGGTCACCATGGTCGTCTTCTTCTTGGGAGCCAAGGCGATGAAGAGCTGTGCCACTGGCTGCAAAACCAGATGCTCACTACTGCGCCCCCTACCTGGCGCGCCAAAGATGTCGGTGTGAAACGACACCTATGGGATCATAAGAATCCCTACTACAGTTGCGGGGCGCCGGGTGGTGAGAAGAGCAGGATTAGCAGTCAGTACGAGCACACGGGTTGTTTATCAAGGTTCGGGCCGCAGAGATGCATAACACCCTAGTCGTGCTTGGATGTGTAGATTTGTGTTCTTGAACTAGCTATAACGGGCGTAACTTGTCCAAAAGTCTGAATCCTTCTCCTGGATGCCTCGGGCCTCCTTTTATAGGCAAGGGGATCACCACAGTGGCACACAGGAGGTGGCATCGCGGTACTGTGGTTGAGCTTATCGCTAGCTAATACGGGACAAGACACATTTAATGCGCGTCTGACATGTCCCCCCACTTTACCGCCGCTTCGCCCTGCCTCGACACGCGCCTGGGCCAGCGAGGCGTCCAGTGCCATGTAGGCTGGCAGGCTGCTGAGGTGGCGCGGTGGCGGGGCCTTCATGAAGATTTGCATGCCACCATGCAGGCATGCGCTGAGTTGGCTGATAAGCCTTGTGCTGACACGCAGGTGCCTACCTAGCTGGTGGGCTGGCAGCTGCATGGGAGCGGTGGTATTAGCTTGGCGGGTGCGGGCCTGGTTGTGGCCTCGTGGATGTCCTCGGCAAGGGCCTGCCCAGATGGTGGGCTGGCAGCTGCATGGGAGCGGATGTCCTCGGCAAGGTGCCTGCCCAGTTGGTGGGCTGGCAGCTGCATGGGAGCGGTGGTAGGAGCTTGGCGGGTGCGGACCTGGCTGTGGCCTCGCGGATGTCCACGGCAAGGCCCTTGCCGGGGGCCCCGGCAAGGGCCTTGCCATGGCGTTGCGGTTGTCCCCGGGAAGGGTCTTGCCGGGGGTGTTGTGGGTTTCCTCGGTGAGGATCTCGCCGAGGTTCATCGTCCTCTACTCTTCTGATTTGGAGTGTTCTTCGTCTTCACAAAGATCTGCATGCCATCATGGTGGCGCCTCCTGAGCCTTGGTCCCAACGCGGTTGGCGGCACTGGAGGAACTGGGGCTCAAGGGTGGCGCGCTCTGCTGGCGTCAGGTAGGCTGCCGGGCTGCCCCAGCAAGGACCTTGCTGGGGGAAACCACTCTGCCTTCTTGCTCTTTATGCCTCTGTCTTGGCGTTGCTTCGATTCTGTGTTGTGGCTCTGATTTCCTGTCCCTGCCCTGCATAGGTGTGGTCGTGGGCATGGCTCTGACTGTCCATGCACAAATAAGGGGTACAACAACAACGCCCCTATTTTAGTACACTAACACAAATTAATCCAGGAGTGGATCACTCGTCGTCTTTGTTTGCTCGCCAGCCACCCTCGAGCATATCGATGCTGTAATCCTTGCCTCTCCCGTGGTCCGGCCGGGTTTGCATTAAGAAGCCTATTAGTTACTCCTCTCCATCACGATGAGGCATATTTCCTCGCAATCCCTCTTTGTATTTTGTTCTGTATGTTCCCAAATTAGGTATAAAATAACAGAGATCGTTATATGTTAATTATCTACCTTCCTAACTAGTACATATAAGTTGTATTTGTTCCAATAAGTTACTGCCGATTTACAGATCGCGGGCGCCCGAGTCACACAAACTAAACAAATGAGCCTTACATTTTCTAAATTATTGCATGACATGTTTAGAAAGCATGATACCAATTTGTTAATTTTATGCTTGTCCTCCTTTCCCGAGTTTCGCATTTGTTCTCTGTATATGTCAAATAGCAGCGACAACACTCATGCTCCAGGCGATGTATCTTTATCTGATTTTGACAACCCTAGGTCTTCAGAAGATGGTGAGGGATCAAGTAATCTTGAACAGGATAGAGCTGCAGCAATTACTCTTCCAGTCAGGACACGGAGGTACACTCCAAGGAATCCCACACACCAGCCTAAAGGTGTATATGAAGTAACTGAGATCGATTTAAAGTCTTGGGCTCCAACTAAACCAGATAAAGCACGCACGAGGTTCAGGAGTGTGTGTGGATTTGTTGGCAAGGCAAGGCTCAACATAAATCTGCCGGGGTTTCAGAAGGCTCAGACAGAAACATGGCAACGGATAGTCCGGGAGATCATGGATCACTTCAATGTTCCAGAGCAGTGGAGAATGCAGGTGGAACACGCTGCACTAAAGAAGGCTAGGGATGCTTGGAGAAATTGGAAGCACGTCCTGTACAAGAAGTACTTGAGTGAAGGCAAGGACCCAATCCCCACATACCCCCAAATTACAAAGGCAGATTGGGCAGAACTCAAAAGGGTCAGGGCAATTAAAGAGTTTGCTGAGAAGAGTTTCAAGCAATCGGAACTTCATACGAAGAACACACACCCCCACCGTATGGGTGTGGCAGGATACTACAACATGAAACCAATATGGGACCAGGACGACAAAGAAGTAGTAGCGGCGGGTGGGGAACCTGCCTTTAGTGAAACTAGGGGCGAATGCGCCAGAGACTACTTGCAGGCACGTGCAATGAGGCGTGATGAGGGAACTTATTACTTTAAAAACTCACATGAAGAAAAACTATATCAAGTGATGGTAGAGGCTTCCAAGATCCCTAGAAAGTTCTACATGAACTCAGGGCCATGTGACATTCCGTCCATTCCTCTGGAAACAAAAGATCCCCCTGGCTGTTCAAGGGGTATATGTCGGATTTAGGGTTCCAGCAGACCCTTGAGGTTTGAACACTGGGGTGCGCGCGGAGGTTTCGCCTTCTACCTACCTGTTCCTCACCGAATCGCTAGGATTTAAACTGCGAGAAGAACAACACAAGAAACGCAGGGTTTATACTGGTTCAGGCCACCATGGTGGTGTAATACCCTACTCCAGTGTGTGGTGTGGTGGATTGCCTCTTGGGCTGATGATGAACAATACAAGGAAGAACAGCCTCGCGAGGGTCTGTTCTTGTGGTGGTGTTGTCCCTTTGGAGGGGTTGATTCCAGATGCCTAGATACTATGGTGGCTAGTCCTATTTATAGGCAAAGGCCCTGGGCCTCTTCCCAAATATTGAGCGGGAAGGGTGCCAACAATTGGCCATTTTGAAGGGGAACATCTGGTACACTTATCCTAACTAAAGTTGGTCCTCGCCTGTCAAAGGCTCTGATGGTGACACCGTCTTGGGCTCCACGGTGACCTCCATCCTGCCGTTGGACTGGTCTTGGTCTTGTTGCACCGAAATGGATGCCTTTGCTTGATGCTCTCGCCTGCGCTTGCTCCCCGTGCACCAAAGAGGAAAGAAGGACATTGCGCGGGCTGGCGCCCTCGATCGTCATGGCTTGCGTCATGGGCACCTCGCGAGGTACCCCGCCTTGAACTCTCCGCCTCCTCGTGAGCCAGCCTGATGAGGCCGTGCCTGAGGAAGCTCCCTGTCGTCCGCCCCGCGAGGCTTGGCCCCTCGCGAGGGTCTTGAGCTTGTGTTGATGAAGATGGGCCGTGCTGGGCCCCTTTGAGCCACGCCGCAGGCCGCAGGTAGGCAAGTCTGGGGACGCTCGTTCCCAGAACACCGGCAGTAGCCCCCGGGCCCAAGGCGCGCCCGGGCTTGGCCGAGCAGAGAGGCGAAAGGGCAAGTGTGAAGCGTCACGGGCCCTAACAGCCTGCGGCCTTGGGCGCCGCATGGCGGTCGATTGGACGTGTGCGTCTCCACTTCCCCATGACGCCTCGGCAACTGCACTGATTCGACAAGTCCCTGCACGCGAAGCGATTCATGATTACCTACAGTCATGGAGGCCTACGGTTGGCCTCCTCTGGTTTTAAGTACGGCACGCCGCGTGCCCTTCCAGTTTATCCCCTCTTGCTTCTCCTTCTTCCTCATGGCCCCGTCAAGGAGGTTCTCGGCCGCAGAGAAGGGAAAGGCCCGCCAGGCCGAGCCTGCCTCTCCCCTGCCCAAGCACGGTCGCGGCCGCCCTCGCAAGCACCCCGTGGCCTCCATGGCGGTTCCCCGTGACCGCGGAGGTGACTTCCCGCGTGGCGACGGGCGGCCAGCCGTGACCGGGAGGGTGTGTTTCGGCCATGCGGACCCCGAAGCCGCGCTCTCGCGCTGCGGATGTGCTGCCGGAGTTTGTTGTGTGGGCAGCGGAGCCGGCCAACGCCCTGCTTCAGCTCCCTCGCTTCCTCCTAGGCGAGCTCCCGGCTGGCACCCCGGGCGGCCTCTGGCTCCAGGTGGACGGCTGCTGCAGCCGGGCCTCGTGGGCTTCGCTGGAGGTCTTCACGGCCGGGAGCCTGGCCCTGACCCGCGGCTGGCAGACGTTTGCCCACACACGTGGCCTGAGCCGCCGGTGCACCCTGCACTTCAAGTTCGACGGCGACGCCACCCTCTACGTGAGGGTGTTTGGGGACGATGGTCGCCGCGCAGGGTGCTTCCCTGAAGACAACGGCCACGGCCGGGGACCCAGCCCTGGCGAGGATGGAGAGGGCAGCGCGCGTGTGGCTGGCGGAGCCCAGGTGAGGGAGTCCTGGACTAGGGGGTGTCCGGATAGCCGAACTATCATCATCGGCCGGACTCCAAGACTATGAAGATACAAGATTGAAGACTTCGTCCCGTGTTCGGATGGGACTTTCCTTGGCGTGGAGGGCAAGCTTGGCGATACGGATATGTAGATCTCCTACCATTGTAACCGACTTTGTGTAACCCTAGCCCTCTCCAGTGTCTATATAAACTAGATGGCTTTAGTCCGTAGGACGAACAACAATCATACCATAGGCTAGCTTCTAGGGTTTAGCCTCCTTGATCTCGTGGTATATCTACTCTTGTAACACACATCATCAATATTAATCAAGCAGGACGTAGGGTTTTACCTCCATCAAGAGGGCCCGAACCTGGGTAAAACATCATGTCCCTTGTCTCCTGTTACCATCCGCCTAGACGCACAGTTCGGGACCCCCTACCCGAGATCCGCCGGTTTTGACACCGACATTGGTGCTTTCATTGAGAGTTCCTCTGTGTCGTCACCGATAGGCTCGATGGCTTCTTCGATCATCAACAACGACGCAGTCCAGGGTGAGACCTTCCTCCCCGGACAGATCTTCGTCTTCGACGGCTTTGCACTGCGGGCCAATTCGCTTGGCCATCTGGAGCAGATCGAAAGCTACGCCCCTGGCCGTCAGGTCAGATTGGAAGTTTGAACTTCACGGCTGACATCCGTGGGGACTTGATCTTCGATGGATTCGAGCCACACCCGAGCGCGCCGCACTGTCACGACGGGCATGACTTAGCTCTGCAGCCGGACATTATCCTGGAGGCCGCACTCGAGTCCGCTCCGATCTTCAATTCGAAGCCGGCTGCGCAGATCGAGGACGGATGGCTAGAGACCGCCTCGGGGGCTGCAACCTCTACGACGATAGAGACGAACACTGATCTCGTCCCTCATAAAGCCCGTGACTCCGAGGTGTCGGACTCCTTGCCGGACTCCGAGCCTCCCGCGCCCCCTCCAATTGAATCCGGTTGGGCGCCGATCATGGAGTTCACCGCTGTGGACATCTTTCAACACTCACCTTTCGGCGACATCTTGAGCTCGCTAAAGTATCTCTCATTATCATGAGAGCCCTGGCCGGACTGCGGTCAGGACGGTTGGGATGCGGACGACGAAGAAATTCAACGCCCACTCACCACCCACTTAGTAGCCACTGTCGACGATCTAACCGACATGCTAGACTTCGACTCTGAAGACATCGACGGTATGGACGACGATGCCGGAGACGACCAAGAACCAGCGCCTATCGGGCACTGGAAAGCCACCCCAACTCACGACGTATACATGGTCGATACACCAAAAGGAAGCGACAATGAGGAACAACGGGGCCTGGTGAACGACAACTCCCCCAACAAACAACCAAAGCGGCGACGCAAGCGCCGCCCGAAGTCCCGCCTCGATAAAAACGGCACCCATACGGACCTGGCCCTAGAGCAGGGTGAAGCAATGGACGGCGAACATGCCACCAAGCAACCATCCAGACATGATGAACTGGACAAGCAACCCATCCCCGGCGAAAATAAGAGCCCAGACGATCTCACACCGAACACATCACCAGAGCATAGGAACCTTCATAAAAGGCTCGTCGCCACTGCAAGAAGTTTGAAGAAGCAAAAGCAGAAGCTCAAAACAGCGGAGGACGCACTCAGAAGGAGACGGAGCAAAGTACTCAATACCGCAGATAAATATGGCGCTAGTCACCAAGCAAAGAGCTACCCGAAGCGCAAGTTGTTGCCCGAATTTGACGAGGAGGCCTTAGAACCCCCGCAGTCAAAAAAGAAAGAGGCCGCCTGGCCGGATAGACGGCCAGATGACAGGCTAAGAGCAGCAAGGGGCGCCGTACACAAGCCGGCACACTATCAGCATAAAGATCCCCGGAGAAAGGATGACCTGGTCAGGTCTATCTATGGGCCAAAAAAGAAGACTCCAGGAAGCAACACCACCCGCCGAGCGTTTGAAGACAACGGCACACCCAAATACAGGGGCGCCGCACACCCACTATGTTTCACCGACGAGGTACTGGATCATGAATTTCCAGCGGGATTCAAACCCGTAAACATAGAGGCATATGACGGAACAATAGACCCCGGAGTCTGGATTGAGGATTATATCCTACACATACATATGGCCAGAGGAGACGATCTCCATGCCATAAAATACCTACCCCTCAAGCTCAAAGGGCCAGCTCGGCATTGGCTCAAAATCCTTCAAGAAAATACCATTGGAAGTTGGGAAGAGCTCGAGGATGTGTTTCGAGCAAATTTTCAGGGGACTTATGTCCGCCCTCCGGATGCAGACGATTTAAGTCACATAACTCAACAGCCCGGAGAGTCAGCACGCAAATTCTGGAACAGGTTCCTCACCAAAAAGAACCAAATAGTTGACTGTCCAGACACCAAAGCCTTAGCAGCCTTTAAGCACAACGTCCGAGATGAATGGCTCGCCAGACACCTCGGCCAGGAAAAACCAAGAACAATGGCCGCACTAGCAAGCCTCATGACCCGCTTTTGCACGGGGGAAGACAGCTGGCTGGCTAGATGCAGCACCAGCGACCCGAGTACATCCGAAGTCAGGGATGGAAATGAGAAATCACGACGCAGAAAAGATCAGCGCCGGAATAAGGAAAATGGCCCAAATAGCACGGCGGTCAATGCCGGATTCAAAAGCTCTCGGCCGAATAATAAAACACTGCCCCTCAAGGACAACAGCGACGTGCTATCCAACCTAAACAAAATTCTAGATAGGCTATGTCAAATACATAGTACCTCCGGGAAGCCTGCAAACCATACCCACAGAGATTGTCGGGTCTTCAAACAGTCCGGCCGACTTAACGCCGAACGCAAGGGGCTCGACACACCAAGCGAAGACAACGCGAACCCCACAAGCAGCACGCCGGAAAACAGAAGACTTTCCCACTAGAAGTCAAAACAGTGAACTCACTTCATGTGATAACACAAAAACATAGTGCGGAACCTGCCATACCAGGACACTGTCCGCAGAATGGGGATAGACCCTACCAAAATTCGCCGTAGCAGCACTTCCTTCAAAGAAGTGACGCCAGGCCTTTAAGCCAATTGTACAGCCTCTGTACCACTAGAGGTTGTGTTCGGTTCATCCGACAACCTCCATCGCGAAAAGCTCACTCTCCATATCGCCCCATTTAACAGTGGCCCTCAAGCACTACTGGGACGCGAAGCTTTCGCCCGCTTTAATGCAATACCACATTACGCGTCTCTTACGCTTAAAATGCCCGGTCCACGCGGCATAATCTCATTAAAGATTAACTCCGAGTGTTCCTCGACCACGGAGAACGGGAGGCTGCCTTGACAGCCACACACTAATCCTACCTTGCAGGTCCAAGCCCCTAAAAAAAAGGTCATTCAGACCTCGGACACGGTTAGGCGAGTCCGGCGTAAATAAATAAGGGGCTTCCCAGCCGCATGCCCCTTTACAAGGGGCCGCGCGTATAAACGATGAGAGCCAATAAAGCTCAACTTTATTCATCTTCCAAATTATACTTTATTTTAAATACAACTTTTGCACGATATTTTCTTCCAAACTAAGTCCTTCTCTTTTACAGATGAAGCACGTGCTACACCCGTCCAGGATACATCACAACGGAGACATAGGCGCAGACGTGCAGCAGGGACCCGTTGCAAGGAATCTTTTCAGATTAAGACCCTGCGTAAACCTTTCTTACTGTATCTTGTTGATACACATCCCCCGGTTTCCTACCATGACCGAGGAGGAGGCTGGCGTTTTGGCATCGGCCGCGTCAGAAGTTCCCGCCTGTACCTGGACACTAGGGGCTTAGGGCATTGTTCTGCCTGGTATCATAAAGACCGAACACCTCAGGGAGTGTTCGACGTCTCGAGTTAGGCCTTATATGCATCAGCTCCGAATCATGTCTTTGGTCAAATGTTGGGTTTGCCCGACTCCTGTGTTTTGCTGCCTTACGTTCCGCTCCATCGGCTAACACGGCACCAGGAGAACTACTGCGATTGTGCCCCGGTTCGGCCGGGCGAGCACCTCAGTAGAGAAAGCCGAAAACTGACTGTCATGATATAGCGAGAGACTGGTCAACCACTCGATCGACTATTGGAATGTTTAGAATTCCTCCGCTTTGACGAAGAACCGCTTCCCGGTCAGGCACATACGCGCCCCGAGTTCGTAGAAGCATGGTGCCTCTAGGGGCTATATAGTAGCCCCACCTTCGAGCTCCTATGGCTAAGTGAAAGTGATAAAGCATTATAGTCCGGTTGCCTAGTTTGCTACGCTATCACCTCCTTCAAAGGACCAAGACGTTGGATTAAGTGTGAAAAAGCGCTTTTCTTTTTGCAAACACCCCCGCACCATGTGCGTGGGGGCTGAAGCCAAAGACTGCCATCTTTCAGGTTATACATACATATACGGCCGCACAGGAGATAGTTCAATACTTGAACGCACAAGTATAAAAAGCTATTGCATTATAAACATGATCTCAGAAATCATACGTGTCATTTAAACATAACATCTTTCAAGCACTGCGACTCTATTAAACGAGCGCCCTGCAGGACTTCCTCAAAATAGTGCTCGGCAGGTAATCGGCTTTTGTCCGAACCCTGGGATGCAACAGTGGTGGCATACATCTCCGCCCAGTATGTCTTCACACGGGCGAGAGCCATCTGTGCACCTTCTATGCATGCCGACCGCTTCATCGCCTTGATATGCGGCACAACCCCAAGGAATTGCTGCATCAAGACAAAATAACTCTCAGGCTTGGCCCTTTCCGGCCACAGATGAGCGACCACATCCGTCATGGCAAGTCCGGACAATCTATTCAGCTCAGCCCACTCAGCCAGCCGATCAGTCAACGGAAGTGGATGCTCCGGACTATGGAATTGAGACCAGAAAAGCTCTTCCATTTCGTGATCCTTCTGGCTTCGGAAGTGCACGACGGCGTCCGCCGCACTCGCCGCCAAATCCAGATAGGGATCCTCCGCACCACACAATTGGCCCAACTGAGCATACTTCGGATCCGTGAACTTCCTACGCAGGAGAAAGGGCTTTCCAGCCGCAATGTCTCCAGCTTGACGCAGTTCCTCCTTCATAGCCCGCATCGCACTTCGGGCATCCTTGACTTCGGCGGCAGCCTTCTTCAGGCCCTCTTGCTCCACTCGGCATTCTCCTTCAAGAACTTCAGCGGTCGGTAGCATCTTTTAATTTCAAGGCCATTCCGGCCATCTCTTCCCTGCTTCGGCAGTGAGCAGCCTTTTCGGCTTTTAACTCTTCCGCTGCCTTCGAGGCAGCCGCATCACTTTTCCTGGCTTGCTCCTTGGCTCGATCTAGCTTTGCTCGAAGGTCTTCCACAGCAGTGGCACCATCTGCATCAAGCATACAAATTGTAAGGAATGGGCGTCAGCTCCCTTACTAGGTGACCGCGGAGCAACCACCTACCTTGTGACTCATCAAGTCGTTTATTGACCAGCGCGATGTCCGCATCCGCAACATCGAGTTGCCTCTTCAGCTCGGCAACTCCATTAGTCCGGCTGGCCACCGAACGTTTCGCCACCTGCATAGGAAAGGCGACATTCTATAACTGAGATTATGATCCTTGGCACGCTGTCGCTTTCGACAGCATACCAAGTCTCAGGGGCTACTATCTATACAGGGCGCACTCCATGTGCAAAACTGTCAAAAGGTATGTCATTTTTTGCGTACCTCAAACCCCGTCAGCAAACTTCCAACGGCCTCATACAACCCGCTCTCTGCGGATGAGATCCTTTCAATCACCGTGCTCATTAATGTGCGGTGATCTTCTGAGATAGACGCCCTCATGAGCAAATCCTGCAGCTCTACCGGCCGTACTCCAATGGGTGCCGAACTCCCCGGCCCCGCCGGACTCGGGGAGACCCTCCGTGATGACACCTCAGGGTCGTCCGCCCCGCCCGACGGGGCGGCAGATGGAGGCGTTTCGCTCTCCATCATCTGCGGATGAAGGTCCCCCGAAGATGAGCTCTGCTGAGATGGGCTGAGATCCGAACTACAAGGTGAAAACTTCGGTTACCCTTAGAAATAAAGTAGGGGTGTCCCCTATTACAAAATCCCCCCCTTTTTACTTACGACTCGCTGGAGGGCTGATTCCTCTGAGGAGACAGTGCGGCCGTGGCTCTTCCCGGCACAGGACCTTCCGGTGCAGATTTCTTTCCCCGCTTTGAGGCCTTGGCCTCCGGGTCTTCGGAAGCAGTCCTCTTCTCCCCCTGGAAGGAGGGGCTCTCGATTCCCCCCTTACTGAAAGCCTCCTTAACAGAGGTGGTAGTTTCCCTGTGCCCCCCTTCGCCCTCCTCTGAAGGTGCAACCTCCAACATTTTGACTAACACGGGATCCGGCGTGGTCTCAGGGAGGGGGGCCGGACACTGTATCAGTTTTGCTTGCGCTATCCACTCCTGTCCAAGGGATAGCTGGTTAAACGGCAAACCCATGATAAATAAATGGACAATATGTCTGGACACAGGGCTACTTACTTGAGTATCCTGGCGATTGCAGCTTAGGCCAGCATGCTCGGTCAAATCCGAACGAATCTCTTGCGATCCAAAGAACAGTTTGTACATCTCCGCGGGTGTCAAACCCATGAAGTGTTGGAGAGCTCGTGACCCCTCCGGATTAAATTCCCACAGGTGGAGGGGGCGACGTTTGCAGGGCAGAAGGCGCCGAATCAGCATAGCCTGTGCCTACGACCAGATTAATCTCCCTTTCTTGGAGGCCTCGAATCCGGTCCTGCAACAGGGGTACGTCTTTGGACGGCCCCCAGTTAAGCCCCTTGTTGACCCATGACGTCAGCCGTTGTGGAGGGCCCGAGTGGAAGACGGGCGGCGACCTCTGCCTGCTGCCCCTGGGAGCGGTGATATAGAACCACTCCTGTTGCCACAAGTCGAGCTCCTCCTGAAAAGAGCCCTCGGGCCATGGAGCATCGGCCCTCTTGCTTATAACCACCCCGCCGCACTCTGCCTGACGCCCCTCTATCATCTTCGGCTCCACGTTGAAGGTTTTGAGCCACAAGCCGAAGTGAGGGGTAGTTCGGAGGAAGGCTTCGCTGAACGACAATGAATGATGAGATGTGGAGGATGGACTCCGGAGCCAAGTCATGGAATTCCAGCCCATAGTAAAACATGAGCCCCCTCACGAAGGGATCCATCGGGAAGCCTAAACCCCGACGGAGGTGAGACACGAACACGACGCTCTCGCCGGGCTCGGGAGTAGGAATAACTTGCCCTCGGGCAGGCAACCTATGCGAAATCTCGTAGGTCAAGTACCTGGCGTCTCTCAGCTTTAGCACGTCCTCTTCCGTGACGGAAGAGGGCATCCACCGGCCTCGTAGGTCGGAGCCGGACATTGTCGAAGGTTGAAAGTACCTGAATCTGGAGCCCTGGGTGTTGGAACTTGGGGTGAGAGGCGGATTCGATTGAGGATTGAAAAAAAAGAACGGGCCTCGGTCTCATTATAAAGAGGAAGAATACCAAGAGCCGTCCCCGTGACCGTTTGGAACCCGCCTTCGATGGAGGGGGCGTGGCAACGGGCGCGGTTTGGTTACCCACGTCCGTATTTATGAGAATCCCGGAATAAGGGGAACACGATCTCTGCCTCGACAAGACGTGCCAAGGAAACCGCTTCGCTAAACACGCTGAGGTGGTACAATAAAAACAATTCTAGTAAAGGCTTGGTAGTGGTGTGACGTCACACCACCAAATACGTCAGCAGATTGAACTTGTGTAATATTATTCTCTCTACGGTGGTACGTGGAATTTATTTTGCAGAGCCGGACACTATCCTGGTGTTCACAATCTTCTATAAATTATTCGGAGGAGGAACCCGCCTTGCAATGCCGAAGACAATATGCACGCCGGACTCATCGTCATTGAAGCCTGGTTCAGGGGCTACTGAGGGAGTCCTGGACTAGGGGGTGTCCGGATAGCCGAACTATCATCATCGGCCGGACTCCAAGACTATGAAGATACAAGATTGAAGACTTCGTCCCGTGTCCGGATGGGACTTTCCTTGGCGTGGAGGGCAAGCTTGGCGATACGGATATGTAGATCTCCTACCATTGTAACCGACTCTGTGTAACCCTAGCCCTCTCCAGTGTCTATATAAACCGGATGGCTTTAGTCCGTAGGACGAACAACAATCATACCATAGGCTAGCTTCTAGGGTTTAGCCTCCTTGATATCGTGGTAGATCTACTCTTGTAACACACATCATCAATATTAATCAAGCAGGACGTAGGGTTTTACCTCCATCAAGAGGGCCTGAACCTGGGTAAAACATCGTGTCCCTTGTCTCCTGTTACCATCCGCCTAGACGCACAGTTCGGGACCCCCTACCCGAGATCCGCCGGTTTTGACACCGACACCAGGATTCCTCAAGCTTCACTAGTTCCTCTTCGGGCAGCGACTCTTCTAGCAGCGGCCGCGGTCGGCCTCCACGCCGTCGTGCCTGCTTGGAGGGTGGTAGCGGGTCTGCCCGCCACTGCACCCTGGTGAAGCGCGAGAGGGAGTCCGCTTGAGCTCCGAAGGCAGCTCGGGTCCTCCCTAAGGGCCGGCGCGTGGCGAGCTTTGCCTGATTTGTCCTTCCCTCCCCCTTTTTCCTGCACAAAAAGACAGCTATGTGGGGGCCCCGTGGGGGCGTGTTTGTGTTATCGTTGTCAATTGTCGTAATGTTTCCGTTATTTTGGTATTGTTCCTTCTTGCCGAACGCCCGCGCGTAGGTAATCCCCAGCCTTGGCCATGGGGCGACCGACCTAGGTCCTGTATTCGTGTCGCGGTGCCCGTGAGGCACAGACTGGAGGGATGCTCCTGTAGTGGACCCGGGTCGTGAGGTCTTGACCGAAAGGATCAAAACACTCGCGAGGGTGCCAGGGTCGTCCCCTCACGAGACCTTGCGCAAGAGAAATCAAGGCCGAAGGGCGAAAAGTCGAAGAGCCATAAGTCAAAAGACAGTGACAGTTTCAATAAAACTTCAAATGAGAATGAACTAGCCAACTGCAGAAAGCAAATGAAAAAGCCACGTCCGGCACCTAGTCTAGTCTTCGACGTCTTCTCACCAGCGCGGAGCTAAGTGCTGCCACTGGGCGTGGGAGGGAGCCCCAGGGCCTGAGGTCGGCTCTCCTGAGACTCCGGGGCATGTACAGCCCCAACTCATTATTACGTGAGAGTGTCACGGGCGGTGAGCTTCACAGGCGTTGGCCTTCTTCACATGCTCCGGGCCTTTCTTCGGGGAAGCAAGCTTCACGGGCATTGGCCCTCTTCACAGGCTTCGGGCCTTTCCCAAAACGCGACAGCTTCACAGGCATTCGCCTTCTTCATAGGCTCTAGGCCCTTTCCAAAACGCAACAGCTTCACAGGCATTTTCCTTCTTCACAGGCTCTGGGCCCTTTCCAAAACGCAACAGCTTTACAGGCATTCGGCTTCTTCACAGGCTCTGGGCCCTTTCCAAAACGCAACAGCTTCACAGGCATTTGCCTTCTTCATAGGCTCTGGGCCTTTTCCAAAAAGATGATCTTCACAGGCATTTGCCTTCTTCACAGGCTCTGGGCCTTTTCCAAAAAGATGATCTTCACAGGCATTTGCCTTCTTCACAGGCTCTGGGCCTTTTCCAAAAAGATGATCTTCATAGGCATTTGCCTTCTTCACAGGCTCTGGGCCTTTTCCAAAAAGATGATCTTCACAGGCATTCGCCTTCTTCACAGGCTCTGGGCCTTTTCAGGGGTAAAACCTCCGGAGGTGCTGGATGTTCCACGCATTCTGGAATGGCACCCCCTCCTGAGTCTCCAAGCGCGCGGAGCCGGGCCTGGAAACATGAACAACCTTGAACGGGCCCTCCCACATGGGAGAGAGCTTATGCAGTCCCTCCCTGGAGAGAACCCGCCTGAGAACGAGGTCCCCTACCTCAAGAGTCCTGGGGCGGATGTTGCGGCAGTGGTATTGCCGCAGTGCTTGTTGATATCTCGCCGCTCACAACGCGGCTTCTCGGCGACGCTCCTCCCCTAGCACAAGGTCCATCTCCCGCATGGCATCCTGCTGCGCTTCGTCGAATGCCAGGACCCGTGCGGACCGACGTCTGGCCTCGTGAGGGAGGACCGCTTCGGCTCCATAGACCAAGAAGAAAGGGGTCTCTCCAGTCGGCTTGCTTGCAGTCATGCGGATGGACCACAACACGGACTGGAGCTCGTCGTACCAGCCTCTGCCGCGAGCTTCCAGCTTCTTCTTGAATGTTCTGGTCCCGAGGCCCCTCAGGACCTCCACGTTGGCCCGCTCGGCCTGGCCATTGCTTCGAGGGTGTGCCACTGAAGCGTAGCATATCTGCGTTCCAAGGTTAGCACAGTATGTTTTGAAGAGGTTACTGGTGAACTGTGAACCGTTGTCGGTGATGATGCGGTTCGGCACCCAGAACCGGCTCCCGATGCCCTTGATGAACTTGACCGCTGAACCCGCGGGGATGGTGCGGACGGCTTCCACTTCAGCCCACTTGGTGAATTTGTCCACGACGACGTAGAGGTAGCGATAGCCCCCTGGCGCCCGGGGAAACGGGCCCAGGATATCAAGCCCCCAGACTGCGAATGGCCATGTGAGGGGTATGGTCTGCAGACCTCCCGCCAGCTGATGGATCTGCTTCGCATGGAATTGACAGGCTTCACAAGCCTTTACCAGTTCGACGGCGTCATTGAGCGCAGTAGGCCAATAGAAACCGCTTCGGAATGCCTTGCCCACGAGGGTTCGTGATGACGAGTGGTGCCCATAGTCTCCATCGTGTATGTCCGCCAGCAGCTCTTTCCCTTGCTCCCTGGAGATGCAGCGTAGGGATACATCATTTGGTCGCTTCCGGTAGAGTTCCCCATCCCTGATGCAATATGCTGTGGCTTGCCGCGCCACACGCTCCGCTTCCTCTTCCTCCTCTGGCAGGGTCCCTTGCGTTAAGTAACTCCGGAGCTCTGTGATCCAGCGCCCCTCCTGAGGCTCGATTGTCAGGAGCAGGCACGCTCCTGAGGCTGGGCCATAGGCCGGGGCTCCCGAGGTAGGTGGCTGGGGGAGCCCTTCCCGAGGCTGCGCCGTGTTTGATAGCGATGGCATGGCCGAGGGCTTGAAGAGCCGCTCCTCGAGGACGCCAGGCTCCTGAGGTAGCCGCCTGGATGCTCGTTTGGCGATGTCATCGGCCTCCTGATTGGTGCCACGGGGCACAGGCTGCAACTCCAACCCCTAGAACTGCTTTTCCATCCTGCGGACCTCCGCAAGGTAGGCCTCCATGTGTTCGTCTCTTGGATCGTATACTTTGTTGGAGAAGTTGACGAGGAGCTGTGAGTCGCCCTTGATGGTTAGGCGCTTTACACCTAGGGTAACCGCGGCCTTCAAGCCTGCTATCAGGCCTTCATACTCCGCTATGTTGTTGGAGACCTTTTCGCCTTGCTGGAAACAGAGCTGCACGGCGTAATGGAGCTTGTCCTGAGTGGGAGATATGAGCACCGCCCCAGCCCCTGCGCCTTGCCTGGAGAACGCTCCATCGAAGTACATGACCCAGCCTTCTGGTGCCTCACTTCCTAGGGAGAGGGATCGATCCTCGCCGGACTTGAGGCCCGGCGCCTCCATCCATTCGGCCATGAAATCCGCTAGTGCGGCTCCCTTGATGACTCGGGTCGTGCTGAATTCGAGCTGAAATGCTTGCAGCTCAATGTTCCACTCGGCGACCCTTCCGACAGAGTTAGGGCTCCGGAGCACTCTTTCCAAGGGGTACGCTGAGACAACCTTGATAGGGTGACCCTGAAAGTAGTGTCGCAGCTTGCGCGAGGCTACCAGTAGCGCGAGGAGAAGTTTCTGAGGCATGGGGTATCGTGCTCTCGCATCCCGCAACACCGTGCTGACGAAGTACACTGGGTGCTCGACGAGGCTTGGAGCGTCGGTGCTGGTGGCGTCCTCCGGAAGCCGTGGTGCCTCCTGAGGCGTCGGAGCCTCCAGAAGCTGGTTGCCTAGGGGAAGGGCCTCATCCTCTCCCGGTGCGTTCCTCTGCGGCGGTTGATCTTCCTCAATCGTGGTAGTGATCTCTGTGAGTCCTTTTTGGTCCTGCTTTGCCTTGGCATGGGCAGCTACTGCGGCCTTGGTCCGACACTCCTCCCTAGCCGCCACCAGGGCCGCGCTGGCAGAGTAGGGAGTTGCGGTGAGGTAGAGTACCAAAGGCTCTTGTGGGCATGGGGCCACCATCACCGGTGGGCTGGTCAGGTATCTCTTGAGATCTTGGAATGCCTTGTCGGCCTCTTCAGTCCATTCAAAGGGCCCCTTTTTCTTCATCAACTGGAAGAAAGGCAGCGCTCGCTCCCCTAACCTGGAGATGAAGCGCCCCAGTGCAGTCACGCGCCCAGTGAGCTTCTGCATCTCTCTGAGGGTCTTTGGCGGGCTCATGTCATC
Source organism: Triticum dicoccoides (assembly GCF_002162155.2). Lineage (NCBI taxonomy): Eukaryota > Viridiplantae > Streptophyta > Magnoliopsida > Poales > Poaceae > Triticum > Triticum dicoccoides. The sequence goes on from NC_041387.1 coordinate 475,980,120, forward strand.
GACCGCCTTGACCTTTTCTGGGTTGGCCTCGATGCCTCGGTGGGACATGAGGAAACCCAAGAGCTTGCCCGAGGGGACTCCGAACACACACTCAGGCTTACTGCGTTAAGGTTTGCAAAGGTTTCCTCCAGGTCTTGTATCAGGGTCTGGCCTCGCGAGACTTCACTACAATGTCGTCGACGTAAGCTTCCACGTTCTTCCCAAGCTGCGGGCCCAAGGTGATGTGCATGAGCCGCTGAAAGGTTGCCCCCGTGTTGTGCAGTCCGAAGGGCATGCATGTATAGTAGTACACCCCACACGGGGTCAGGAAGGTCGTCTTTTCCACGTCTTCCACTGCCATCTTGATCTGATGATACCCGGAGAAGGCGTCCAAGAAGCATAACAGGTCACACTCAGCGGTGGAATCGACGATTTGATCAATGCGTGGGAGCGGGAAAGGATCTTGCGGGCATGCTTTGTTGAGGTTGGTGAAGTCGACACACATGCGTTCCTTCCCTCCCTTCTTTGGTACTACCACAGGGTTGGCCAACCAATCTGGATATCGAACCTCGCGAATGACCCCGCGGCTTCCAGCTTGCGGGTCACCTAGACGATGAAGGCCTGCTTTTCAGTGGACTGCCGCCTCGCTTTCTGCTTCACGGGGCGCACGTTGGGGCACACGTTGAGGTGGTGCTCGATCATGCCCCGTGGGATTCCTGCCAGCTGATCGGGCTCCCAAGCGAACACCTTCTTGTTTGCACGCAGGAACTTGACCAGGGCTTCCTCCTGCTCGGGCCCGAGGTGGGCGCCTATGGTGAAAGTGGCGCTGGTGGACCCGTCCTCGTCGACGGGTATCTGCTTGGTCTCCGCCTTGTCTTGGGTGAACAACTGTTTCTTCTTAGCTGGTGCAGCCCCCTTGGGCTCGGGGGCCCCCGCGTTGGCAGGCTGTGCTGCCGCCGCCGTCTTGAAGGCGAGCTTGAGCGCTCGCAGCGCATCCCCGGCGTCCCCAAGCACAGTGAGGACTCCGCTACTCCCGGGTATCTTCATGAGGTTGTATGCCGGGTGAGTCGAGGCCATGAATTGGGCCAATGCTAGGTAGCCGAGGATGGCATTGTAGGGGAGGCCGATGAGGGCGATGTCGAAATCGACCAGCTCGGTGTGGAAATTGTCATAGGTGCCAAAGGTCACTAGGAGCCGGATCTGTCCCAAGGAGCTAGAAGACCCGCCCCGATGCCCATGAAGGGCTGGCTCGGCCGCAGCCGCTCCCGGGGTATGCGGAGGAGGTCGAAGGTTTCGACTGAAAGCACGTTGAGGCCTGCGCCACCATCGATGAGGGTCCTGGTGACATCCACCTGGCAGATGGTGGGGGTGCATAGCATCGGGAGCGCACCCGAGCAGGCCGAGTTGGAGGGGTGGTCTTCCGAACTGAAGGCTAGCCTGGCATGCGGCTCCGACCGGTCCTGGGAAGCCCCCTGCCGCGCGGAGGCGGCACCGACCCGGCAGATGAACAGCTTGACATGGCGACTGGAGGGCGGCGCCTGCGAGCCGCCCAGGAGGGCCGCGACGACCGGGGAGGCCGACGCGGCGTGGTGGGCGAGGAATAGGTTGCGCGGCGTTTCCCAAGAGGGCACGGAGGGATGAAGGGGCGATACTCATTGCTCGTTCCACGCCGGGCCGGTGGCGGTGTTGACGGCAGGCGACGGGGAACGACGAGAGCGCCCGCCGATGGGAGCCGTCCAGGCGACTCGAGCGGTGTGAGCAGCCCGACCAGCGTCAGCCATGGATGCAACGGTTGGGGAAGAGCAGGGCGACGGAAGACAAATTCCGGCGCACCCCTACCTCGCGCGCCAAATGTCGGATTTAGGGTTCCGGCACACCCTTGAGGTTCGAACACTGGGGTGCGCGTGGAGGTTTCGCCTTCTACCTACCTGTTCCTCACCGAATCCCTAGGATCTAAACTGCGAGAATAACAACACAAGAGACACAGGGTTTATACTGGTTCAGGCCACCATGGTGGTGTAATATCCTACTCCAGTGTGTGGTGTGGTGGATTGCCTCTTGGGCTGATGATGAACAATACAAGGAAAAACAGCCTCACGAGGGTCTGTTGTTGTGGTGGTGTTGTCCCTTTGGAGGGGTTGATTCCAGATGCCTAGATACTATGGTGGCTAGTCCTATTTATAGGCAAAGGCCCTGGGCCTCTTCCCAAATATTGAGCGGGAAGGGCGCCAACAATTGGCCATTTTGAAGGGGACATCTGGTACACTTATCCTGACTAAAGTTGGTCCTCGCCTGTCAAAGGCTCTGGTGGTGACGCCGGCTTGGGCTCCACGGTGACCTCCGTCCTGTCGTTGGAATGGTCTTGGTCTTGTTGCACCGAAATGGATGCCTTTGCTTGATGCTCTCGCCTGCGCTTGCTCCCCTTGCACCAAAGAGGGAAGAAGGACACTGCGCGGGCTGGCGCCCGGCTGGTGCCGTCGGTCGTCATGGCTTGCATCATGGGCACCTCGCGAGGTACCCCGCCTTGAACTCTCCGCCTCCTCGTGAGCCAGCCTGATGAGGCCGTGCCTGAGGAAGCTCCCTGTCGTCTGCCCCGCGAGGCTTGGCCCCTTGCGAGGGTCTTGAGCTTGTGTTGATGAAGATGGGCCGTGCTGGACCCCCTTGAGCCACGCCGCAGGCCGCAGGCAGGGAAGTCTGGGGACCCCCGTTCCCAGAACGCCGACAGTATAGGTGTTAATGTCCCGCACAAGAGGACAAGCACAGTGTACAGAAAGCGTAAACATAGGATAACACAAGGAATAAGACGAATAGACTAAAGAAATAGAACTGAGGAAATTGAGAAAGTCTTCAGTCAAAGTCTTCAAACAGATATGAACAAACACACAACAACATACATGAGGAAATGAAAGAGTTGAGGAGATAGAACTAGTTAGCTCGGTGAAGACAATGATTTGGTAGACCAGTTCCAACTGTTGTCTCAGTTGTACATATGGTTGGAGCGGCTGAGTATTTAAACTCGAGGACTCCCAGTCCTAGACACATAGTCCTCACCATATTCTCCTTGAGCTAAGGTCACATAGACCTTTCCCAATCACTTGTGGTAAGTCTTCAGGTGACTTCTGAACCTTCACAAACTCGGTCGCTCGATGATCCACAATTCCTCTTGGATGCTCTAGACATTGACGCCTAACCGTCTGGAAGAAGCATAGTCTTCAAAGGAAACAAGCGTCGGATCCATGCAGGATCAATCTCTTCAATGATGCTCAATCACTTGGGGTTTTGTAGGTTTGGGTTTGGGATTTCCTCACTTGATGATTTTCAATCAAAGTCCTCGAAGGATGGGTTGCTCTCAAATGACAAGTGTCTGTTTCTCTCGGAGCAGCCAACCAGCTAGTGGTTGTAGGGGGCGGCTATTTATAGCCGGGGAGCAGCCTGACATGATAAGACATAAATGCCCTTGTCTGATATGACCGTTAGGTGGGTAGATATTTTGGGACAACTGGCACGTAGCACAGCAACGGTAGGAATATTGGGGTTCGAATTCCTCAGGGCTATCATGTTCCTCACTTTGTAGGCAATCCGCACTAGCGAATTCCTAACTCTTCAGTCCGAACAAATTCCTCAGAGACCAGAAGAACTTTGTCTCTGTCACTGAAGAATATGACTGAACTGTGCAAGATTTCCAATAGTTTCACTCGAAAGGATTGGTAGGTGTAGGATTTTGAGTTGAGCATCACATGGAAATTTTTCCTTAGTATTTCCTCGACCCCCTTTAATAGTACGGTGTTTCCTATGACTCAAGAAAGAGAAAATGAAACAGTAAAAACAAAAGTCTTCATGCTTCATGTTCCTCAAATGATTACCAAGTCTTCAAGGTCACACCAATTTCTTCACTTTCAAAGTCTTCAGAAAGTATTCAGAAATCCAAAGTCTTCAGTTGAAGAACTTCATTTTTAGGGGTTGACTTTCTCTGTAAATATCAAACTCCTCATAGACTTATAGACCTATGTACACTCACAAACGCATCGGTCCCTTAACCTATAAGTCTTGAATACACCAAAATCACTAAGGGGCACTAGATGCACTTACAGCTGGCCCTCTTCGTCACGCGAAGGGCGCACGGGACTCTTCCCAGGGCGACGCCCAGGGTCACCAGCGGGGCGGTGCTGCTCATCGTGCACGACCTGAGACGAGCGCGTCGTGGGCACCGACGTTCGTGTCTTGGAGGTCACCGTGCCGCCGTCTGGCGGAACGACGATGCCCCTGGAGGGCCCCGCGCCGCCTGCGGGGGGCCCAACTCCGTCTCTGGAGTTCGCGACGTGTGGCTCGTTGCCTGGTGCACGAACGACGCCGCTCACCAGGCCCGAGCTGCCAGGGTGATTTGGATGTTCGCGGGTTGCGCCACGGGTTCTCTCCGTGACTGTCCTGCTACTGGTCCACACCGGTACAGGCAGTCTGGTCCTGGACGAACCGGTCACCGTGGTCGTCTTCTTCTTGGGAGCCAAGGCGATGAAGAGCTGTGCCACTGGCTACAAAACTAGATGCTCACTACTACGCCCCCTACCTGGCGCGCCAAAGATGTCGGTGTGAAACGACACCTATGGGATCACAAGAAGCCCTACTATGGTTGCGGGGCGCTGGGTGGTGAGGAGAGCAGGATTAGCAGTCAGTACGAGCACATGGGTTGTTTATCCAGGTTCAGGCCGCAGAGATGCGTAACACCCTAGTCGTGCTTGGATGTGTAGATTTGTGTTCTTGAACTAGCTGCAACGGGCGTAACTTGTCCAAAAGTCTGAATCCTTCTCTTGGATGCCTCGGGCCTCCTTTTATAGGCAAGGGGATCGCCACAGTGGCACACAGGAGGTGGCATCAGGGTACTGTGGTTGAGCTTATCGCTAGCTAATACGGGACAAGAAGCATTTAATGCGCGTCTGACATGTCCCCCCACTTTACCGCCGCTTCGCCCTGTCTCGACACGCGCCTGGGCCAGCGAGGCGGCCAGTGCCATGTAGGCTGGCAGGCTGCTGAGGTGGCGCGGTGGCAGGGCCTTCATGAAGATTTGCATGCCACCATGTAGGTATGCGCTGAGTTGGCTGAGAAGCCTTGTGCTGACACACAGGTGCCTGCCCAGCTAGTGGGATGGCAGCTGCATGGGAGCGGTGGTAGGAGCTTGGCGGGTGCGGGCCTAGTTGTTGCCTCGCGGATGTCCTTGGCAAGGGCCTGCCCAGCTGGTGGGCTGGCAGCTGCATGGGAGCGGATGTCCTCAGCAGGGTGCCTGCTCAGCTGGTGGGCTGGCAGCTGCATGGGAACGGTGGTAGGAGCTTGGCGGGTGTGGGCCTGGCTGTGGCCTCGCGGATGTCCATGGCAAGGCCCTTGCCGGGGGCCCCGGCAAGGGCCTTGCCGTGGTGTTGCAGTCGTCCCCGGCAAGGGTCTTATCGGGGGTCTTGTGGGTTTCCTCGGCAAGGATCTCGCCAAGGTTCGTCGTCCTCTACTCTTCTGATTTGGAGTGTTCTTCGTCTTCACAAAGATCTGCATGCCATCATGGAGGCGCCTCCTGAGCCTTGGTCCCAACGTGGTTGGTGGCACTGGAGGAACTGGGGCTCAAGGGTGGCGCGCCCTGCTGGCGTCAGGTAGGCTGCCGGGCTGCCCCGACAAGGACCTTGCTAGGGGAAACCACTCCGCCTTCTTTCTCTTTATGCCTCTGTCTTGGCGTTGCTTCGATTCTGTGTTGTGGCACTGATTTCCTGTCCCTGCCCTGTGTAGGTGTGGTCGTGGGCACGGCTCTGACTGTCCATGCACAAATAAGGGATACAAAAACAGCACCCCTATTTTAGTACACCGAAATAAAGTAATCCAGGAGTGGATCACTCGCCGTCTTCGTTTGCTCGCCAGCCACCCTCGAGCATATCGATGATGTAATCCTCGCCTCTCCTGTGGTCCGGCCGGGTTTGCATTAAGAAGCCTGTTAGTTACTGCTCTCCATCACGATGAGGCATATTTCCTCGCAATCCCTCTTTGTATTTCATTCTGTATGTTCCCAAATTGGCTATAAAATAACAGAGATCGTTATATGTTAATTATCTACCTTCCTAACTAGTACATATAAGTTGTATTTGTTCCAATAAGTTACTGCCGATTTACAGATCACGGGCGCCCGAGTCACACAAACTAAACAAATTAGCCATACATTTTCTAAACTATTGCATGACATGATTAGAAATCTTGATACCAATTTGTTAATTTTATGCTTATCCTCCTTTCCTGAGTTTCACATTCGTTCTCTGTAGATGTCAAATAGCAGCGACAACACTCATGCTCCAGGCGATGTATCTTTATCTGATTTCGACAACCCTAGGTCTTCAGAAGATGGTGAGCGATCAAGTAATCTTGCACAAGATAGAGCTGCAGCAATTACTCTTCCAGTCAGGACACGGAGGTACACTCCAAGGAAGCCCACACACCAGCCTAAAGGTGTATATGAAGTAACTGAGATCGATTTAAAGTCTTGGGCTTCAACTAAACCAGTTAAAGCATGCACGAGGTTCAGGAGTGTGTGTGGATTTGTTGGCAGGGCAAGGCTTAACATAAATCTGCCGGGGTTTCGGAAGGCTCACACAGAAACACGGCAATGGATAGTCCGGGAGATCATGGATCACTTCAATGTTCTAGAGCAGTGGAGAATGCAGGTGGAACACGCTGCACTAAAGAAGGCTAGGGATGCTTGGAGAAACTGGAAGCACGTCATGTACAAGAAGTACTTGAGTGAAGGCAAGGACCCAATCCCCGCATACCCCCAAATTACAAAGGCAGACTGGGCAGAACTCAAAAGGGTCAGGACAATTAAAGAGTTTGCTGAGAAAAGTTTCAAGCAATCGGAACTTCATAAGAAGAACACACACACCCCCACCATATGGGTGTGGCAGGATACTACAACATGAAACCAATATGGGACCAGGACGACAAAGAAGTAGTAGCGGCGGGTGGGGAACCTGCCTTTAGTGAAATTAGGGGCGAACGCGCCAGAGACTACTTGCGGGCACGTGCAATGAGGCGTGATGACGGAACTTATTACTTTAAAAACTCACACGATGAAAAACTGTATCAAGTGATGGTAGAGGCTTCCAAGATCCCTAGAAGGTTCTACAGGAACTCAGGGCCATGTGACATTCTGTCCATTCCTCTGGAAACAAAAGAGCCCCTAGTTGTTCAAGGGGTATATGTGTTAATGTCCCGCACAAGAGGGCTTTCATACTCAGCAAAGAAGAGAAGCTCAGCATGAAAAAAGTGAAGAGTGAAATGAAGAAGCATGAATTGTATGAAAAGTTGAGGAAGGAAATGTATCCAGCTGTTCGAAAGGATCTTGAGCAGTCAATGATGATTGGGAAGACTCTAACACTGACAGATAGCCAGCAGATGGGAGGGGAGACGGGCATGGAGGATACTGCTTATTGCGCGACAACACAACACAAGAGTAGTTGTGCATCAGCTGACCCCAGCGACACTGAGAATGTAGCTGCTCATGATGATGCTATATCTGATCTATCTGTAATGAAAGACAGACTGAAGGGCATGCTTACACATTATGAAGGTACATTAAAATGTGCAACAGCCTATGTTTGCCCACCCTTCTTGGAAGAGGGCCTCTTGTTGGACAATGTGCCATTAAAGCCGGGCTGTGTGAAGTGCTACATAACTGAAGTAAAGCCTGGATTCAATGAATTTGCCCTCAAGAATGTCCTAGGAGACTTTTATGAGCAAAGGACCTTGGGAGAAACATTGTTACATCACATCCAGTGGCCATGAAAGGAAATAGAGTTCATCGATGAGATCCCTGAAGCCCCACCAAGAGCAACCAATGTCGCACCTCAACCGGTGACGCTCTCCTTTCCATAGCAGCTCTCGCATGCTTCCCCAAAAGAACCTAATACTCGTAATCCGACGGATGATGCATCAACCTGTGATTAGCCGGCCCGACTTTGTGGCATACAGGCCATGTCATCCTCCGCCCCAAAGCAGCCAGTGGCAAGGCCTACAACTGCTGAAGATGCACCACCGGTTCAGATGTCGGCCGCTGAAGCAGTGGGGCGAGACCCAGCTGCAGCACATGCTCAGCAGACCAACCTGGTGGAATGGACTGCTAAGCAGTCTGATGCTTCGGAACCGCCTGCTAAGCAGTCTGTAGGTCCAGGACCGACTGCTCATCAGTCCGTTGGTCGCAGTCGCGTGATCAGCATACCAATGTGTCAGCACTTCCTGCTGAGCAAACTAATGCGTTGGCACGGCCTCCTCAACACATGGACAAGTTGGCACCACCTGTGCAGAAACCGGACTTAGCTTCAATGCATGGTCAGTAGTCCGATGCCTCTGCTCCTACAGTCCAGCAGTCCGTCACAGTAGCACCGCCAGCTCAGCGGTCCGGCAAAGAGAAACCGTCTGCTAAGCAGTCCGTCAAAGCTTTCCATCTTCTCGGCAGTCTACCTTGCAGGAAACCAGACGTTCTGCCAGAAATGCTTCAAGTACCAAGAAGGAAGTGGCCAAAAAGCCTACACCGGCGAAGAAGCGCGGCGGGAGAGTGAAGAGGAAAGAGAATGATTGTCTCTTGCTTAAATCACTGATCGCCCAGAACCAAATTAACAGCAGGTTGTTCGAATCAGGGAGTATTATTTCTGACGACACGGATGATGAAGAACTAGAATTGGTGCTTGCTAAAAGTAAAGCAGACGTACTTGAAGTACGCAATTATGTCCATGGCCAGCCATTTCTTGTTGGTGAATACTTTGATGAGTGCAGCTCCAGTTGCCGCAAATCACATGAATATTGCATGGATCAGATGTCACCAGGTCATCATGGTTTGCTAGTCCACTTCAACAGAGATCATTTCTGACACGATGCTAGTTCATTCGATGTGAGTTTCGAGAACTTACATCTCTTCTTCAACTTCAACGAGCTTGATGCCACTCTTGTTAGATGCCTGATTTTGTAAGTACTTAACAAACTCTGATAAACTTCTCCATACAAGGTTGTAAATGATAAACAACTAACTACATTTTATTCCTCTCAGGGATTGAACGCGCAGAGAAGAAAAAGGGAGAGAGTGTATTTCATAGATCCTGCATTAGCAAATGGCACAACATTACATGGTAAGGACGAACAGGACTGGGCCGTTAACACAGTCGTCCGTATCTTCGAAAACACGTCCCGTGCAGAATCATTTCTCTGGCCATATCATGAAAGGTGAGTCAAGTAAACAACCACGCATACACTGATTGTCTTTTAGATTTCGGCATAATTCATAAGTTCATGGCTTTCTTAATATGTAGCGGTCACTGGATATTGGTATTCATTGTTCCATACAAGAACACAGTTTACTACATCAATTCTCTCAGAGAGTCAACAAACGCTCAGGATCTGACGCATCTTTTGCAATTCATGGATAGGTATTGAATTCTATGATGTTGAAATTAATTTGCATTCATATCTGGTTCAATAACTGATGTTGTCAAAATTCATCTTCATTTCCAGTGTGCTCGCATTGTGGAAAACTAAACCAGGGAACCTGTTCAAGAAGGAACTACCTCTGTAGCACGAGATCGTTTCTCCAGTAACACACCGAAATCTGTTATTTTCGGAAAATTTATCCAATAGTCCGCAAATACCTTTCTTACACTAGTTAAATGTTCAGGCTTCTAAATAAACCTCTTTCTATTTTGTCCAAAGAAAAAATAATACATCTAACACCGGTTAGGTTGTTCCTAACAGGAAAAATAGATGACTAATTATGTATGAAAAATTTCAGTGTCCTCAGCAAGAAGCAGGGACCAACCTTTGTGGATACTATGTTTGCAGACACATGATCTCCATCTGCAAATCTGCTGATAGTTGTGATGATCCTTGTGAATTAGTACCAGTAAGTATATCTTAATTAATATCTTCTACTCCACTCATATGGCACATTCTAATCTTAAAAATACTGCAGCTCATCTTAGAACCGAGGACCCCTGAACCGCTCCTGGCTGGTGAATTGTTGATGGTTCGGAAATTTATCAGTGACTTCTTCCTGAATCACTACATCTATCCCACTAGTGATAACGAAGATTTCAGCATGCCTTCTCGTGACACATTGAGTAAGAGTTAGCCGCTAAACATATACGCATGGATCCATTGTTCTCCATCTAATGAGGTCTTCGTATTTCGTACACTATGATTAATTATGTATTGCATTTATGTGTGCATAAATCATTGGAATTTAGCTACCATATGTTCAATTGCAATTGTTGCGAAATTTGACGAATGTTCTTCCTGTGGACACTATTTGTCCAATTGAATATTGTGGTGAATTTGCTTTTTGCGTGCCGATTCAAAATGGGATATTCTTGTTTATTTGTTCAATTGAATATTGTGGCCAATTTGCTTTATGCATGCCGATTCAAAATGGGATATTTTTGTTTATTTGTTCAATTGAATATTGTGGTGAATTTGTTTTTTGCATGCCGATTCAAAATGGGATATTTTTGTTTTAGCCTGGCAATTGCTCCGCACATGGTTCAACTAAATGAGTGTGTGCGATCCACATCGGAAAGCATATGTCAATCATAGCAGAACCGTCGGTGATACACAGTAGATCGCAAAATGATTTGTAGCGCTACTACGTGTGCATAGGCTCTCTGGAACCGTTTGTGATATCAAGTTATCGCACACGAGAACTCGGAGTAAACCATGCTCAATGCAAAATATAATCCCAGTCGTAATTTTTTCAGGAAATGTGTGGGATCGCACATGAAAAGCACACGTCACTCTAGCTGCAACCGTCGGTGATACACAACAAATCACAAACGGTCTGCAACACTTGTATGTGTGCGAAGGTAATCTTGAACCGTTTGTGATAGAACATTATTGCAGACCGTAAATGTTGGGATAACATGTGCGATGGAGTCTTGCATGGCAGATGGGTTCCGCAGAAAACTTGTGTGTGATACGGCACATATCGCACACAATTCATATGTTGGCCCGTATGCCTTACATACTGTTTCCCAAACGGTTCATTATGACACACCATTTGGTTTCACTGTGTCATTAGAAACGTTTAATCACCGATCCTACACGTGTGAAAGAATTTAGTGTGTGTTGCATCGCACACGATTTTGTTTGCAAGTCCTCTGGATCATGGTACCCTATCCCCAACGGTTTCTGGGTCATGTGGGAAGGACACCCTATCGCCCACACTTCCTTGGCGACGGTTCCAAATGTCGTCACAGACAGGGGTTTAAAACCGTTTGTATAGCACCGATGTGTACCACTGTATGCATAATGGTAGTTTCTTTATGTGATAAATTGATTTTTTTATATCATGAGGTAATTTAGATGATGAATGATAAAAACCAGTACAGTAGAACCAGTAAGGTTTAATGACGAGTAGTGCAAGTAGGAAATTTTGATGATGTTGACCCATTCAATTTGAGTGGTATGTTTTGCATGTCGAATAGTTGCATGATCATGGCATATGATGACTTGAGTTATTTTATTTTCAAGTTAAACCTGATGTTAATCCAACTTGAATATAACGTTGATCGAGTCATGGTTCCACTGAATCGAGTTTTTCCTAGTGCGACCACATTTTCGTTCATGGGAAGGTCTTGATTCGGTCCGTTGTCATGCCTCTTGCCAGTGCCTCCAATGAGGGAAGGTTATGGGTGTGCTATACCCTGGCCCGTAAGCAGACATAACCTTGTGTGCCTGTTTGTTGTTATGGTACCTTGTCCCTGTTTGGGACCGTTTTTGCCATGATGGTGGCTATTGATGCCTTTGGTAGGCACAGGGCCACCCATGACTTAGCCCAGAGGGGAGTTAGTCGGAGTGACTGGGAGAGTGTCATGGCAATGGGAGGGTTTCATCAGAATGCCGTTGGTCCACCCGAATGGGATGACGAGGCCATGGATTCCGTGGTGTGGTTAAAGTGCGCTACCTCTACAGAGTGTATTTAATCTATCGATAGTTGCATCCTTGGTTACGGACATAGCTCGTGAGTAAGTCACACCATGGATCAACATTAATAAGTAATCTTGCACACTAAAGATTTATTGTTGGCACTAATTATGTGATGATTTGTGGAATCATGAGATGATCGTGGTTGGCATCAAAGTGTTGACTTCATTTGTGATCTGTGTATGATCACCGTTCACTTACGAGGTAACCCGTCTGGTAAGATAGTCCGAGAGACTCGGTGCACAAGTTGATTTCACCGCATCAGTAGTAAGATTTGCATTGCATTAATCTGAATAATTGCCATGATATTGTTTGCCATTATGCTTATGTTTGTTGTGAGCTTGCAAGTACATTCAATGTATTGACCTGGCATGTCATGCCAGATTTCAGGCAAGTCGTATCGGATCGGAGAGCTTTCTGCGTCTAGATCGTGTCCACATCGGTGTCCCTATGCTATGGAGTTCCACTTCATTGTTGTTCCGCTTCCGTGTAGTTATTGTGCTCGAGGCCCCTTCGTGTTCATTAAATAATGTACATACTGTTCAGCAGCACCATGTGTGCAGCTTGGCCTCACAACCTGATGTAATATGAGACCTATGTTTTCGCTAGCATCAATAAAGGAGTTTTTTTCTATACCGTGTTGTTGTGTGTTGCCAGAAGACTTGATCTTTGGGCTGGCAATGCAAGGTAAACCGGTTGATCTGAGCCAGGTGCCACAACACTTGGTTTCAGAGCTGCGCTGACTGTAGGACACCCTGGACCGTCAATGCACTAGATGAACGGTAGATATTTCGTCTGAGTGTCGATAGTAATAGAAATTGATTGTTGCATAGCATGCATTTTATTTGTTGTTATTACTAACCGTCTGATGGTTGTGAGTAGATGGCTCCAGTTCCGATCATGTACCAGTCTGAGCCAGCTCCATACACATCGCCGCACCTGCTTCAGAACGTGTGGCAACAACTCTACCCAGAGGGTGCTAATCTAGTGTATCAGGTGTATCGGGAGCATCTTGCCGGTTCGTTGTATGAGTACTATGCGGAGGTCACTCTACACCATAGCTCTCCTTACGGCTCTTACACCCGTTCCTCTAAGGGTGGTTTTGCTTCTAGGCTGTCTTAGGATATCCAGTTTGCTACGATCGAGGCTCTTGTAGACTTGCACTACAACAAGGTTCATATGCATACCACCCAGGTTTCTATTACTACCTGTCTCTGCATGAGAACATGTGTATTCGCTTCAATTTTATTGATCCGGCATGCGATCGTCCTACTACCAACCTTTCCCGCTATATCACTGCCAGTTATCTCTTGATCTATGAGTTAGCCCGAGAGCTAACCCGAGCCTGGATAACCCTTGCCGCTGCTCGGAATAGGAACCCTCCACCTACTATCGGTTTCACTCCATTCATTCCTCCAGTGTCGTTTACCCCGGTTACTTCGGTGACCACTCAGGGTACCACTAACCCTTTGGCAGTGACCCCTTGCAGTGCCCTTGATGCATGGGCTTCCCTTGTCGCTACTCCTGCAGCCCCTATGCTTAGGTCTCACCCCGCACCTGCCCTTGAGGGAGAGTCCTCGAGGCGGCGCTGCCATGTCAATTTTAACCCGGAGGTATCCACTATCAGCTCAGGATATGATTCTGGCTCAGGAGAGGAGCCCGCCGTAGCGCCAGCTGAGCACTAGATCGTTAGCGTGCCACAGTCGTCATGAGGATGATGTATGGATGTAGTCGTACGTGTCATGATGCTTAGCTTCATGTATGAGGGTAGTGAACCCGTCATGATGTTTATCTTTCATGTTTGAGTCTATGTATAGTTATGTTGGAACCTTTTTATTTATCCGCCTTGGTTCTTCTCGCCGTTTTCTTCTGGGATTGTCGTTGGATTTTCCTCCCATTCTTGGATATTTCTCATCTCGGTTGCTTTATATTGGAAAATAAATAATAGGATGACACGGGGAGGCAGCAGCAGCCACGCTTGTGAGGAAGTCCCTGTTCGTCGCTCAGCAAGACAGGCAGGACATTCCCCTGAGCCGTTCCAGCCTCCACCGCTACATCCACCCTCCACTGAGCAAATCATGCGCATGTTTGAAGAAAGAAGGAACAACGACCTGATTGATCTGTTGAGAAGTGTGCAAGCTATGGTTTGGCAGAATGGAAATTAGAATGGTCATCACTCCAAGCTGTCAGATTTTCAGAGGACCAAGCCTCCCAGTTTCAATCAAGTTATCGATCCTTTGGAAGCTGATGATTGGTTAATTACTATTGAAAAAAAGCTGCAGATTGCTCGCATTGAAGAAGATGACAAGGTTCTGTTCGGTACGCATTATCTTGAAGGAGCTGCTGCTATATGGTGGGATAATGTTAAGGCTATGTGGCCCACAGACGAAGAGATTACTTGGACTAAATTCAAGGATCATTTCCATAAGTACCATATTCCAGCCAGGATTATGAAGATCAAGCAGCGCGAATTCCTCGCTCTCACACAAGGAAGCCTGTCAGTAAGTGAGTACCTGCACAAGTTCAATCATTTGGCCCGCTATTCTCTTTATGATGTGGCCACAGAAGAAAGGAAGGTCGATAGATTTCTTGGAGGATTGAACCAACACCTAAGATGCACTCTCAGTATGTTTGATTTCCCAGATTTCCAAACTCTGGTGAACAAAGCCCTCATTGCAGAAAGGGCACACAAGATCGTGCACGACAACAGGCCCGCTAATAATGACCACAAGCGCAAATTCAAGCCCAAGAAGGATGTGCAACCAGTGCAGAAGGTTCGTACTTGGCAGCAGACTCAGGTTGAGTACAAACCCAATTGGCAGCAGAATGTTAACAAGGATACCCCCAATAAAGCAACACATATTCCACATCGTTTTAACTATTCCTTGCAAAATTAATAGTAGATACGCATATAAGCGGTGTAGCATATGCATTGCAGACTCGCAACTCGTGGCCCTGTTCGTGGTGCAACAGATCTTATATGTTGCGAGGTATTGGTTGCAAATTGTATTTATTATAATACTCCAAATATATGTAATTAAAAAAATCAGCACAAAAATAAATTAATTAGACACGCCCGCACACATAATGAATGTGGCACGAAAATCTTTCTTTTAGGGATATGTGGCGCGAAAATCTGTGCTAACCGACCGAGCAAAACCAAATTGCGCGGAGTCCACCATCGATCTAGATTGATATTCTCCTTCAAGTCCGGATCGATCTAGGTCTACTACGACACAAATCGATCATCCAATCTCCTCTCGCTGAGCGGGAAGGCTGGAAGGCGGCGAGCCGGCGACGGCCCGGTGAGTGGCGGGAAGGCGGAGGCGGACAGGGGAGCGGTGGCTTTGCGTGCAGCAAAGAAGGGAGAAGCGGCGAGGCTGCGGCAGGAAGGCTGCAAGTCGTCTGCTAGCATCCCCTACTCCTCTGCCCGCCCCTCCAGCCTGCCCACCGGCGGTGCTCTCCTCCTTCGGCCACCCATCTTCTCCTTCACTGTGTACGACGGCGAGACTAACCTCCGAGGTAACCCTCTTCCTCCCTCGTTCCCATCTCCTCTCATCTAGTGACCTACTTGTGGGCACCTCGAGACATGGCCGTGGGATGTAGGGGGATTTGATAGATGATGAAGGGGATGGATTGTCAGATTGGAGAGATGGATCCCTCCCCCTGTCTTTGTGATCAAATCATTTGAGAGAGAGGAGCTTCAGGCTTGTCACAGTTTCAGAGATGTACTGTACCACTAGGGATATGTCCAGTTGTTTGGGATTTGTTCCCAATAGGGAATTAATCACCATGGGGTTTGTGTGAAACCTGTGTTTGTCAATCTAATCTCTGTTGGGGTTTGACCCATATCCCTCTTAATCCCTGTAGACTTCATTGTTGTTCCGTTGGTCAGGGATTGAACATAATTTGTACATGAATATAGTTTAAATGTTGTACTACTAAGTAAACATTCATATCTGAATTCAGTTTGTACAAGGAATGTTTAAAATATTCAGAAAATGTAGTGTAAGCATTGCACTAAGTAAACATTCATCTCTGAAACTAACAATTAGGTTCTATTTCTAATGTGAGTAAACATTCAGGGAATCTATTCTTCCTCCCTTCTATTTCTAATGCGACCCCTTACTGCCATATCCATTGTGAAAACATTTAAGTTCTAGTTTTAGTATAGAGTACATGTATATAATATATATATATATATATGGGAGTAAGTCAACACAAGTGAGCATAATCAGAACAAGGACCCTATCTGTAACATAATAGAAACATATATGTTTTAATTTTTATAAAGCAAACACACAAGAGTCTCTAAAAAATATAACAGATGTCTGCTAAACTTAACGACAACTTTAGGAATCTTTATCGAGTAGAACTCTGAATCCAGTGTTGGTTTTTCTATCCAAATTTGCATAAGAAGGACAAGATGAGAGACGATTGCTTGAACCTCTATATTTTCATATGTTAAGAGTAATACTTGGACCTATCTCCAATTTGTTGGAGTACATACACTTATGTCATTTGCTGACAAGAAGATTATATCTACTTCAGAGTATTTTCTAAAACACAGGTGGAAAATAGTTTGAAAATGCACAAAGATGCACCTTGATTAAACTTCTTCTTAACTTCCATTTGTTTCCCTTAACATGTGAATGCATCTCTGTTTCCTTGAAGATTAATGCTTCTATTTTATTTTTGCTTGAGTGTTTGTTGTGTTCACCTCAGCTCAGTTCGTTGCCGGTTTTAGTCAACCAAGAAATAAAAAGGAAATCCTTGACTTTTTGTGTATATTTCGTATGTCGCATGTTCAAAATATTTTTGCTTTTAGTGAATTGTTAGATCAAAGGATTCAAATTTGTACAACATGGTTCCAGGTGTTTGGGAATAGATGAACTTTGGCAGCTGCTGCTCGTGTTGTATCGTGATGGAAATTCAATCCATCAGCAATTGAATTCGACTATTTGAACATGCTAGCTGCTGTCGTACAAGAGGTGAAGGGTAGTTATACTGTTTACTGCTTGTGATGTACTATGTGTTCACAAATTTTACCTAGATGTATTATGTGTTCACAAATTTACTTTCATTCTGTTATGCTGGACACAATACCACAATAAAGGTCAGCTTCCAGTGTGATTCTGTTATTTACATTCTTAGTATCATTGCCACAACCTATGTCGTTTTGGACATGAAACTTACTACTCTACTGCTTCTACATGCAGGTTTGATGGATAAAGAAAGTCGCCGATCTGAAAATGTGGAGCCTAGCTGAAGTGATGAATTCATTACTGTTATTTGCTATTTTTTATTTTATCTCCTTGTACTTTATAATTTGGACAAGATTTGTAGGTGTGACTGCCCTAAAGTGTCCGTACTTGATCTCAAATACGTTGGTGTTGGTTGTTCTGTTTCCTAAACATTCTTACACATGTTACTGTCAAAGAAAAAACATTCTTACACATGTTCATATGTACCTACATCCGGGTTGTTGCTTATCTCATAATCATCGTAGAAGTGTTAAATAGGCTGGTTCCATGAAATCGATCAATACATTGGTGTTGGTTGTCTCCTTGCCAATATATCACGAGGGCATCTCTAACTTGGAGGGGGACAACAATAGAGTGTTAGTCTTAATCTCTTCGCACCAGAATAATGTAGCTGCAGCTTTTCTTCAGTTAGCTGTAGCGTTTCTTCAGTTAACTGTGCTTTTTCAACACGTCACAAATAATCTATCTTGTGTTGTGCATGTCTCTGTTCTTTGCCACTCTGTTGCGTGAGTTGAATTCAGTTCATCATGGATCCACACCGTGAGTCGATCCTAGCCTGATTTCCAAAGCATACATTTTGAATGGAATTTAACAAAATATATTATGTAAATTAAAAGAAAATGAACAATTTTTATTCAAACCTAAATATTCGTTCCATACAGCCGGACTATATTTTGTCCAAACAATTATTAGAACTTCTAACAAAATTAACCTCCCCTATACTTGATGGTGATCTCATACGCCTGGCCGGGCTGGCCGGTGGCACCTCCGTCGTTGCCGTTGGAGCCGGGCTTCCAGCGGCAGAAGAGTGCGGAGTCACCGTAAGGCTTCCCGACCGCCGCCTGGAGCTCGCAAATGATCCTATTCACTTGCTCCTGCAGCATGTGTAGTGTGGCCATGACCACCGGGGATGTGGGCGCAGGGAGAGACAGGCGGCGGCGCGGTGGTCTCGCTTGGATACCACTGCTTGCCGTACTTCAGCATCTTCTCGTTGAGGCGGCGGAGATGATGCTTCTCATCTTCGCTGTGGTCTTTGACTGGTCGATGACCCAGTCCATCATGTCCAGTCACATCTCTCCGAGAAATATCACAGGCATATGGTTCGCATGCGGCGCAGGCGGCATTCTTATCTAGTGAGCCACTTCAATGCCTGTCCCAATGACATCCCGTGTCCGCTTTGGGCCCTCATGGACGTACCATGCAGAGCGGAAGTGCATTTGTGTGGGAAAGGGGACCGGCGCAGGAGATGTATTTGGGTGGTTAAGGTTGTCCACGCGTACGTAGCAGCGGTCCGGGCGCCCGCAAAGGCCCCCATTGTTTGCATCTGGTTTGCGAGATTCCGAACTACCTGAGTGGTCCGTGGACCTATGGGGTATTGTGTTGGATGGCAAACTATGTCAGGACACACGTTCGTCGATCTGGACGTTTGCAATGTTTTGAGGGTCCACATTAGCGCTGACCCTCAAAATGGATACATTCTTTATCCGTAGACCTGTCTGAACTGGTCCAAAGACAGTGATGTGGTAGATGGCCATACAACCATGCTCACATCCATTTCAAAAGCAAATTAGAACGAACCGGACGAATTTCACCAAACACGACGCAATTAAAACTAGGTTAACTTGTAGAGGGCGGTGACCTCGTACGCGTGGCAGCCCTGACCGGCCGTACTGTCATCGTCGTCTATGTAGTCCTTCGACCGGCAAAAGGGCGCTGGGGTGCGACAGCCTTGCCCGGCTGCCACCTGGCGCTCGCAGAGGAACCACTCTGCTTCCTCCTGCATGGCGCGGAGGGCCTCCGTGGCCAATGTCGGCCCTGACCATGGTGCCCGGGCGGTAGCGAAGGTGTGTCACTTAGCGACCACTCTTTGCTGATCCTAGCGAGCGACCTATCCAGGGAGCGGCGATGGCACCCTGCGACCTTCTCCGCGTTGGTGATGGAGCGGTCACGGATCGTGGCCTCTGCCAGGTTTAGGTCCTCACGGACCCAAGCCGATGCCTCGTCGAAATTGGCAAACATGGAGCGGCCCGCTGCGTTGCGCTACTCCGGTCGTGTTGCCTGCCTGGTCGCCCTCTGCTCGGTCGACTGCTCGGTCGACACGATGGCCCGCGATGAGGAGTCGGCTCCGCTGTATCCACCCGAGGTAGTGGATGAGGCGGTCGAGCGGCTTCGCAATTGCCAGCGGCACCTCCTCCTTAGCGGACTTCTTGCGCCAGTTGTGGCACTGTGGAGACATCGACCGGTCGATCCAGGCATAATGGTTGTGTGGCGGCGAGGACGGCTCCACCTTCATGCGACGCTTGATCTAGACGCCGCAGTTGCATGGGGAGGGCTTCTCCACAAATCGATGGGGACCGTGTTGGATGGCAAAATGTGTCCGGACCCCTTGGTCCGGAAGGATGCGAGTGATTTAGGGATCTAGTTGGAGATGCCTTTTGACCTGATATGTACTCCATCCATTCCTAAATATAAGTTCCTTGTTGAAATCTCTAAAAAGATTTATATTTAGGAACAGAAGGAGTAGGTTGGAACATGGAAGCTAAGAAATTTGTTGTGTTTTGGATTAATTTTTTTCTATTGTTTGAGCAACAGAATTCATTTTTACTTCCACACATGTTGCACTAAAATTGTAAACGCATAGAAGAAGCACATTTTGTTTAACGCAAATATATGTACAGTCATGGGCCAGATGGTAATAACAAAAAATATAATTTGTTTCGCTCCAAATTATTAGTCTCACTCGTATTTATTTTTGGTTTCACTTCATTTTCCCCCTTTTCCTCCATTCTCTCCCGCCAATAGCGACTAATCTGCCAAAGAAAAAGTTAAGTACGCGCGCTTCATTACCATGGCCCCACATCTCATAGGCATCCAGGACAGAGACTAACATCGGTCAAACAGATTGCGATGAGGTAACTGCGCAAATAAAATCGGAAACCTCCCCTCATATCACTATGGTTCCCTTCCTCTTCTCGCGCTGGATCCATCGCACGCCCGGCGGCCGGTGGCGGAGGCGTCACCACAAGCTGAGCAAGGTTAGTTGCCGATCTATTCCCCCACAATTATCCTCTCTTGCTCCCTATTCCACCGATCTGTGCTCTTAATCAATTCATGTCTCTCTTGCAAGGCAAATCCGACTAGATTGTTTAGATGCGGCTGGTACATGTTGGTAACAATCCTGCGTGTTCATCTAGTAAGTGCCCTGCTCCCTATCCCTCATTGCTACAATTCATGGTGTTCATCGAGGAAGTGCCCTGGTACGTGGTGGTAGATTGTCAAGATCTGGCTGGTACGTGGTGGTAACAATCCTGCATGTTCATCTAGTAAGTGCCCTGCTCCTTATCCCTCATTGCTGCAATGCATGCCCTCCGTATTGGTTCTAAGCTGTTTTTTTCTTCACCCACCGATAGATATACATAGAGATCAGATCACGATTCTAGTTTAATCTGAAATTGATTCATTGTTCAGTTTACTCATTGCAAAAGTTTTCACTGTCAGTCGACTGAAAACTTTTTCAATCAGATTTTCCGGCCAATTGGTGCCTGACAATTTGTTCCTGTTTGTACTTCTCATCAGTATGTCGATGTCAATTTTATCTACAGGCCCCGCTAGTGTTTCCCCATTGAGTTGCTTCAGTCTAATGACAAAAAAACTCCGAAGAAACATGAAACATTTATCAGATTATATTAATGCTATTGTAAAATTGAGACCACCACCAATTACTCTGGCCAAATAACAATGAATCGTTGTAAAAGCACACTGTAAAAATGAATCAAAATGTCACTGTTATTAGTACTTTAGTATCAGACTAGGAGCAGCAAAACACACTTGGATGCTCTGGTTCAAATTTACTATAACTACACAGTAGAATTACAGTCCTTGCTACACTGTAAATCATACAATAGATACACTGTGGACAAAACATCATTAGTTTAAGGAGCAACAGAACAACTATGAGCCTAATGGTTCAAAATGTATTACACTTTGCAGAACAATTACATTACTTAAAACTTTGTGGTAGAATACACTGCACACATTCCAAATAAAGTAGTTTAGTACCTGCTGGGAGCAACAGACAAAATTCAGCAAAAGACACTAGGAAAAAGAAACCATTTAGGACTAAAGTTGAGAATTACTATAGCTTTGCAGTAGAGTTGCATTTCTTGTGACACTGTGAATATAAACAAAATGCACCATAAGAATAACAGAAATTACTAAATCGTTGCTTGGGAATTATAGTTTTTTAGATTGTGTTATATATATTTTAGTTTCTGAAACAACCTATATTGTACGTTACATAATTTATTTAAACTTTTAGTCATTGTCATGTTGCAGCAGATGTGTATCCGACAAGAATTAACATTGTTGAATCTAATGAGGATTATATGACAGAAGAACCAATCGAACATCGTAATTCTGTTGAAAAAGATGTCGAATCATCTGATGTCTAAGAAATAACTACTAATGATAAAGAAGGTTTCACATATTGTGATGATGCTGATGTAGATGAAAATGAAGATGGTAAGTTTGCTCATTCCTTATTGATTGAAATATATGATTATTCATCATAGTAACATATAATTCATGGTTCATAATGGTGGCAGTGCACAGCAATTTGAAAAAGGTTCTGCTGCACACAAGGTATCTTCATAGTCTGATATACGAAATTACGATCAAACTATAGTGCTCCCATGTTTATGTGTTTACTTGTTGCTTTGTGAATGTTGTCCAGAACCAAGAAACTTTTGATCAGAATTTCAGTACACGGCAAGGGAAAATAAATGCTGCTGCACACAAGGTATATTTCCATTACCATATACAATATGTTCAAAATATATCACTTCGATGTTTATGTATCTACTGGTTGTGTTGCTATTAGAACATTGTTCAGAACAAAGATACTTTGCTTGAGAATGTCAGTGTACGTATGCGAGAAAAAACTTCTGCTGCGAACAAGCTAGTATCTTTTCGTAATCAGATACATATTTTGCTCAAACTATAGTGCTAGCTTGTTTATTCGTTTATTACCTCTACTTTGCTATAAGAGTGTTGTCTGGACCAAAAAAACAAAAAAGCTGCTAATGCAGCCAGTAAGAGAGCTCAAAGTGGTTCGCTAAGTTGGTTGGGTGCCAGTGAACTACTTGTAAGACTGCTCAAATTCATTTCATATGTTCCCCTATTTTGTCTGTCTTGTCATGGGTGATGAGGATAATTCTGCCAATGGTAACTTTGGTTTTCTCTAACATGCAGGAACTAAAGTATTCTTGAAGAGCCTGAAAAATCATAACTAGCACATAGCTCTTTGTACAAGTGATCCTAAATTTAAACTTGATGGTGCTGAAATGAGAAATGGATTCCAGGCTGTGCGTGTCGATATGGCACTTGTGAAAACTAAAAATTTGGTACGGAGTTGAACAAACTGCAATACTCTCGGTAATGCATAAAAAAACTAATATCTTGCCTCTATTACTACTTGCATCATGGCAATCTTTGTGTATTAACAACTCATTTTGTTATCTTGTTTGTAGATTCAAAAGAAAATGGATGACTCTATGGTGTGTGGAAAGTATACTGCAATGATGATGTTGATGTTCCGGTTCATGATGATGATGATGATGATGATGATGATGATGATGGATGCTTTCAGTTTTAGTTAAGTTGTAGGGATGGCGTATATTGGATATTGTTCCTCCTTGATTTTTAGTTATGTTGTAGGGAAGTTGATGGATGCTTTCAATGTAAGTTTTGTTGTCAAGAAAATAGTCAGATTATGCATCACACTTGGATGATGTTCCTCCTGTAATATACACTATTGTAATCCAACAGTTCTATCTAATACACGATTTCTTCCTCTCTGAGTATATTATCTTGTTTTCCTTCATTTCAAATATATAAGTATCACAATTATGTGGAGCATTAGTTTAATCGCTAGTAATATATAGCATTATTATTATTATTATTATTATTATTATTATTATTATTATTATTATTATTATGCACATTATATATGAACCAACGCTTGAAGCGTTGGCAATTTTTTGTTGCAAGCAATGGGATTTTGATTCCTGCACATTAAGCACCACCATATAATAGTGTTGTATGAGTCCATTTTATCTGTTGTAGTCTTGCAACGGTCCCTTTTACCGATGCCAATATAAGTGTTGCATTATGCCCTAGCAACACTGGATAAGGCAACACATCCCAAACCGTTGGTAAAGACATCAGCAACGCATATATAGAGTTTTAGATACGGATAAAGGCGTTGCTATAAGGGTGGTCCTATTGTAACCTGGTGGAACGGACTGCTAAGCAGTCTGATGCTTCAGAACCGCCTGCTAAGCAGTCTGTAGGTCTAGGACCAACTGCTCATCAGTCCGTCGGTCGCAGTCGCATGATCAGCATACCAATGTGTCAGCACTTCCTGCTCAGCAAACTAACGCGTTGGCACGGCCTCCTCAACACATGGACAAGTTGGCACCACCTGTGCAGAAACCGGACTTAGCTTCAACGCATGGTCAGTAGTCCGATGCCTCTGCTCCTACAGTCCAGCAGTCCGTCACAGTAGCAGCACCGCCAGCTCAGCGGTCCGGCAAAGAGAAACCGTCTACTAAGCAGTCCGTCAAAGCTTTCCATCTTCTCGGCAGTCTACCTTGCAGGCAACCAGACGTTCTGCCAGAAATGCTTCAAGTACCAAGAAGGAAGTGGCCAAAAAGCCTACACCGGCGAAGAAGCGCGGCGGGAGAGTGAAGAGGAAAGAGAACGATTGCCTCTTGCTTAAATCACTCATCGCCCGGAACCAAATTAACAGCAGGTTGTTCGAATCAGGGAGTATTATTTCTGACGACACGGATGGTGAAGAACTAGAATTGGTGCTTGCTAAAAGTAAAGCAGACGTACTTGAAGTACGCAATTATGTCCATGGCCAGCCATTTCTTGTTGGCGAATACTTTGATGAGTGCAGCTCCAGTTGCCGCAAGTTACATGAATATTGCACGGATCAGATGTCACCAGGTCATCATGGTTTGCTAGTCCACTTCAACAGAGATCATTTCTGACATGATGCTAGTTCATTCGATGTGAGTTTTGAGAACTTACATCTCTTCTTCAACTTCAACGAGCTTGATGCCACTATTGTTAGATGCCTGATTTTGTAAGTACTTAACAAACTCTGATCAACTTCTCCATACAAGGCTCTAAATGATAAACAACTAACTACATTTTATTCCTCTCAGGGGATTGAACGCGTAGAGAAGAAAAAGGGAGAGAGTGTATTTTATAGATCCTGCATTAGCAAATGGCACAATATTACATGGTAAGGACGAACAGGACTGGGCCGTTAACATAGTCGTCCGTATCTTCGAAAACACATCCCGTGCAGAATCATTTCTCTGGCCATATCATGAAAGGTGAGTCAAGTAAACAACCACGCATACACTGATTGTCTTTCAGATTTCAACATAATTCGTAAGTTCATAGCTTTCTTAATATGTAGCGGTCACTGGATATTGGTATTCATTGTTCCAAACAAGAACACAGTTTACTACATCGATTCTCTCAGAGAGTCAACAAATGCTCAGGATCTGACGCATCTTTAGCAATTCATGGATAGGTATTGAATTCTATGATGTTGAAATTAATTTGCATTCATATCTGGTTCAATAACTGATGTTATCAAAATTCATCTTCATTTCCAGTGTGCTGGCATTATGGAAAACTAAACCAGGGAACCTGTTCAAGAAGGAACTACCTCTGTAGCACAAGATCGTTTCTCCGGTAACACACCGAAATCCGTTATTTTCGGAAAATTTATCCAATAGTCGGCAAATACCTTTCTTACACTAGTTAAATGTTCAGGCTTCTAAATAAACCTCTTTCTATTTTGTCCAAAGAAAAAATAATACATCTAACACTGGTTAGGTTGTTTCTAACAGGAAAAATAGATGACTAATTATGTATGAAAAATTTCAGTGTCCTCAGCAAGAAGCAGGGACCAACCTTTGTGGATACTATGTTTGCAGACACATGATCTCCATCTGCAAATCTGCTGATAGTTGTGATGATCCTTGTGAATTAGTACCAGTAAGTCTATCTTAATTAATATCTTCTACTCCACTCATATGGCACATTCTGATCTTAAAAATACTGCAGCTCATCTTAGAACCAAGGACCCCTGAACCGCTCCTGGCTGGTGAATTGTTGATGGTTCGGAAATTTATCAGTGACTTCTTCCTGAATCACTACATCTATCCCACTAGT
Organism: Triticum dicoccoides; assembly: GCF_002162155.2. Classification (NCBI taxonomy): domain Eukaryota; kingdom Viridiplantae; phylum Streptophyta; class Magnoliopsida; order Poales; family Poaceae; genus Triticum; species Triticum dicoccoides. The sequence continues at coordinate 476,005,601 of NC_041387.1, forward strand.
GATAACGAAGATTTCAGCATGCCTTCTCGTGACACATTGAGTAAGAGTTAGCCGCTAAACATATACACATGGATCCATTGTTCTCCATCTGATGAGGTCTTCGTATTTCGTACACTATGATTAATTATGTGTTGCATTTATGTGTGCATAAATCATTGGAATTTAGCTACCATATGTTCAATTGCAATTGTTGCGAAATCTGACGAATGTTCTTCCTGTGGACACTGTTTGTTCAATTGACTATTGTGGTGAATTCCCTTTTTGCATGCCGATTCAAAATGTGATATTCTTGTTTATTTGTTCAATTGAATATTGTGGCCAATTTGCTTTATGCGTGCCGATTCAAAATGGGATATTTTTGTTTATTTTTTCAATTGAATATTGTGGTGAATTTGTTTTTTGCATGCCGATTCAAAATGGGATATTTTTGTTTTAGCCTGGCAATTGCTCCGCACATGGTTCAACTAAATGAGTGTGTGTGATCCACATCGGAAAGCATATGTCAATCGTAGCAGAACCGTCGGTGATACACAGTAGATTGCAAAATGATTTGTAGCGCTACTACGTGTGCATAGGCTCTCTGGAACCGTTTGTGATATCAAGTTATCGCACACGAGAACTCGGAGTAAACCATGCTCAATGTAAGATACAATCCCAATCGTAATTTTTTCAGGAAATGTGTGGGATCACACATGAAAAGCACACGTCACTCTAGCCGCAACCGTCGGTGATACACAACAAATCACAAACGGTATGCAGATGGGTTCCGCAGAAAACTTGTGTGTGATAGGGCACATATTACACACAATTCATATGTTGGCCCGTGTGCCTTTCATACTGTTTCCCAAACGGTTCATTACGACACACCATTTGGTTTCACTGTGTCATTAGAAACATTTAATCACCGATCCTACACGTGCGAAAGAATTTAGTGTGTGCTGCATCGCACACGATTATGTTTGCAAGTCCTCTGGATCATGGTACCATATCCCCAACGGTTTCTGGGTCATGTGGGAAGGACACCCTATCACCCACACTTACTTGGCGACGGTTCCAAATGTCGTCACAGACAGGGGTTTAAAACCGTTTGTATAGCACCGACGTGTACCACTGTATGCATAATGGTAGTTTCTTTATGTGATAAATTGATTTTTTTATATCATGAGGTAATTAAAATGATGAATGATAAAAACCAGTACAGTAGAACCAGTAAGGTTTAATGACGAGTAGTGCAAGTAGGAAATTTTGATGATGTTGACCCATTCAATTTGAGTGGTATGTTTTGCATGTCGAATAGTTGCATGATCATGGCATATGATGACCTGAGTTATTTTATTTTCAAGTTAAACCTGATGTTAATCCAACTTGAATATAATGTTGATCGAGTCATGGTTCCACTGAATCGAGTTTTTCCTAGTGCGACCACATTTTCCTTCATGGGAAGGTCTTGATTCGGTCCGTTGTCATGACTCTTGCCAGTGCCTCCAATGAGGGAAGGTTATGGGTGTGCTATACCCTGGCCCGGTAAGCAGACATAACCTTGTGTGCCTGTTTGTTGTTATGGTACCTTGTCCCTGTTTGGGACCGTTTTTGCCATGATGGTGGCTATTGATGCCTTTGGTAGGCACAGGGCCACCCATGACTTAGCCCAGAGGGGAGTTAGTCGGAGTGACTGGGAGAGTGTCATGGCAATGGGAGGGTTTCGTCAGAATGTCGTTGGTCCACCCGAATGGGATGACGAGGCCATGGATTCCGTGGTGTGGGTAAAGCGCGCTACCTCTATAGAGTGTATTTAATCTATCGATAGTTGCATCCTCGGTTATGGACATAGCTCGTGAGTAAGTCACACCATGGATCAACATTAATAAGTAATCTTGCACACTAAAGATTTATTGTTGGCACTAATTATGTGATGATTTGTGGAATCATGAGATGATCGTGGTTGGCATCAAAGTGTTGACTTCATTTGTGATCTGTGTATGATCACCGTTCACTTACGAGGTAACCCGTCTGGTAAGATAGTCCGAGAGACTCGATGCACAAGTTGATTTCACCGCATCAGTAGTAAGATTTGCATTGCATTAATCTAAATAATTGTCATGATATTGTTTGCCATTATGCTTATGTTTGTTGTGAGCTTGCAAGTAGATTCAATGTATTGACCTGGCGTGTCATGCCAGATTTCAGGCAAGTCATATCGAATCGGAGAGCTTTCTGCATCTAGATCGTGTCCACATCGGTGTCCCTGTGCTATGGAGTTCCACTTCGTCGTCGTTCCGCTACCGTGTAGTTATTGTGCTTGAGGCCCCTTCGTGTTCATTAAATAATGTACATACTGTTCAGCAGCACCGTGTGTGCTGCTTGGCCTCGCAACCTCATGTAATATCAGACCTATGTTTCCACTAGCAACAATAAAGCAGTTTTTTTCTATACCATGTTGTTGTGTGTTGCCAGAAGACTTGATCTTTGGGCTGGCAATGCAAGGTAAACCGGTTGATCTGAACCGGGTGCCATAACACTTGGTTTCAGAGCTGCGCTGACTGTAGGACATGCTAGACCGTCAATGCACTAGATGAACGGTAGATATTTCGTCTGAGTGTCGATAGTAATAGAAATTGATTGTTGCATAGCATGCATTTTATTTGTTGTTATTACTAACCGTCTGATGGTTGTGAGTAGATGGCTCCAGTTCCGATCATGTACCAGTCTGAGCCAGCTCCATACACATCGCCGCACCTGCTTCAGAGCGTGTGGCAACAACTCTACCCAGAGGGTGCTAATCTAGTGTATCAGGTGTATCGGGAGCATCTTGCCAGTTCGTTGTATGAGTACTATGCAGAGGTCACTCTACACCACAGCTCTCCTTACGGCGCTTACACCCGTTCCTCTAAGGGTGGTTTCGCTTCTACGCCGTCTTAGGATATCCAGTTTGCTGCGATCGAGGCTCTTGTAGACTTGCACTACAACGAGGTTCATATGCATACCACCCAGGTTTCTATTACTACCCGTCTCTGCATGAGAACATGTGTATTCGCTTCAATTTTATTGATCCGACATGCGATCGTCCTACTAGCCACCTTTCCCGCTATATCACTGCCAGTTATCTCTTGATCTATGAGTTAGCCCGAGAGCTAACCCGAGCCTGGATAACCCTTGCCGCTGCTCGGAATAGGAACCCTCCACCTACTATCGGTTTCACTCCATTCATTCCTCCAGTGTCGTTTACCCCGGTTACTTCAGTGACCACTCAGGGTACCACTAACCCTTTGGAAGTGACCCCTCGTAGTGCCCTTGATGCGTGGGCTTCCCTTGTCGCTACTCCTGCAGCCCCTATGCTTAGGTCTCACCCCGCACCTGCCCCTGAGGGAGAGTCCTCGAGGCGGCGCTGCCATGTCAATTTTAACCCGGAGGTATCCACTATCAGCTCAGGATCTGATTCTGGCTCAGGAGAGGAGCCCGCCGCAGCGCCAGCTGAGCACTAGATTGTTAGCGTGCCATAGTCGTCATGAGGATGATGTATGGATGTAGTCGTACGTGTCATGATGCTTAGCTTCATGTATGAGGGTAGTGAACCCGTCATGATGTTTATCTTTCATGTTTGAGTCTATGTATAGTTATGTTGGAACCTTTTTATTTATCCGCCTTGGTTCTTCTCGCCGTTTTCTTCTGGGATTGTCGCTGGATTTTCCTCCCATTATTGGATATTTCTCATCTCGGTTGCTTTATATTGGAAAATAAATAATAGGATGACGCGGGGAGGCAGCAGCAGCCACGCTTGTGAGGAAGTCCATGTTCGTCGCTCAGCAAGACAGGCAGGACATTCCCTTGAGCCGTTCTAGCCACCACCGCCTCCACCGCTATATCCGCCCTCCACTGAGCAAATCATGCGCATGTTTGAAGAAAGAAGGAATAACGACCTGATTGATCTGTTGAGAAGTGTGCAAGCTATGGTTGGGCAGAATGGAAATTAGAATGGTCATCACTCCAAGTTGTCAGATTTTCAGAGGACCAAGCCTCCCAGTTTCAATCAAGTTATTGATCCTTTGGAAGCTGATGATTGGTTAAGGACTATTGAGAAAAAGCTGGAGATTGCTCGCATTGAGGAAGATGACAAGGTTCTGTTCGGTACGCATTATCTTGAAGGAGCTGCTGCTATATGGTGGGATAATGTTTATGCTATGTGGCCCACGGACGAAGAGATTACTTGGACTAAATTCAAGGATCATTTCCATAAGTACCATATTCCAGCCAGGATTATTAAGATCAAGCAGCGCGAATTCCTCGCTCTCACACAAGGAAGCCTGTCAGTAAGTGAGTACCTGCACAAGTTCAATCATTTGGCCCTCTATTCTCTTTATGATGTGTCCACAGAAGAAAGGAAGGTCGATAGATTTCCTGGAGGATTGAACCAACACCTAAGATGCACTCTCAGTATGTTTGATTTCCCAGATTTCCAAACTCTGGTGAACAAAGCCCTCATTGCAGAAAGGGCACACAAGATCGTGCACGACAACAGGCCCGCTAATAATGAGCGCAAATTCAAGCCCAAGAAGGATGTGCAACCAGTGCAGAAGGCTCGTACTTGGCAGCAGACTCAGGTTGAGTACAAACCCAATTGGCAGCAGAATGTTAACAAGACCACTACCCAAGTCAAGAATGTCATGACCAGCCCAGTACATGAAGAATGTCAGTGCAACAATTCCTGCTTTAATTGTGGGCAAACCGGACATTATGCAAGATAGTGCCCCAAGAACGGCAACCCAACCACTCCACTCAGGCCACAAGTCAACCAGCTGGAGCCCTTTTCTGCCCAGAGGACCATCCAAGGGCAAATTCACCACGTCTCCGCCGACGAAGGCCAAGTGGACCCGGAAGTCGCCATTGGTATGTTTCCTATTAATAACATACCTGCAACAATTTTATTTGACTCCGGGGCTTCCCACTCTTTTATTTCGCAGAGTTTCGTTGCCCAAAACAAATTTTCTTGCTCGATTTTGGGAAAAACTATGATGGTACAATCCCCAGGATCTGTGCTCTGAAGCAATCTGGTCTGTAGTAATTTGAAATTGATATCAAGCGAGTCAGATTTCCAACACCTTGATAGTCATCGAGTCTGTCAAATTGGATATTATTTTGGGAATGAATTGGTTAACCCAATATCAAGTATGCCTCAACTGTGCGACCAGAGAGGTCACATGACAAGTCAGGAAGGTCGAACCACAAAATTCTATGCCCGCAGAAGTACACCCAAGAAGGAAATGGTTTTCACGGCTGTGGCTAAAGAATTGGAATTGATTCCTGTGGTCAGTGAGTTTCTAGATGTATTTCCTGAGGAATTACCAGGAATGCCACCAGACAAGGAACTTGAGTTTACTATTGATCTGGTGCCTAGAACCGCACCGTTATACAAGAAGTATTACTGGATGCCTTCGTCGGAATTTGTGGAATTGAAGAAACAGCTTGATGAGATGCTTCAGAAAGGATACATCCGTCCAAGCTCTTCACCATGGGGATCACCCGCGATATTTGTGGATAAGAAGGATGGTAGTCTTCGGATGTGTGTGGATTACCGACAACTGAATGATGTCACCATCAAGAACAAGTATCCACTACCAAGGATTGATGATTTGTTTGATCAACTCAGTGGGGCAAAAGTATTCTCCAAGATTGATTTGAGGACCGGATATCCCCAACTTAAAATCAAGAAGGAAGATATTCCCAAGACCGCATTCACTACTCGATATGGTCTTTATGAATATACCGTCATGTCTTTCGGTCTCACCAATGCCCCTGCCTTTTTCATGCATATGATGAATAAGGTATTTATGGATTTCTTGGATAAGTTTGTGGTGGTATTCATCGATGACATCCCCATTTCCTCAAAAAGTGAAGAACAGCACAAGGAACACCTCAAAGCAGTTTACAAAGGCTCCGTGACCATCAGCTATATGAGAAGTTCAGCAAGTGTGAGTTTTGGCTCAAGCAAGTTGGATTTTTAGGGCATGTTCTTTCAGCAGAAGGGGTAGCTGTGGATCCGAGTAAGGTGAAAGCCATGCTTGATTGGACCGCACCCACAACAGTATCAAAGAGACGGAGTTTCCTTGGATTAGCCGGATGGTACCACCGCTTTATTGAAGGATTCTCTAAGATTGCCAAGCGAATGACAGAGATCCTCAAGAAGGATAAGAAGTTTGAATGGACCGAGGACTGCGAAAGGAGCTTCAACGAGCTAAAAGCCAAACTGACATCAGCACCAATATTGACTCTTCCAGACATCTACCGCAGTTTTGATGTATATTGCGACGCCTCCAGGAAAGGCTTTGGATGTGTACTCATGGAATATGGCAAGGTTGTGGCCTACGCATCCCGACAATTACGGGCTCACAAAGGGAACTATCCAACACATGATTTGGAATTGGCCGCTGTTGTGCATGCTTTGAAAATTTGGAGACACTATCTCATTGGAAAATGGTGTCAGATATTTACCGACCACAGGAGTCTCAAATATATATTCACTCAACCAGATTTAAACCTTCGACAGCGAAGATGGCTCAAGTTGGTCAAGGATTATGACCTCGGGAAAAATTATCATCCGGGTAAAGCCAATGTGGTTGCCGATGCTCTCAGCCGCAAGCCTGCCAGTGTGAATGCAATAATGGATTCCTTGCCTCCTAAACTTTCCGACGAGATCACTCAGCTCAATTTGGTGATAGTTGATGCCAGTCTTGCCAACATATTGGAAGTTGCTCCAACCCTCGAGGATGAGATTCACAGAGCCCAGGCAGATGACGTATTGCTACAATCCCATGCCAAGCGTATGCAAGAAGGAAAGACTCGGGATTTCTCTAAGAATCAGCAAGGTACGCTATGGTTTCGAGGAAGGATTTGCGTACCCGAGAAAGAAGATCATCGCAGAAGCACACGAATCTTCGTATTCAATTCACCCAAGAGGTACCAAAATGTACGAAGACCTTCGTTAGATATTTTGGTGGGATGGAATAAAGAAAGATATCGCATATTTTGTTGCCTGTTGTGATATACTCCCTCCGTTCCTTTATATGAGGTGCATTTGTTTTCTGATAAAATTCCATAATCATTTCTTCTAAATCCTTGTAATTCCCTTTTCAGCCCTCCAGAAAAAGGAAAGTATATTTCTCCTGATTGCTTGTATTTCTTCTTGTATCAAAAGAAGGAAACTATCTCTCTCTCGATTGCATGTATCTCTTACTTTCCTTGACTCACTGATTTACTTGCCACTAACCAACAAATTCCGAAGGGTAATTTTGTCCTAACACCTCTATAATTATGTGCCTTGGTAACTGTGCCAAAAATAATACACCTTACATTAAGGAATAGAGGGAGTATGCAACAAAGTGAAGGCGGAACACCAAAAGCCTGCCGGACTCCTTCAACCCCTAGCTGTCTCGCAATGGAAATGGGATGATGCCTGCATGGATTTCATCACAGGCCTACCAAGGACTCACCGAGGCAATGATGCAATATGGGTCATAGTGGACACATTAACAAAGGTAGCCCACTTCATTCCCATCCGGACCACCTATCGAGCCGATCAACTTGCACAATTATACGTGTCCAGAATTGTTAGTTTGCATGGAGTGCCAAAAACCATTACTTCGGATCGAGGTTCTCTCTTTACTTCAGCCTTTTGGTCACGTCTCCATCAAGCCTTCGGGACTCCCCTGAAATACAGCGTAGCCCATCATCATCAGACAGACGGATAGACTGAGCGTGTAAATCAGATACTCGAAGATATGCTTCGAGCATGTGCTTTCGCCCAAGGACCCAAGTGGGAAGATTGTTTGCCTTATGCCGAGTTTTCCCATAACAACAGCTTCCAGACCAGCTTGAAGATGTCACCTTATGAGGCTCTGTATGGCCATAAGTTCCGCACTCCGCTAAACTGGTCTCAAACCGGAGACAGACACATTTTTGGAACTAATTTGATAATGGAGGCTGAAAAGCAAGTCAGGGAGATCCGAGATAGACTGCGGTTGGCCAAGTCACGACAGAAGAGTTATTTTGATGCAAAGCGCCATCAGATCAGCTTTGAACCCGGAGAACTCGTGTATCTTCGAGTCACCCCCATGAAAGGAGTCAAGAGATTTCAGGCCTGAGGAAAACTGGCACCCATATATATTGGTCCATTTCTAGTCATGCAGAGTCGGAACAATTTCTTATCAGTTGGAATTGCCACCCGAATTGTCAGAGGTACACAATGTATTCCATGTCTAACAATTGAGAAGGTGTATCTCGCCACCGGAGAAAACGACTGATATGGCAGAGGTAGAACTTGCTAAGGATTTAACCTATGAGGAGAGACCGATCAGAATATTGGATGAGATAGAGAGAGTCACTCGCAGAAAAGTGATAAAGTTTTATAAGGTTCAATGGGAGCATCACACCGAGGAAGAAGCAACATGGGAAAGAGAAGAATTTTTAAGGATAGTCTACCCAGAATTGTTTTCCCGAGCAACCGAATCTCGAGGATGTGATTCATCCTAAGTGGGGGAGGTTTGTGACAGCCTGGATTTTGCCTTCTCTCTTTTTTAGGACTTCATTTGCCTTTGCTTTGAATTTGGATTTTTGGAATCAATTCAAATGGACTTAATGTTGGGGAACATAGTAATTTCAAAAATTTCCTACGCACATGCAAGATCATGGTGATGCATAGCAACGAGCGGGGAGAGTGAGTCCATGTACCCTCGTAGACCGAAAGCGGAAGCATTAGCACAACGCGGTTGATGTAGCCGTACGTCTTCATGATCCGACCGATCCAAGTACCGAACGTATGGCACCTCCGAGTTCAGCACACGTTCAGCTCGATGACGTCCTGCGAACTCTGATCCAGCAGAGCTTCACGGGAGAGTTCAGTCAGCATGACGTCGTGATGACGGTGATGATGTTGCTACAGACGCAGGGCTTCGCCTAAGCACCGCTATGATATGACCGAGGTGGAATATGGTGGAGGGGGCACCACACACGGCTGGGAGAGATCAACTGATCAACTTGTGTGTCCATGGGGTGCCCCCCTCCCCCGTATATAAAGGAGTAGAGGAGGGGGAGGGCCGGCCCTCTCTTGGGCGTGCCATAGGGGAGTCCTACTCCCACCGGGAGTAGGATTCCCCCCCCCCCTTCCAAGTTGGAGTAGGAGAGGTAGGAAAGAGGAGGGAGAGAAAAAGGAAAGGGGGCCGAGCCCCTCACCCAATTCGGATTGGGCTTGGGGGGGGGGGCACGCCCCCTCCTAGGCTTCCTCGTCCTCTATTCCACTAAGGCCCAATAAGGCCCATACACTCCCCGGCGAATTCCCGTAACTCTCCACTCCGATAAATACCCGAATCACTCAGAACCTTTCCGATGTCCGAATATAGTCGTCCAATATATCGATCTTTACGTCTCGACCATTTCGAGACTCCTCGTCATGTCCCCGATACCATCCGGGACTCCGAACTACCTTCGGTACATCAAAACACTTAACTCAGAATATAAATCGTCACCGAACATTAAGCGTGCGGACCCTACGGGTTCGAGAACTATGTAGACATGACCGAGACATGTCTCCGGCCAATAACCAATAGCAGAACCTGGATGCTCATATTGGCCTCCACATATTCTACAAAGATCTTTATCGGTCAAACCGCATAACAACATATGTTGTTCCCTTTGTCATCAGTATGTTACTTGCCCGAGATTCGATCGTCGGTATCTCAATACCTAGTTCAATCTCGTTACTGGCAAGTCTCTTTACTCGTTCCGTAATGCATCATCCGGCAACTAACTCATTATTCACAATGCTTGCAAGGCTTATAGTGATGTGCATTATCGAGAGGGCCCAGAGATACCTCTTCGACAATCGGAGTGACAAATCCTAATCTCGATGTAAGCCAACTCAAAAAACACCATCGGAGACACCTGTAGAGCACCTTTATAGTCACCTAGTTACGTTGTGATGTTTGGTAGCACACAAAGTGTTCCTCCGGTATTCGGGAGTTGCATAATCTCATAGTCAAAGGAACATGTATAAGTCATGAAGAAAGCAATAGCAACATACTAAACGATCAAGTGCTAAGCTAAAGGAATGGGTCAAGTCAATCACATCATTATCTAATGATGTGATCCCATTAATCAAATGACAACTCATGTCTATGGTTTGGAAACTTAACAATCTTTGACTCAATGAGCTAGTCAAGTAGAGGCATACTAGTGACACTATGTTTGTCTATGTATTCACACATGTATTATGTTTCCGGTTAATACAATTCTAGCATGAATAATAAACATTTATAATGAAATAAGGAAATAAATAACAACTTTATTATTGCCTCTAGGGCATATTTCCTTCAATCTCCCACTTTCACTACAGTCAATAATCTAGTTCACATCACCATGTGATTTAACACCAATATTCACATCTGTATGTGATTAACACCCATAGTTCACATGGTCATGTGACCAACGCCCAAAGAGTTTACTAGAGTCAATAATCTAGTTCACATCGCTGTGTGATTAACACCCAAAGAGTACTAAGGTATGATCATGTTTTGCTCGTGAGAGAAGTTTAGTCAACGGGTCTGTCACATTCAGAGCCGTATGTATTTTGCAAATATATTCTATGTCTACAATGCTCTGCACGAAGCTACTCTAGCTAATTGCTCCCACTTTCAATATGTATCTAGATTAAGACTTAGAGTCATCTGGATTAGTGTAAAAGCTTGCACATATGTAACTCTTTTCGACGAACTCTTTTATCATCTCCATAATCGAGAAACATTTTCTTAGTCCTCACTAAGGATATTCTTGACCAATGTCTAGTGATCTACTCCTAGATCAAAATTGTACTCCCTTGCCAAACTCAGGGCAGGGTACACAATAATTCTGGTACACAACACAACATACTTTATAGAACCTATGACTGAGGCATAGGGAATGACTTTTCATTCTCTTTCTATTTTCTGCCATGGTCGGGTTTTGAGTCTTACTCAACTTCACACCTTGCAACACAGGCAAGAACTCCTTCTTTGACTGTTCCATTTTGAACTACTTCAAAATCTTACCAAGGTATGTACTCATTGAAAAATCTTATCAAGCGTCTTGATCTATCTCTATAGATCTTGATGCTCAATGTGTAAGCAGCTTCACCGAGGTCTTTCTTTGAAAAACTATTTTTCAAATACTCCTTTATGTTTTCCAAAAAAATTCTACATTATTTCCGATCAACAATATGTCATTCCATATACTTATCAGAAATGTTGTAGTACTCCCACTCACTTTCTTGTAAATACAGGATTCACTGCAAGTCTATATAAAACTATATGCTTTGATCAACTCATCAAAGCGTATATTCCAACTCCGAGATGCTTGCACCAGTCCATAGATGCATCGCTGGAGCTTGCACATTTTGTTAGCACTTTTAGGATCGACAAAACCTTCTGGTTGCATCATATACAACTCTTCTTTAAGAATTCCATTAAGGAATGTAGTTTCGATGTCCATTTTCCAAATTTCATAAAATGTGACAATTTGCTAACATGATTGGGACAGACTTAAGCATCGCTACGAGTGAGAAAATCTCATCATAGTCAACACCTTGAACTTTGTCAAAAACCTTTTTCGACAAGTCTAGCTTTGTAGATAGTAACACTACTATCAGCGTCCGTCTTCCTCTTGAAGATCCATTTATTTTCTATGCCTTGCTGATCATCGGGCAAGTCAACCAAAGTCCACACTTTGTTCTCATACATGGATCCCATCTCAGATTTCATGGCCTCAAGCCATTTCGCGGAATCTGGGCTCATCATCGCTTCCTCATAGTTCGTAGGTTCATCATGGTCTAGTAACATGACTTACAGAATAGGATTACCATACCACTCTGGTGCGGATTGTACTCTGGAAGATCTACGAGCTTCGGTAATAACTTGATCTGAAGTTTCATGATCATCATCATTAGCTTCCTCACTAATTGGTGTAGGAATCACTGAACTGGTTTCTATGGTGAACTACTTTTCAATTTGGGAGAAGGTACAATTACCTTATCAAGCTCTACTTTCCTCCCACTCACTTCTTTCGAAAGAAACTCCTTCTCTAGAAAGGATCCATCTTAGCAACGAATATCTTGCCTTCGGATCTGTGATAGAAGGTGTACCTAATAGTTTCCTTTGGGTATTCTATGAAGACGCACTTCTCCGATTTGGGTTCGAGCTTATCAGGTTGAAACCTTTTCACATAAGCATCACAGCCCCAAACTTTAAGAAACAACAACTTTGGTTTCTTGCCAAACCACGGTTCATAAAGCGTCGTCTCAACGGATTTTGATGGTGCCCTATTTAAAGTGAATGCAGCTGTCTCTAATGCCTCACCCCAAAACGATAGTGGTAAATACGCAAGATACATTATAGATCGCACCTGTCGGATTTCGGGTTCCGGCAGACCGTATAGATTCGAACACTGGGGTGCCCGCGGAGATTCGACCCTATAGACGAATGGCTTGACATGGCGGCCTGAGGGTGGCGCCTGCGAGCCTCCCAGGAGCGCCACGACGACCGGAGTGGACGGCGCGCCACTCATCACAGGGCGAGTCGTGGCGTCGGTGGAGAGCGGGTCGGTGGAAGGAGAAGTTCCGGCGCACCCCTACCTGGCGCGCCAAATGTCGGATTTCGGGTTCCGGCAGACCCTATAGATTCGAACACTGGGGTGCGCGTGGAGATTCGGCCCTCTACCTACCTGCACCTCACCGCCTCGCTAGGCACTAAGCAAACAAAGGGACAACACAAGAGACACAGGGTTTATACTGGTTCAGGCCACCATTGTGGTGTAATACCCTACTCCAGTGTGTGTGTGGTGGATTGCCTCTTGGGCTGATGATGAACAGTGCAAGGGAGAACAGCCTCGCGAGGGTCTGTTCTTGGCTGGTGCGATGAACTGCTAGGGGAGTTCAGTCGCTCTCTCTCCTGGTGTTTAGGTGAGGATCCGATCCAGATGCCTCCACCTTGTAGGTGGCTAGTCCTATTTATAGGCAAAGGCCCAGGGCCTCTTCCCAAATATTGAGCGGGAAGGGCGCCAACAATTGGCCATTTTGAAGGGGAACATCTAGTACACTTATCCTGACTAAAGTTGGTCCTCGCCTGCCAAAAGCTCTGGTGGTGACGCCGGCTTGGGCTCCACGATGACTTCCATCCTGCCGTTCTGCTGGTCTTGGTCTTGTTGCACTGAAATGGACACCTTTGCTTGATGCCCTCGCCTGCGCTTGCCCCCTTTGCACCAAACAGGAAAGAAGGACACTACGTGGGCTGGCGCCCGCCTGGCGCCCTTGGTCGTCATGGCTTACGTCATGGGCACCTCGTGAGGTACCCTGCCTTGATCTCTTCGCCTCCTCGCGATCCAGCCTCATGAGGCCGCACCTGAGGAAGCCTCCTATCGTCCGCCCCGCGAGGCTTGGCCCCTCGCGAGGGTCTTGAGCTTGTGCTGATGAAGATGGGCCATGCTGGGCTGCCCCTCGAGCCATGCCACAGGCCGCAGGCAGGCAAGTCTGGGGACCCCCGTTCCCAGAACACCGACAGTAGCCCCCGGGCCGAAGGCGCGCCCGGACTTGGCTGAGCAAAGAGCAAAGGGGCAAGTGCGAAGCGCCGCGGGCCCCAACAGCCTGCAGCCTCGGGCGCCGCATGGCGGTTGATTGGACGTGGGCGGTCCCGCTCCCCCACGACGCCTCGGCAACTGTGTGAACCGCCAGGTCCCTGCATGCAAAGCGGGTCATGATTACCTGTGGTCGTGGAGGCCTACGGTTGGCCTCCTCCGGCTATAAGTACGGGGTGGCGCCTGCCCTTCCGATCCATCCCTTCGTGCTTCTCCTTTTCTTTCATGGCTCCGCCAAAAAGGTTCTCGGCCGCGGAGAAAGGTAAGGCCCGCCAGGCGGGACTCGACTCTCCTCCGCCCAAGCGCGGGCGAGGCCGTCCCCGCAAGCACCCCGCGACTCCCATGGTGGCTCCCCGCGGTCACGGAGGCGATCTTCCACGCGGTGAAGAGCGGCCGGCCGCCGCTAGGGGACGCGTCACAGCCACGCGACCCCCTAGGCCGCGCTCCCACTCGGTAGAGGTACTGCCGGAGTTTATTGTATGGGCGGTGGAACCAGCCAGCACCCGGCTCCAACTCCCCCGCTTCCTCCTAGGCAAGCTTCCGGCTGGGGCCCCGGGCGGCCTCTGGCTCCAGATGGATGGCTGCTGTGGCCGAGCCTCCTGGGCTTTGCTGGAGGTCTCCTTGGCCGGGAGCTTGGCCCTGACCCGCGGCTGGCAAACGTTTGCCCGCGCGCGTGGTCTGATCCGGCGGTGCACCCTGCACTTCAAGTTTGATAGCGATGCCACCCTCTACGTGAGGGTGTTCGGGGAAGATGGTCGCTGCGCTGGATGTTGCCCCGAGAGCGACGACCGCGGCCGTGAGTCCAGCCCCGGCGATGATGAAGATGACAGCGAGCGTGCGGCCGGTGGCGGTCGAGGTTCATCGAGCTCCGATCCTCTTTGAGCAGCGGTTCCTCCAGTGGTGGCCGCGATCAGCCTCCATGCCGCCGCGCCCGCCTGGAGGGAGGTAGCGGGCCTGCCCGCCGTCGCGCCTCGGTGAAGCGTGAGACGGAGTCCTCCTGAGCTCTGGAGGCGGTTCGAGTCTCCCTCGCGAGCTAATGCCGGGCGACTTGCGCCTGTTTTGTTTTCCTTTTCCCTGCGCAAAAAGACAGTAGTGTAGGGCCCTGCGAGGGTGTGCCGGGACTATTGCTTTTTAATTATTGTACTGCTTCCATCATTTTGGTATGTGTGCCCTCATGCAGTACGCTAGTGCGCAGGAATCACTTAGCTT